>NC_081422.1:52795490-53134588 GCF_949786415.1 Peromyscus eremicus
CCTTGCAGTTGTTAGAGCAACCTCGGAGTGACTGTAAATGCCCCAAGCCGCCAGGCTGCCTTTATGGTAGTCTGGCTGGTTGCCAGTAAAGCTGCTTGACTGACAGCTCCCCATTCAAGGCTACCAGGCGTAATGGAAGGCCCTGTCAAATGTCTGCTCTTGACTGTTTTAGCCGTTCTTAAAAAGCTTAAAAGTGTGTTGCAATAAAGACTTAATGGAAATCCAAAACAGACCTAACAATTCTAATAGTATTTCACAGTACTGGACAGTATTCAACTAACTCCCCGACCAGGGAGGAGAGGTGGGTCCCTTTGGTCTGCCTCACTTTGAGAGACACACCTATCTCCTTTCATGATAAAGAATCTTTTGAAACGCTCCCAGCATTTGTGTGTGTGTGTGTGTGTGTGTGTGTGTGTGTGTGTGTGTGTGTGTGTTTATATGTGCAGGTGTATGTTTGCTCTTCTATACAATCCTCCTTTAAAGATAAGCACTTATAACATTCTATGATTTTTTTTTTTCAGGGATGGAGAGATGGCTCATCAGTTAAGAGCACTTGCTGCTCTTGCAGAGGACTCGGGTTCAGTTCCCAGCACCCACCTGGCATGGACGTAACTTTCTGCAACTTCAGTTCCTGAGGATCCAAAGCAACACACACACACACACACACACACACACACACACACACACACACGCACTGAAAATAAAAAAAAAATCTTTAAAAAATGTTTACAATTTCCCCCCAAAGCTCAGGGACTGTGCAAAACTAGGAAGCAGGGGCGGCTGTTGAAGTTTGGGAGAGAGAGCTCTGCAGAATCCCATCCATCTAGTGCTTTTTCCAGTTGTCCTGCTGTATTTTAAACTAAAGGACCGGTGGCAGAACCACATAGCACCAGATGGCTGTGACATACAAGACATATGTCTTCAGCTCCTCACCAGCACTGACCTGTGGGGTGTGTGCATGTGTGTGTGTGTGTGTGTGTGTGTGTGTGTGTGTGTGTGTGTGTGTGCGTGTGAACATATCCCTGTTTTCCTTCACTTCATGTAAGGACTTCCAAGTGCCATCACCAGCTAAGGGTGGAAGGTGGCAGGGGCCAGCTCAGCAAGGCCTCTTACCTGTTAGCAGGGCCAGTTCCATGTGCCCAGTGTCCCAAGTTGCCAGGCTGTTCCTCCAGGTACAGTCCCTCTAGAATTGTGCTCTCTCTTCCAGGGAAGGAGGAACATGGTATCTGGAAGGAACCCATCTCAGGAGTGGTCTAGAGTTCTCATGTCTGGAGAATGTCTTCAGCCATGGTTACAGTGATATATCAGTAGGTCCTCACTCACAGACCTCCCAGTCAGCTCCTTCAAAACACTGAGCTCAGGCCCAAGAGATACCGCCAGATGATGTGGTCTCAGCAAGCACAGTGTTCCACCACCTGGCTCCTACCTCAGGGACAGTAAATTCTACCAGGGTCTCGCCTATGACTCATGACACAGTTCTTCTGTCTCAGAAACAGGAACCATGCCTCCATCCTAGAGGACAATGGAAAGCACGCTCCAGTCCAGACCTTGCCCATCTTGGTAAGTCTTCACAGTCCTGGCATGGGAATGCTCACCCCTGGCTTCCAAGCCCACTGGCTCCCCCTGCTGGTGCAGGCTTCTCACCAGCACCAGTGAGGTCTAGAGGAGGGGGTCTCTGCAGATCTGGAGAGGGCTTTGTGGGACTGGACTGTGGCATGAGGAATGTCTCTGTGCTGGACTTTTCCTCCTGTTCTAGAACTGCAGCTGGGACCCGAAGCTGAGTGCCGAAGCTGCAAAACAAACAAATAAACCCTGAGGCGCCATGCCCTGGGCATTCAGAGGTACCTGTAGGCTACTAGAGGGTCCCTAGTATCACTTCTGAAAGGACAAGGAAGGCAGCAGGCCTGGGAAGCAGCCCAACAGTATTTTACAGTACTTAATAGGATTTAGCATTTAGTTAACAGTATTTAGTATTTACACATGGAGAGTGCAGCACAGGGCTTGGGCAGTGGCCGCTTGCTCCCCTTGCTATGTAAGTAGGACTGGGTCCCTATAGTCACAGAGCATTTCCTATAGGGAGGGACATGTTCCTTGTTCCCTGGGTGGGGCTGCTAAATTAGGGACTTGGTGTTAGACCTCTGAGCTTGCTGAGCAGGAGTCAGAGGAAGTAGGAGACTGATGACCAGGGGAAAGAGAGTGCTTCGTGAAGTAGTTGGCTGGAGTCACTGATGTCCTCACCTCTCTCATGGGCTCTACATGAAAGTCACAAGTCACAGAGAGCATGAAGGGAAACAGCCAGAGAAACAGGCACCCTCTACCCAAAACAAGACAGCCATATGGCTCTGTTTCCTCCCCAAGTCTCAGAGAAGCCTAGAAAGAGAGGAAGGATGGTCTAGATCAGAATTCCGTGGCTTTGGGCTGTGCAGCTGGGGTGGGGGTTAACCAGCTCCAGTGTGAGCAAGGGTGCAGGTGGTAGTTTCAATAAGAATGGCCCCCACAGGCTCATGTATGTGATTACTTAGTCATCAGGGAGTGGTACTATTTGAGGAGGATTAGAAGGATTAGGAGGTGTGGCCTTCCTTATTGGAGGAAATGTGTCACTGGGGGGTGGACTTTGAGGTTTCAAAAGCCCACACCAGGCCAGTCTCTCTCTCTCTCCTCTCTCTCTCTCTCTCTCTCTCTCTCTCTCTCTCTCTCTCTCTGCCCTTAGGATCTAGCTATTGCTCTAGCATCATGCACGCTGCCATGCTCCCCACCATGATGATAATGAACTGAACCACTGAAACTGTCAGCCAGCCCTTAATTAAATGCTTTCTTCTATAAGAGTTGCCTTGGTCGTGGTGTCTCTTCACAGCAATAGAACAGTGACTGAGACAGTGTGGGTGACAACGGTGGGAGAAGAGATTTGGGGAGTGAGAGGGAGGGGACTCCTGCAACAGCCGAAGGTGACAACAGAGTTGTGGGATGCAGCCTCAATGTCAGATGTCACCCGGATCCCCATCACCCAGCAAGAAAGACGAAGGGAACTGAGCATATCCTGCTGGCTTCTTGGTTTTGCTCCTTGCTGCTTTTCTTCACAGACTGGGCTAGTCCATGGCTACCGGCTGTTTCCAGTAACTTTAGGTCCTGTCAAGGGGAAGAAGTGCCTCTCTGGGACCACCTCTTGGTGGAGTCTGGGCCAGATGCACAGACCCAGGTGAGCAGAGCAGCCCAGGCAGCAACCTCAACTGAGAGAGAGAGAGAGAGAGAGAGAGAGAGAGAGAGAGAGAGAGAAGAGGCCCTGCACAGGAGCCGTGTTAGCTAGCCATGGCTGGTACTCCCAGCAGAATTCTGGCAATGTGACACTGTGGCCTTCTGCAGACATGTGACACTGTCCACCCCACCTATCTTGCAGGGCCTGGGACAAAACTCCACCCTTCACCTTTTGTGAAGCCCACGGCCAAGGCAACATGATCATAATAACCCCACTTATGGTAGAACTACTGTGTGGCTGTTATTTCACTCTTGTGGCAACCACATGCTTCCTGATCTTTACAGATGAGGACACAGGTTAGAAACCCAATCACGTAGCTAGCGGTGGGCAGGGAGGTCCCTGTGTCTATCTGGCTCCTTGTCCATATGTTCTGTCAGGACTGACAGTCTGGCCAGGGTTTGGCTTTCCTGGAAGAAGCGGAAAGGTGCCTGGACCAGGATACAGTTCTGCTGTTTGAGTTTGCAGCCTGAGGCCTGAGTCTGTCACACTGCTGCTCACTGTGCCCCCCAGAAGTCTCCAGAAGGCAATTTTGAGCCTGAGGAGTTGATAGGTGTAAGTGGACCTTAATCCTGGTGCCTTTGGGAACAAAGTGTTCCCACGTTCTCTTCTCATTCCTCACCCCCTTTCTGTCCTCTCTCTCCCTATCCTAGGCATCTTCTGCTTGCAGTCTTGGGTTTCTTTCTCCCCACGGTTGATGTAGGCTGCAGGCAACACTGTCGTCAGCAGAGGGCGCCAAAGCCTCTTCACACACCAGAGCCCAAGCCTGGCCCAGGATGGGAGGGCAGGACCCAAGCTAAGGCTCTGTGCTTCAGGCATTCCTGCTAGGGCTCTGTGTTCCATGGACCTAGGCCTCCATGCCTCAGGCTTCTATCACCCAACGGGACAGTGTACCTGCACAGAGCCAGCCAATATGCGTGTATTCTTGCATGTACACAGCTGCCTGGGCCTGTGTGTTTATGCACTTGTGTCTCTGTGAGTCCACACCGCGTGTGTATCAGGGGCCTCATTTGTATCCATTCTGGTATGCTTCAGGTTGAGTCTGCGTGTTCAGTTTTGAATAGCTGGATGTACCTGACCTCTGTGTTGGTGAGCATCTGGGAATGCTTGTGTGTGAATTGGCATGGTAAGAGTTTGTATGTTGCATGTATCAACTATCTACCTCTGAGCTTGCTTGGCTTCAAATGTGTGTGGATGGTGGGGATGGGGATGGAGTATCTGGTTCCCCAGGAAGCACATATGACAGCTACGTAGCATCAGAGAGTAAAGTCAGGGACAGAAACTACGCGTATAACTGATCTGAGACCTCAATGAAACCACTATTAGACAGCCTAATTCTAGATTCTATTCTGTTGTGGGGCAGGCATGAATTGCTTTCCACAAAGGCAAGTGAACAAATAGCTGTTCATCCCTGCCCCATGCCAGGCCTCGGCCAGAAGCCCTATATCTATTATCGTGATTGGCTAGCCGAACAGTCTTACGAGTGATACGAGGTTAGCCCCATCATATAGATGAAGACAAGAGGACTCAGAGAGATCTGGCAGCTTACCTAAGGACGAATAGCTAGGAAGTGGCAAAGCCAAAGCTCAAGCTCCAGTCTCTGGTTGCGAAGTCTATGCTGGTTTCACACTCCCGAAGGCTGCCCCTTCAAGCTGTACTTTCTCCGCCCCAGCAAAGATGGGCCAGAGTTCAGCTCAGAGCAGCATTCCAGGAGCAGCAGCTGCTCATGGCGAGAATGACTGAGCTGAGAAATTAATGTTGATGGACAGTTCTTAGGAGTGAAAGACTAAGGGACTATATTTAGCTGTTTGCTGTGGGCTAGTTAGCTGGGGGGGCGGGGAGGGAGGGAGGAAAAGAGAGGGAGAGAGAGGAAGCGGAGGAAAGAAGGGAGGGGGAGGGAGGGAGAAGAGATTAGATAGATGGATAGATAGGTAGGTAGGTAGGTAGGTAGATGGATGGATGGATGGATGGATGGATAGATAGATAGATAGATAGATAGATAGATAGATAGATAGATAGATAGATGAGGGGGAGAGAGAGTGAGACCCAATTGTCTTCTGCCTGGCTGAGTGGATAAGGCCCTAGCTCTCAGAGTTCTGTCTCTGCCTTGTGGTACAATAATGGGCCTGTGAGGGACATACCTGATCATGTCGCCAGGCTAGTCTGAGGATCTCCTCTTCATATGTCTGACATTGGTCTATGATCCATTCTGAATGTGGAGGCCAACACTTAGTACAGCTAGGGCCCAAGGAACGATTTCTCAGCACTACAAGTCTATTCTCAAGGGGACTCAGGGTTGGATTTGTCCCTCTGATTACCTTATCTCAGTTTCCCCTCCCTGTGGGCCAGGATATCCTTCTCTTATGAACTGGGGCATGTTGGCCCAATCAGGCACTTGCCTAGGGAACAGAGTTGAGGGAGCCTTCTCTCCCATTGAGTCTTGGCCCCCCCCAACTCTCACTTGCTTTTCTCCTCACCGGACTTCGTCTCTCCTCCGTAACTTGGGGAGCTGGCCCCTCACTCTCTTTTCAAGCTGTCACATCTCTTCCCTCCACATTCCATCCATTGAAGACTTGAAGGAGAAGGCCGACAACCTGGGCAGTGGTTCTGGAGGACCCGAAATCCTTTGCAAACGTTTTTCTCGAGCGTTTCCCTCCACTCCTCGCCTGGGTCTCCCTGGCCCCTCTTCTTGTCACAGGGGATTTCAGTCCAGAGGGCAGCTGTGGGGGTGTGATAGTTACAGGAAAGGAGGTAGTGTCTAGAGAAATACAGAGGAGTATGGAGGTATGTGAGACCTGGCCTGTGCTCTGGCTCTTAAGAGAGAGGGCCAAGGCAAGGGCTGCATAACTTCTTGAGGGTCATTTACATAGTACCCATTCAGTAAATCCGTGAGGGCTTTTTGAGCATGCTCCCTTGGCTGAATCAAGCCCAGGTAGGCTAATAGCTTCCAGTTGTTCCTCCTCCTCTATGTTTTCTCTAGAATCTCTTCTTCATTGGGTTGAAAGCATTAATAATACACTCAGTGTCACCAATAATGCATCTGTGTGTGTGTGTGTGTGTGTGTGTGTGTGTGTGTGTGTGTGTGTGAGAGAGAGAGAGAGAGAGAGAGAGAGAGAGAGAGAGAGCTTAAATGAGAATGGCCCCATAGGCTCAAATATTTGAATGTTTGGTCCCCAGTTAGTGGAACTGTTTGGGAAGGATTAAGAGTATATGTGTTGGAGGAGATGCGACCTTGTTGGAAGTGTGTCACAGTGTGTGGGCTTCTCTCTCTCCTCTCTCTCTCTCTCTCTCTCTCTCTCTCTCTCTCTCTCTCTCTCCCCTGCCTGTGGATCAGGATGTAAAGCTCTCAGCTACTTCTTCAGCACCACGCCTCCCTGCTGCCACACTCCCATCACTGTGATCATGGACTAACCCTCTAAAACTGTAAGCAAGCTTCCAATTAAATGCTTTCCTTTATAAGAGTTGCCTTGGTCATAGTGTCTCCTCACAGAATAGAACAGCAACTAAGATGGTGTCACATTAAAGAAAGAAATCACAACACTTTCCCTCGGTGTGGTGTCTTTTAACCAAGAATTTGAACCCACTGCTTCAGGCTCCCTGTGTCTTCTGTCCTCTGTTTGTTTCTCTGAATCTGAATCTGTGCTTGCCTGAAGGCCATCTTGTGAATCTGTCCCTGTCCCGGTGTGTCTGTCCTTCACAAAGGACTTTGCTCATTCTTTTATTGAACAGCACAGAAAGTATCACATGGGGAAGGAATGAGGGATAGTTTACAGAAATCTGTAACAGAGTTTTACAAGGGATTAAGTCACTGACTCCAACCAACCCCAAATGGCCTAGATAAGAAACAAACACTATCAAGCAATATCAAAATGCTGCTTCTAACATTTATTATTGTCTTAGTTAGGTTTCTATTTCTGTGACGAGACACTGTGATCATGCCAACTCTTGTAAGGAAAACATTTAATTGGAATGGCTCGCTTACAGTTTCAGAGGCTCAGTCCATTTTAATCATGGTGGGAGCATGCAGGCAGATATGGTGCTGGCAACAGGAAGTGGACTGACTGTCATACTGAGTGAAGCTGGAGCAAAAGAGACCTCAAAGCCCACCCCCATAGTGACACACTTCCTCCAACAAGGCCACACCTCCTAATAGTGCCACTCCCTTTGGGGGCCATTTTCTTTCAAACCACCACAATGGTAAATATTCATTTTCCACCTACTTGCTGTTTCCATCAAATGATTATCATAACACACATGCCAACACACATGCTTTACTCTTGGGTCAGGGCATGGAAGAGTACATAACTTAAGACTAAAGCTATACATTGGCTTAGGTTGTAACAGCTGATTACATGGGAAATCCAAGGCAAGAAAGGTTGGTTGTTACTTTCTTTTCTTAAAGGCAGGTTAAGCAAACAGGTTGAGTACACAGTAGGATAGCTGTCTTAAGTGACCTCAAGGTGTGAGGTCCAGCAAAACTTCCAGTCTGTTAGAATGTGAGAGATATTTTCATAGTATTGCATTGAAACTCCCCCCACTCTGTTCCCTAGTCTCCTGCCCCAATTTACCTGAGAGTTATTCTCCCAGAAATTTGTTGGGTGCAGAAGAGTGATGATCCATCTTCTATAGATACTTACATGATTTCATAGGTGGTATAGACTGTGCCTAAAAGGGATCACAGAATTCTCTCCCTTTTCTGTCCTGGGTTGGAAGGGAGGCTCCATTTCAAGTTCTGATCTTTTTGGGTTAGCATCTGGTTGTATCTTCAAAATGTCATCGTGGGATTCCAGAAAACACAAGTCAGTTATTGGCTTTAGAATACAAGGTCTAAACCTAAAAACACAAGCTAAAAATGAAAGTATGAGCCAGACAGTGGTGGTGTACACCTTTGACCCCAGCACTCAGGAGGCAGAGGCAGGGGGATCTCCGTGAGTTCCAGGACAGCCAGAGCTACACAGAGAAACCCTGTCTCAAAAAAAACAAAAAACAAACAAACAAACAAAAAAACAAAGAAAAAAATTTCAAAGCCTCTGGGGCTTTTATTACCCATAGTCAGCTCCTCATGAGTCCAATGAGAAAGCCTAAACTTGACTCTCAATAGATATTAGAGTTTAGGTTTGAGTATACGTGAATCGTCTCCTTTAATTTCATAAGGGTTTTTCTCTGTTTATTAATCCAAAACCACATGCTCTGTTAAGCTTTTCACAAACTCCTTCTGCCAAAACATCTGCCCCAGACCATTTGTGAGAGCACCAAGGCTTT
This sequence comes from Peromyscus eremicus, assembly GCF_949786415.1. Taxonomy (NCBI): domain Eukaryota; kingdom Metazoa; phylum Chordata; class Mammalia; order Rodentia; family Cricetidae; genus Peromyscus; species Peromyscus eremicus. Next base: position 52,804,003 of record NC_081422.1, read on the forward strand.
CTTGTACCTCAATAGCAACAGAGCCCTCCTATGTCTTTTATAGTGAAAGGACAGGCTTTGGATAGATCTCCTGACATGTAAAGCTCCCATAGGTGAGAATAAGCTCCTCACTATACTCCAACCAGTCCTGATCATCCCAACACTGGAATTAGTGACTAAGCTCAGGAATGTCTGGTACCCATGGAATTATAGCTCTCCTTTTTCTATAAAGAGGGTAAAACAGGAAAGTCTTGAGAAAAGACCCCAAGTTAGTAGTATAGATGGAAGTTGGGAAATTCTCTCTAGTATACTTTATTAGTTTTGTGACGGTGGATACAATAGTACATCGACCTTGCCATCTCTGAGGCAGGACAGAAAATATTCTTGTTCCACATAAGACACATTCAGTGTCCTATAAACTTACAGCAGTAGTTGACTTCTGGACCCAAATAATTTATATGCCATGGATATAGAAAAGGTTTAAAATGAGATGAGAGATTAGAGACGTCTCATGATTCCCAAAAACAACAGAAGGGGATGGTTTCCAAAGAAATTACCATCTGTGCATGCTGGAGGAGAAGAGGTGCTATCATGGGGGATTTCAGCCACAACCAGGTGACAAAGGTCAGAAGACTGAATTGGAGAGAATAGCTTGGGTAGCCCTTGCTATGACTGTATGATAACAAAAAAACCATTGTTCTGACAGAGGCATGCAAAAGGTTCCCAGTACCACCATTACTATGGCAGATTCAGCATGGTTACTAAGAGAATAGAAGGACACAGAGAAGATTAGATTACAGTTCAAGTCCTCATTGCTCTGTAGTCTCCTGTGTGGTCCTCCTTTGCCTTTGTATACACTGAAGTTGAACAGAGAGACATTTAGCATCTCTATGAGCAGGCCTGTTATGTCAAAAGGAGAAAAACAGAATTTTGCCCCTTTCTTGAGGTTATTTATGTAGCCCTCTGGATCAAAGATATGGCCCAAGGAAACAGCCTTCCCATGTGATACTTGGGACTTGGGCTGTCTCCTACTCCATGGTTTATGGTTTCATTCTATAGGGTGTATTTAAAACATGACGTGGGCCTGATATGGGCTATTTCCTCCACACTGAGTGGGCAGTCTCTGAGAGGTAGTTACTCTGAGTACAGGTGCATCTTAGGACAAAGCCAGTAATCAGAGGAATCAATAAACTCAACCATCTTGTTTAAAAAGGAACCAGTAGATGTCTTGTTTTTGTAGAATGAGGAAGAAAAATTAAAAGAAGGATCATTGAGTTTACCTTGTTCAGGGCAGGCAAGCTCCCATGCAGCAGTTTAGGGGCAGGATTCCTAGAGAGAAGCAGGAGGAGCCTGAGAAGGGGTGTTTCAAAACATCCGAGTCAATGACCATCAAGGTGTTGCTTAATTTTGAATTTTGAAGAGAACCTTTGAGATCTCCCATGGGCCCACAGGAGCAGGTGTGTTTCCATAGGATCTTCCATTTTGAAGTCATGGGTTTTGTCTTGGAGATGTGAACCCAGCTGTCAACTCCCCACAGCTCCACAGCCATCATGTGCTCAGGACTACCTGATCAGGTCCCTCCTGCTGAAGACCCTACTGTTTTATGAGTCTTTCTTTTCCAGTTTTAAGGAGGACTGAGTCTTCAGATCTACAGTCTTTGTGGTCCCACCCATTGGACTGGGCATAGCCTTGTTCCTGTATTCCTGAAGCACTTGTTAGACTTGCCTGAGGTTCATTATGTATTGAGTCACATGGTTGACCTCAGAGCCTAAGACCAGATTTAGTGTGAGGGAAGGTCTTCCATATAATAAGTCACAGGAATTAAGCTTGGTGTCTGATTTTGGAGATGTCCTGATGGTGGTGGCTAATAGTTTTAGGCAATTTTTCAGAGGTTTCCTGGTGGTTTTGCTAGGATCTGTTTAATAGTTCAGTTAGTCCTTTCAACTTTGCCTAATGTGGCCTCTAAGCAAAGTGTCAATAGATTTTTTTTTATCTCCAGAGTCCTAGGTATAAACTAAGTCACCTGTAATTTAAAGAATGGTCCATTATCACTCCATAATGAGAAGAGACAAAACCTTGGGATTATTTCCTCTGGCATTGGGTGTGGGGCCTTTACCACTTTAGTGGACTTTTCAGTCCTAGTGGAGAAAGTCTTTGAAGTGATGGCGTCTCCAAACACTAACAGATACTTGAAGTTGGCAAGAGGGGGCATATAAATAAAGCCTATGTGCCAGGCCTCACCTGGTTAAATGCCTCCTCTGGGTTTCTTTAAGATGTAGAGGAGGATGAGAATGGCCAGTGTTGTAACATATGCAGAGTGCAAGCCTGACACACTCTTTACTACGGAGGTCAGTCCCTGTCCTAGGACCTCCAGGATGGCATTTCTCCAGGATGGCATTTCTCCCCAAGTGGACTAAGTCATATATTCCCTTACATATTTTCCACTGGAGAGCCGGGGCAGAGGGAAGTGTTTAATTCTCTACACAGATCCATGATCTCCTTTGGTTGCCCCTTGTTTTAGAGCCCATTGTCTCTCCCAGGAGTATAGTTTGGATTTACATAATCCTTCTTCAGAGGGGCAGGGATATCTCGGGGGATCTGTAAGACTGTCTCTTTGTCTCTCTGTCTGCCAGCCTGTTTTCTTAGATCATGTCCCTCTGGTAGCCCTTGCAATGAATACTGCTACTCGTTTGGAGAGCTGAATAGCTTCAAATAGATCTGGAATCTCTAGTTCCGGTTTTATGGGTGAGCTGTTGGCTGTTAACAGTCCTCACTCTTAGAGCTGGAAAGATGGCTCAGCAGGTCAAGGCATTTGCTGCCAAGCCTTACAACTGGAGGTCAATTTCAGGAACCAACACGGAAGAAGGAGAGAACTGACTTCCATCAGTTGTCCTCATGCCTCTGTACATTGGCCATGGTGTGTGCGCAAACACAAAATAGATAAATAAACGCAATTTAAAAATCACTCCTCATTCTTTATAGATGGTATGTAGACATGCAAGACCATGAAGGCACACTTCAAATCAATGTGAATCTTCTCCTTTTCCCCAGAATGAGCCTCCTTGTTAGAGACATTAATTTGGCCTCTTATGCTAGGGTAGAGGGGTTGGAGAAGCCTCAACTATTGTTCTCTTCCTGACCACTGAATAGTAAGTCAGGATCCCTTCTGGATTATCCAGGGGCTAGTCACTTATGTCAGGGCCTGGCATGGGTGAAGATGGTCTCAGCACAAAAGTGTGCCAGATCCAAAGTTTCCATGGGCCCAAGGGAGGCAGGATTTAGAGTGTCACAAATTTTGTTAGTTTACCTTTGTGACGTCTGGAAGAATGGCCTGACAATTTGCTAGTCTACCTCCATTAACCATACTTGTCCCTTTAATTCTACTATGGCCTTTACTTAATGGAGTATGAAGGCTTCTAATGGTTGCCTCTAAAGATAGCTCAGAAGTTTTTTAACTAGTAATGCTGTGGCTGCCACAGAGCTCAGAGAGGGGGGATCATTCTGATGCTACAACATCCTATTTCTTTGAAAAATATGCTACAGACCTCAGTTCTGGTCCTAATTGTTGAATCAACACACCAAAGCAGGGCCTAATTTTCTACTACAAATAACAAAAAGAGGCTTTAGGAGTCGGGGCATGCCTAGTGCTCAGGCTTCTGGGAGAATCCACTATCTGTTAGCGCAATGTTTTTAGTTAAAGAATAAAAAATCTGAGCTACTCAGTTTAGTCTTTTATGGACCTAGTTCAATTATGACTCAAGATGGTGATAACTGTCATGTCCCCAGAGTCAAAATATATCCCAAATATTGCACTTCCAGATGAGTTATCTCAGCCTTTTTCTGGGAGACTTGGTAGTCTTGACTGGATAGAAGTCTAGGATTCTGATGGTACTTTGGTCTAAATCTGTCTAGGTAGGGCTACTTGTCAATATATATCAAAATATCATCCACATATTCAGAATGGTTCCTTCTGGAAAAACTAGGTCTCTAAGATGTGGCTTTGGGGGATTCTCTCTACCCCCCTACCACAGGTATAAATCAGAAGGAAAGAGTTCCAGGAGAAAAGGCGAAGATTCAGTAAGTGGTCCCAGTATCTATAAACAGATTAATTTTCTTACCTTCTGGGGTAACTTGAAGTTCTTCAACAAAGGTCAAAATATCAGAACTGGAACCAGACTGCTCCCTGGACCCTCAGTCCTATAAGGTGGCTGTGATATTTGTGATTGGACCCTATTTACTTTTAGAACAGGGGTGATCTGCCTTCCAGTGCTAGGCCCTTAAATTCCTTCTCATTGGACATGGTTACAAAAGGGACAGGCAGTCACATGCTCAGTGGTCTGGGCTTTTGTATTTGAAGCAAGCCTGAGTGTGGTCTTCTGGTCTCTGAGAATCAATATGGGGATCCCTTGGCAGACAGATCTGGCCAATAGCTCCTCCAAGGGCAAGCATAATCATTTAGGTCCCCTTCTCTTCTCTCCTCATTTTCCAGTCGTCTCCCACCAGACCTTGGTTGTTGAAATTGAGAAGGCAATGTCCAACAGCTGAGCTCTGAAATGATCCACAGATGTCAGAAGGTGCCTGCTAATAAAATGCCTACCAAAGAGGGCTTGTCCTTGGGGGATGAGGAATCTTGGTGGGTGAATTTCCTGAGAGCCTCAGATAGCTTGTTGAGAAATAAAGCAGGATTTTGTTCCCTTCCTTGAGTGACTTCTCTGATCTTGTGATAATTAACAGACTTAATGCAATATTTCATTCCTGCCGTAAGGCTTTTTATACGCATTTTATACTTCTGAGTGCCTTCATGGATGTTATAATTCCGATCAGTGGGTTCTTGATCTAGAGTGACCTGTGTACTGGGATGATGGGCATTAGGACTTGAGAACTCTTCTGCATGCTTTTTGGCTTCCTTTCAGATCTTCCTTTTCCCTTCAGGAATACAGCAAGAAGTCAAGACTGGGTACAGGTCTTTCTGTTTAAGTTCCCAAGCTAAAGTTAAGGTCTGTAAGTTACTGGTAAGTCTGGATGAGTCTTCAAAGACTCTTCAGTCCTTGTTACATTTTAGAGGTCTGTGACTGAAAAGGAGATATGGACTTGGATTGGCTCCATGACACCAGATACTTCCTGTAAGGGTCGTGAAACACTGGGTAAAAGTCATACTATCAACGTCTCTGAGGTATTTCTTTCATCTCAGTAGAATACCATCTCTATATGAGAAGCTCTTGGGGAAAAAAAAAAAAAAAGCAAAAACAGACAGCCCTCACCCAAAAGAGTAATAGCATAAAACAAAACATTATGCCTGAGCTATGAGGCTATTAGTTTTAGACGGGCGATAACTTGCTTGTGTGAATTGCTTTGGCTCTTTTGTTTAAAATTGGCACTCAGATTAATAGCGTAAGTACGGGCTTACTCAGAAGAGCACTGGCTGCTCTTCCAGAGCAATCAGGTTTGATTCCCAGCACCCACACGGCAGCTTACAACCATCTGTAACCCCACTTCCAGGGGCTCTGATGCCCTCTTCTGACCCCCAAAGGTACCAGCCACACATATGGTACAGACATACATGCGTGCAAAATACTCATACACATTAAATTAAATTAAAATTTTAAAAAACCATGCAAGTGGGTGGGCCTTTCCTCCTTTGGCTGTGATGTTTATTCCCTGGAGAATTATGTCTGTCCTCATGGGGATAAAACTGTGTACAGTAAATGAACAGCCAGGAATTGAGAGAAGTTAGGATATAACTGAGCAGAAGTAAATAAGCATGGATTGTGATAGGGGTCTTGAGATAGCACAAAACCTATTGTTTTAGCTGGACTTGAGTCCTTTTTTCCTCAGGGAGGGGAGTTTAGCCTTCAGGCAGAGGAACAGGACAGTACTCAGTCTGGATTTTTGGTTGTCCTGCTATGGTGTCTCACTCTTTAACATTTATGCCCATCGGAATGGGACCTCAGATTTCAAATCCTTGTCCCATTAGGGATTATCCCTATGGAGAAGAGAAATGGAAGCCTGGGGCACCAGGAGGTGTTAGCATTCAGAACTGTGGGCAGGAAGAATCTTGTAGGAAATGGAGTCAATATTGACTTTACAAACATCCCTTCTGCCCACCCCTGGAACCTTCAGGCAGGGGCAGGTCTCTGGGGAGGCTGTCTCAGGTGTGAAGAAGAAGCAGGAAAGAGCTGGTGTGGTGCCTGTATTGGAATCCTTTCTGGGCCACCTGTTTCTATGACCGTGGTGGACATCTGGGAAGGTGAAGGAGAAAGAAGGAAACTAGAAGGAGACAGGATGTACGAATGAATGCCAGCAGCACGGGGAATCCTAGGATGTGGTGATCCCATGGGACTCAGTGTCCTTAGGGAATGTGAGCAGTTGTGTGAGCACTGCCATTTTGTCTAGTCATGTGATGCTTACAATCTTTGATTACCTGATTATTGCCATCTTAGTGATGTTATTAATCCCACTGGGAGAGAATAAGACCACAGTTTTGAGCCAAATTTGAAGCAAGCTTTAATTAAATAAATACTGGCCAGGATGATGGATTCTGGGCAGGACGGTCCATTCCTAGGTTCCCAGAAAATGGCAACGAGTTACATTTTTGCAGAAACTTAAAAAGGCACACCCATAAGGCCACTGTATTTCTCATCAGGTCCAGTCAGGGTCAAGCATATATCCTGACATATTTCCTGCCCACGTACCTCCCACCCACATGTGATCAAGCACCTCTGTGCAGATAGGTCAAACAAACTTGTTTAGGAGAGTGAAAACATGTGACTTGTTATCTCCCATAAACAAGAGCCTCCAGGATTTCAGGGAGTATCTGTCCTTGGGCAAGGGGGCTTACAGGTTACAGACATTTTTGTTTTATGGGTCTTTTAGGCACAGTAATTAAAACTTAAAATATAACTTTGGCTCTCACTTGTCACTAGCCAAGATCGAGACAAATGCACATGGTTACTTCCTGAAGCCTGTGGAGAGGTCAGCCCCATGATAACATGAGCCATCTACCATGAAGGCCTGTGGAATCCAAGCATCTCACAGATTAAATATGGACAGCCACCTGGCAGCTGCCTCCTACTCTTAAGTCTGGGCTCAGCAGTTGCTGTCATACATTTCTCAGAGGGTCTAGGGACTCTCTTGGGCCCCATCCCATACATTTCTCAGAGGGTCTAGGGACTCTCTTGGGCCCCATCCATGGAGCACCATAAGCTGGGGAGAATAAGAGACAGAGAGAAATTGAATCTGATTTCCACAGGCCATGATTAATTCACCTTCAGAAGTCTGTCTCTCATTTCCAAGTGCTCAATGAAAGGGGAAATGGGCCAATGGCCTGTTGAGAGAAAAGTCCAGGTACATCTTGCCATTCTGTCGCGGCTGGCTTTCTAAGATACTGCAGGTGTGGATTTGAGTCTGTCTCACACAACTTAACTTCCCTAATGTCGCTGAGTCCCGTGGGATCACCACACCCTAGAACTCCCTGTGCTGCTGGCATTCATTCGTACATCCTGTCTCCTCCTAGTTCCTTTCTTTCTCCTTCACCATCCCAGATGCCAGGTTCTCATGCCTCTTTACAACGAATTGCCCAGAGACACACGGATACTTACAGGAAAGGAGATAGTTTATTAAAGGAGAAATATTGACAGACTTGGAAGTGAGCCAGCCCCAGCCCGTGGCCCTGCTCCAGGAGAGGAAGAGGTGGGGTGGTGCGGCATAACCTTCTATGTGTCGTTTACACCGTACCTGCCTCTCCCTGCCTCTCCCAAGTTTATCTAAAGTACCTGGGAGTTTTTGAGCATGCGCCCCTGGTTGGATGAAGCCCAGGCGGGCTAGGAGCTTCCAGTCCTTTGATGTTGACGTTGCCACCTGTCACATGTTAATCTGTGGAATCTCCTCCACCTAATTCCCTATTCTCCAGCCACACCCTCTCTTGGCTTTGTCATTCTTCAAAGTGGCAGAGCTGAGGGCGGCTGGGACTCAGCTTCTGAGAGAGCGGTGGAGAATTATAAATTTACAATACAATTTTCCTGTCTATAGAAGCTGCATCACAAGCTCCCTGGCTTTCTGCATCTGAGTGGCTTAGACGCTCAGGAACTCAGCTGGAGCCTGAGAGAAAAGCTTGGCTACTCATCCACAGTGCCAGATCCTAGGAGGCTGCTTAAGCCACCAATCTATAGTTTCAAGGCCAGGAGGCTGCCTAGGCCACCAATCCACAGTGTCAGAGACCAAAAAAAACTACCTAGACCACCAATCCACACTGCTGGATCCTGGGAGGCTGCCTAAGCCACCAATCCACAGTATCAAAGCCAGGAGGCTCACTAGGCCACCAATCCATGGTGCTAGAGCCCAGGAACAAGTCACTTCTCTTCCTGGGTCCAGGATGTCTGGTTCCTTCCTGGTATTTGGACAGGTCTGCTGCCTTCCAGTCATACCACCTGGGTGGGGAGGCACAAGGATTCCTTGGAAACCCATCAGAACATCCATCTCCCCCACCCCAGGGACATGATTCTGCTTTGTCCCTTGAAGCATCCCCACAGGTGGGACCAGGAAGAAATGTTAGAAAGACACAGGAAGCTCAGAGACCAAGAATGGGTAGCATGTGGAAAGTAAGTAAAGGCTTCAGTGGCGTGCCAGGAAGAGGAGCTGCAGCCACTGCCAATTCCTATGGCGTGATAGTCCCACCACAGTGAACTTCAGGCGCTCACTGTGACACAACTGGATGTGTACTTGAGAAAAGATGTGCACATTTGATGTTTTTCAAGCCAGGACAAACTGATGTCCACACACCCTACGCAATGGGGAAGGGCCTGACTTGCAGAACCCCAACCTCAAGTATTTGCTGAAGTCAGGAGGTAGAACCACCAACCAGGACCCATAAACCCCTGTGCTCTTTTCCCAGATTGGCTTAGGAAAGGAGATGGGTGTCATAGCTCATGCCTGGAATCTCAGAACTCAGAGGGTTTGGGTGACCACATAGGCTTGGGAGATGGTCCCAGGAATCATGAAGGAACAAGGAAGTGAGAGAGGGAAAAGGTGGTGAATGAGAGTGTGTTAACATGCAGGCCACTGCTGAGGGCAGCTGGGAATCGGTCCCAGGGGTTTCAGACTGCAGGACAGGCCCCAGAACTACCTCACATAGGGATGAGCAACTGGGTGTATTTATCCACCAGCTCCCATCTCTCCCACCCAGAGCTGCTCCTGGGTGTTGATCTCCCCCTGACTTTCCAGTCAAACTTACCTGTGGGCCAGGTTCAGGCCGAGACCAGAGAATGCCTCATAGAGAGATACCGGAGAGGCTGGAGCTCAAGGATGCCAGGTAGGAACGGCAGAGAGCCTGTTACAATTAGGAGTTGTTGTGTGGTGGCTCTGGGGAGGAGGGCAGGGACAGAAGCAGAAAGCAGGGTGATACCGAGAGAATAAGAGGGAGGCCACGCAGAGACCAGGCCTCTCTGAAGAGAACAGAGAACAGGAAAACTGCTCAGGCTGGTATTGGAAAAGATGAGCTGGGAGAGGGGAGCTAGGCAAGACGTTGCTCTGAATCTGGGCGGGGTGGGGAGGAAGCAGGTGGCCCAGCAGGAGCAGCCTCATGCCGCTCCACCGGCTGCCTGCCTGGCTTGGTGGCCCCAGAGTACCCCAGCAGCACTGACGGAGACCGAGCGGCCAGAGCCCTCAGCTGCCACCTTGCACTTTTGTCCTTTTCCTTGGGAATCCTGGAATGGCTCAGCATGACCCAGTTCTGTAAACATTTATTTGATTGATTGGACACAGACAAGGCCCCTGCTCTCCAGGGGAGCCGACCCTGTGCTAGGAATCACAGCTGCGGAGGTGGGGAGAAGGGGGGATGAGAAAGACCTAACTAAGTAGAGAGGAAATTGTGGCATGCAAGGGTGGAAAGATACGTGAATGCAGCAGGCTGTGGGGTGTGCCCAGCAGAGGTGAATGCAGCAGGCTGTGGGGTGTGCCCAGCAGAGGTGAATGCAGCAGGCTGTGGGGTGTGCCCAGCAGAGGTACCAGTGAGCAATCTCTGAGGGGAGGCAGCTGTTCTGTCTGTGCTGGGGAAATGGTGAAGCAAGGTCTTGAAAAGCCACTGTATTTGGAGGTGGAGGGGAAAAAAAAGGAGGCAGGCTGTTTAAACCTTTCTAGTAGAGAGTGGGGTGCCACACACTACCAGGATGAAGGGGTTATCAGGTATAGAGGCAGGTGTTCATGAACAAACCCCTCCATCTATCCTTGGATAGGATAAGATTGCCCAGGTGGAGCAGTATTAACAGGATGGTGGGCGGGAGATGAGAAAAGCCATAGCAGGAGGCCAACTGTTTCCTTATCCCCAGAACTTGTTCTCTTATATGGCAAAGAAGACTTCTCAGGTGGGATTGCTAAGGATCTCAGAACGGGGTGGTGGCTTGTCCTGGGTAATTTTTTTTTTTTTTTTTTTTTTTCTTCGAGACAGGGTTTCTCTGTGTAGCTTTGTGCCTTTCCTGGGACTCACTTGGTAGCCCAGGCTGGCCTCGAACTCACAGAGATCCGCCTGGCTCTGCCTCCCGAGTGCTGGGATTAAAGGCGTGCGCCACCACTGCCCGGCTTGTCCTGGGTAATTTAAGTGAGCCCTGAATGCAACCACAAGAACTCTCACCATAAGGTGGCAAGAAGGTGGAGGGAGAAAGGAGGAGGTCTGAGGATGGCAGTATGAGGTTGAGACGATAGAAGGAAACGACTCTGGGCCACAGACGGCAGGTTGCATCTAGAAGCTAGAAAAGGCAAGGACAGGCACTGGGAGACGTTGCTGTGTGAGCATGAGGACCTGAGTCCAGACCCCAACACCCACGTTGTGACGGCAGATTTGCGACTGGGTCTGGAGCCTTCCTGCTCTGGACTCCTTGGCCCAGCGTGTGTGCTGTCCCACGTCTCATCATCTCGTTGAGCTCCACAGCTTGTGGCTTGTGGCTCGCGAGTTTGACATGTACCCGGGGTAGAGGCTCCCTCAACCCTGGGAAGCTGAATGAAGGACCATGCTTGTGTGCTCGGCTGCCACCGAGAGCAAGTGAGGATTGACATCTAGTTCACACTGGGCTTGTTTTGCTTGGCACAAGGGCACTGTCTGTCAAGGGCTACATGTGCCCAGAGCGGGGCAGCCTTGTTCTCACCCAGCCTTGTATTGGTGGTCAGAGTCTGTGAATTTTAAGTTGGCTTGCAGGAGTCCAGGGCTTCCAGCTCAGCCCTCAGACCCTGGCAAGCCAAGCACAGAAGGACAGGAAAGAGTGTGTGGGTACAACAAACAGGTCCACATCTGACTCACTTCCACCCAGAAGCCGCCGATGGAGCAAGCCTTTCCAGGGAAGCTGCCTGGACCCTCCCTGAGGCACACAGAGGGAGCCCTATGGCTCCTAGCCTGTCCACCTCAAAGTCCTTGCCTCTCTTCTCTTCGTAGACCTCTCGCACAAAGGCCTCACCTTGGGCTGAGCCCCCTCAGGCCAACTTCAGAAGGTTGCCGTCCACGTCTCTTACCACCGCACAGTAGGCACTTCCCAGCTCATGTTCTTCCCAGGTCTCCTTCTCTGTCCTGTCTGTCTGTGACCAGATACACATACCTCACCTCTCCCCACCCCACCCCCGCCCTGTGTGTGTGCTTTCACAGCTAATAATTCCTTTTCTCTCCCCAGACTCTCCTCTGGCCCTCTGTCACTTCCTGTCCCCTACATCCCACATCTATACCTTTGCCATATGCTCTCAGATCTCTTCCCCTCTTCTTCCCCGTTTAGCCTCTTACAGGGCCTAGGGCCTTCCCTGCCCATCAGGAGGGGTGTGGTCCAGGACAAGGGGCTCTGGAGGTGCAGATTAGCATCTTTGATGGCACTTAGGACTGCACTTAAACAGAACATAAGATGGAGCCTCTGTAGGACTGTACCCCACTGTGAGCTAGGGGCCTAGAGCCGGCACATTGGTTCCTCAGGAGGTCCTAGAACAACCTTACTTAATGAACTAAGGGCTCCTCAGACCCTTTGGCCACAACTGCTACAGGACTCCTGGGAGAACCACCAGCCTATAGGGCAGGCAGTATGGTCAGGATGAGCACCAGAAGACAGATGACATGTGTGGGCTGTGAAGACACAGCACCAAAAAACTGTCAAAATTTTGTGGGTGACTTTATATTGATCACCCGTTGAAATAATATTATGTGTATGTTGGGTTAAATAAAATTTTCCACTTGTCTTTTTCCTTTTTGTTTTGACAGGGTCTTTTAATGTGATCCAGGCTGGCCTTATTCTATCTGCCTCGGTCTTCCAAGAGCTTAGATTATAGGCCTGATCCACGATGCCTGGCTCTTTTTGCTTTTTAAATATGGCAATTAAAATATTTAGAAATACATGTATTGTGGTGAGGTATTGTGTACTCTAATAAAATTTGCCTGAAGATCAGAGGACAGAGCAAGCCACTAGATTAAACATAGAGGCCAGGCAGTGGTGGCACACACCTTTAATCCCAGTACTTAGGAGTCACATGCCTTTAATCCCAGCACTAGGAACTAGAACCTTTTCGACTGGAGCCTTTTTCCAGCTAGAGCCTTTTCAGCTGGACCCCTTTGGTCTGGAGACTCAGAGACATTGTCAGAGGATTCGTGGAGTTGGTGAGGTGAGATGTGGCAGTGGCTTGCTCCTTTGTCTCTCTGATCTTTCAGCATTTACCCCAATATCTGGCTACCAGATTTTTTATTATAAGACCATTTTAGAATTTGTACAACAATGAGTTCCTATTTGTTTTTGTGGAGCATTGCTGGTCTTAGGTTTGAAAGGCATTAGAGAGGCCTGTGCCGTCACAGAGCGGCTCACCCCCTTGTCTGTCTTTCCTTCTCCCCAACCTTATAAGGTCCTTGACTTAAGATGATTCGATACAGAACTTCTCAGTTTTATTGTGGTTCAAATGTGATCCACATGCTGTTGAAACCATAGTTCTGAATTTTGCTTTTTTACTTTTGTTCTGTTTTTCAAAACACTAAGGATTGAACCTAGGGCTTCATTCATGCTAGGAAAGTGCTTTATCTCTAGTTATGTGTTCAGCTTTTTTCTTTCTTTCTTCTTTTTCTTTCTTTCTTTTTTCTTTCTTCTTTCTCTCTCTCCTCTTTTTTTTTTTTTTTTTTTTTTTTAGTCAGCGTCTAGCTAAGTCACCCAGGCTGTCCTTGAACTTAAAATCTTCTTGCCTCAGTTGCCCAAGTAGGCGAGATTACAGCCTGGCTGAATTTTACGTTTTTGTTTCTTCTAAGGCTAACCATAGGCAGCACCATACCCTCTTCTACTGCGCCCCTAAACTGTGATAGTCCACATGTTAAATGTAGATTCATTTTCACGTTAGGTTATTTTCTGTTTATAATGGCTTGTCCAGGCATAGTCCTATCATAAACTCAAGAGTGTGTCATCGGTTCCTTGTCTGGGGTAAGTAGACATTTGTTCTTGCCTCCCTAGGAACACCAATTAGACTTCTGCAGTCAGCAGTTCCCTATCTCGGGTGAGTAGGTTTGTCCATGTCTCCCTAGGAATAGTGTCACACAACAGTGTCTAGCATTTAAACTGAGAATCAGACCAGGACCCATCAAAAAACATCCTGCCAGGGTGATAGACGCACCCAGACTTTTCAGAGCAGCGGATCAGCAAGCCAGGTGTCTACACAATCTCCCATCCTGACCTGAGAGCTGACCCTTCCTCAGGATGCTTCTAACAGGAGTCCATTCAGCCCTGTCGGGAATGCTTATCCCTAAAGAGACAGCTGCTGCCTGGTTGAAGGATGGGGGCCATTAATCTGGGGCTCCCTTGTTTGCATAATTGTCGCATACATTTGCATCTATTTGCTCCCAGCCTCTGAATACTGCACTGTGGGTGTTCGGGTACCATTTGCATATCACTGCAGGTGAGGGTCAGGTCTTTTAGACTTGGGTACTTATTAAATCCCCACCTCCAAGAGATTCTTTTATGTTGTAGTTCAGAAAAAATAAACTTGGGATGCTTATTTCTAGAATGATCCTGGGGAGTGCTATCTAAGTGGAGGGGTAGGGAAGCTCTAGGGCCTGCCAGTGCGCCACACTGAAGCTCCTGCAATCCTCCCCTGACAGGCTCTGGACCCTGCTTCCCCATCTCTCCACCTAGCCATGCATACCCACCTATTCCTGGGCCCCAGGCTTTGCCCCTTCAGATTCCATGTGTTCACTTCCCCATGACTTCTCCTGCTCACTCCTGCAGACTGACTTCTTAGGAACCCCAGAGCCCCAGCCCAGACATGCTCCCAACATCCACCTGACTCCTCCCCTCCCATCCTGAAGAATGAATGTCTAGAGAGCCTGAACTTGATATAATGGGTTATGACTACTAGGGGCCTTCCCCCAAATCTACTAAGGGAATAACTGACTTAGAGAAGGAAAAAGATGGATGAACCCTCCTGCACACCCCTTACCTAATAGACAAGCTCTTCAGCATCTAAGCCCACTTATGGGTCCTTAATTATTGAACATAGGGCAGTCATTGAGGTGAGGGACTGCCCTGAGGAGGACCATATCTGTTAAGGGAGAGTAGCAGACCCTGAGGTGAACCAGAAGGAGCCTTAAGACTGTCATTGTAGAGATACCTGGACTCCGCTCAACTCTAAGTGCCATGGGAACAGTATTTGGGTGTCTTTCATCCAAACAGTTGAAACTCGGAGAGCAGACAATTCCCAATTAATACTATCATCTATGTTGGTGTCCCCTCAGATTCATGGAGTGGAACTTATGAGGAGGTGGGTCTCGGGGGAACGATTGTGGGTCGTTGTCAGGAGGGCTCTACCCTTATGAGTGGGGTTAGCACCCTAATGAAGAGAGGGGCTGGGAATGTAGCTCATTGTAGAGCGCTTGCCTGGCATGCATGAGGCCCTGTGTTTGAGTCTCAGCACTGAACAAACCAGGCTTGGTGGCATACACCTGTCACCCCAGCGCTGAGGCCGCAGGAGCTGGAGAAGTAAAAGTTCAAGGTCATCCTAAGCTATGTAGGAGTTTCAGGGCAGCCTGGGCTACATGAGTCACTGTCTTAAACAACAACAACAAAAAAGAGCTAAACAGTTTGAAAGCAGCTGCCTTTATCCCCTTTGCTGTCATGTGTGGATACTAAAGCACCATCAGGGAGAGAGAACACACCACACCTTGGATTCAACCAGCACCTTGTGTTGGCACTGTTAATCCCAAAGATGTGGGGAGAAAGACCACTGACCCACGTCATCACGGCCAAATTAATTAAACAAGCAACTAATTAAAGCCAGCTTTTTTATTCATGTACACAGGCTGCCTCTGCCTGTTCAAGAGGGTTCGAGAGTTCAGCCTTGGGATGAGGAAGATAAGGGCCTTTATAGATCATGGGTAGGGTGTTTCCAAGTGGGGGATTTGCCAGGCAAATTGGCAGGGTTATAGAACAGAATACAACAAAGTGGTCATAACAAGGTAGTCATAACAACAGGTGGTTATAATAATCTTTTGAAACCAAGGTAGGGTTGCAAGATGGTCATAACAACATTTTGAAACAAAGACATGGTTGCTGGTTTCTGGAATGGGGCAGTACAGAACCATTTGTAGTTAAGGTTACAGGTAGGGTATTGCCCAATCCTTGAGAAACAGATGTAATCATAAACCAGAATGAGCCTAGTTTGTCTTTACTATAATGGCTTTTTCAAGCCTAAGATGGAGGCAGACTGGTTCATCAGGAACCACCCAGCTTTGGTTGAGGTATTTTGTTACTGAAGTATGAACACATCAAGATAGTACTCAATATATATTGAAATAACCTTTTATACCAAATAGGCCCTTTAGTGATGCTGACTTTAGGTGTGATGACTCTGGGGCTTTTCCATAGTTCTGGCCTAGACTAGGCCTTCCTAGGAAAAGTCCATAGGGGATATAACTGATCCTAGACTAGGCCTTCCTAGGAAAAGCCCATAGGAAATACAACTGATCCTAGACTAGGCCTTCCTAGGAAAAGCCCATAGGGGATACAATTGATCCTAGACTAGGCCTTCCTAGGAAAAGCCCACTGGGTGATAAAATTGATCCAGTGAGCAGAAACCTGGCTGAGGTTGTATAGAACAAGAAAAGAGGAAAGTCTCAGTCACGGCCTGCTGGGAGTGTGGCAGATGAGTGGGGACACCAAAGATCTCTATGTCCCGCCCCCAATCTTAGGCTTGACCTATCTGCACCTGGATTGTTCAGTGTCTAGGCTCAAACCACCTCATCTTTAAGACCTCACAGAGATTTCAAACATGTTCTCCAGTAGGCCAGAGGATCCTTGAAAGGACTGTCAGGAAAGACGTGAAATTCAAGGGGGATTGTAGCAAGACAGGCTCTGGAATCACCACCCCTGCTTCAGCCAAAGGGGGAAAGACTGTAACCATGAGGCTCCAGTGATGTTTTTTAAAAAATATTTTATTTATGTATTTAAAATATTTGTGCATGTGCGTGTGCACATATGTACATCTGTGTGCACACACACATATGTGGTGAATGTATCCATATCACAGCACATATGTGGCAAGTACAGCTGTTGGGGCTCAGTTATGCCCTTCCATCATGTGAGTCCCAGGGATCAAACTCAAGTCGTCAGGCTTGAAGGTAACTGCTCTACCCACTGAGCTATCTTGCCATCCTCTCTAGTGACTTTCAAAAGAGATTTGTGGGGTTGGAGAGGCGGCTCAGTGGTTCAGAGCACATTATGTTCTTCCAGAGGATCTGTGTAACACTCTGTTGGGTGGGCCACAACTGCCAGTAATTCCAGCTCCAGCCGATCTGATGTTCTCTTTTGCCCCCCCCCCCCGCCCCGGGCACTTGTACTCACATACGTATACCCACCCACAGACCCTCACATACAAACACATATAATTCAAAATAAAAGTAAATATGAAAAAAGAACAGGTTGGGAGTCATGTCTCAGAAATGCTGAGATTTTCTTTCATTCTTGAGCTGGGTAATACTGTGTGTATATTCCACCCAAAAGTCATGGGCTAACTTACGCCACCAAGCCAAGGGACCATGAAAGAGTACCCATCTGCTGCTCCGATGCCAAGGTTCAGTCAGGAAAATGTTTTACTCTGTGTGGTTATTTGGGAAAATAAAAAAATATGGCTTCCTTCTTGGAGAACTGTTTTCTGTGCAAGAAGAAAATATGGTTTCCTTCTTGGAGAACTGTTTTCTGTGCAAGAAGAAAATATGGTTTTCTTCTTGGAGAACTGTTTTCTGTGCAAGAAGAAAATATGGTTTCCTTCTTGGAGAACAGTTTTCTGTGCAAGAACGCTCATCTACATTGTCTCGTCTTGAGAACACAGAGCTGAGGACAGCACACACAGTACATGAATTTACCCACGTGCTTTGCTGCTTAGCAAACGCTCTCTTCTTAACTATGCAAAGAAAACCCTGTTGATGGAACAGGGCTCCGTTACTCAGCACCTCCACCTCCATCAAAAACAACAGCTAAGATACTCGGAGTCTGTGGTGGTATTGTGTTCCCCAAAATGTTGTGCACCCTAATCAACTTATCTGGGGTCAGAGGCAGAACAGCTACTAGATACAAAGGCCAGAAAATGGTGGCACTCATACCTTTAATCCTATCATTCCAGAGGTAGAAATCCCTCTGGATCTCTCTGAGTTCAAGGCCACATTGGAAACCACCAGGTGTGGTGACACACGCCTTTAATCCCAGAAAACGGAGCCTTTAATCCCAGGGAGTGGTGGTAGAAAGCAGAAAGGTATATAAGGCATGAGGACCAGAAACTAGAAGCATTTGGCTGGTTAAGCTTTTAGATTTTGAGCAGCACAGTTCAGCTGAGAGCCATTCGGATATGAGGACTCAGAGGCTTCCAGTCTGAGGAAACAAGACCATCTGAGAAGTTGGCCAGGTGAGGTAGCTGTGGTTTGTACTATCTCTCTGATCATCCAGCATTCACCCCAATACCTGGCCTCAGGTTATTTTATTAATAAGAACTTTTAAGATTCCTGCTACAGGAGTCAGCTATGGGTGGGAGACTGTCGCTTGAGAAGAGAAGACCAGAAAATACAGAGAGGCATAATACTTTCTGAGAGATGGTCGCTGAGAATGACATTTTAAAAGCAGGAAAGAGGGGTTGTTGGCTGGAGAGTGGGAAAGATGGTTGTGCCTTACCCCCGGGGGCCAGGGTCTGCAGCAAAACCAACGGACCCACCAGACTTCCTGAAATCTGTAGCACTTGGAAGTGTGTGCATGCACAAGGGTGTGTGTGTGTGTGTGTGTGTGTGTGTGTGTGTGTGTGTGTGCCGATGTGCAGCTCTGGGGCACCCAGCCAACCCCAACCCCTCTGCAGGTCTCCATGCCTACTGGCACAATGGCTCACCAGAACCTTGGGAGGCTGGGCATGGAGCTTGAGGGCTATGGCATGGCCTGGGAGACCTGAGCCAATTGCCCCAGGAGAGAATAGTTTCCTGGGCAAAGGCAGAATGAAGTCTCAGGAGAGGATGAGGAAGGCTGGGAAGCCCAGCTTCGATCAAGGAGACACTTGGAGGTGGAGGAATAAAGGTAGAGCTATGAGGAAGACTTTGAGACCAGGAGGGGACAGCCTGGTGGCCAGAGATTTCAGTTGGTTCTTCCAGAGTTGGTGGGAAGTCTAGGGTGTGGGAGAGAATGCGAGGACTATGTTGAGAGTAAGGGGTAGTGGGGACAGATGCAAAGGCCAGAGCTCATCTCCCCTTAGAACTTGAGTCCAGATGTGTGTTCACTCTCATCTGTGGCAAGTGTCTGGGAGGCTTCAAAGCTGGTCCTACCCTACCCATTTGCTTTTAGGTGTGGACCTCTGAAGACCCATCAGTCACCAAGGATGGCTGTTCCACGCCGTCCTGTCCCAGTATGCCTTCTCCATAGTCTCACAGTGGTCTGTCCACTTACTATATGGCCTCAACTATCATGCACTGCAAGGTCAAAAAAGACTCGTGACCACCACAAACCAATACTTCAAAGACTGTTTCCGTGTGTTGTATTGTCTATGCCCTCATCCCAATACTCATTGAACTTGACCCTGACCGCATGGCTGAAGAATTGTCTTCATCCAGTCCATTGAGGGCATGTGTCCTTTGTGAGTGTTGGCGTTCTCAGAGAAAGAAATCCTTTAATGGCTGAGGAACCTGGGGGTGAGGAGAGTCATGAAGGTGTGATGTAGACAGACGCTATCTCATTTGGCTCTCACCCTTCAGTCTATCCAGCCAGTGACATTCTCCTGAGTCCCTGGGGGTCCAGGTTTGTACTTGGACCCTTTGGGAAGGACACAGTGAATGAGAGATGAAGGCTGTGAGCCCAGGGATCAGACTGCCCGTGAGGATATCAGCAATGAGGAAACAATGCAGAACAGCTTCTGTAGGCTGGTGGGAGGGAGCACAGCACAGACTGTCTCTGAAGCCAAGTGTGACTGGTAGAGGGTGAGCATGAGAAATCAGGGAAGGCTTCTTGGAGGAGGAATACAGGAAGAGGAACAGAGGAGGAGAAGGAAGAGGAAGAAGATGACAGGAGAGGAGGAGGGCAAATCACTAGGCAACTTACCTCCTTTTGCATGAGCTCAGCATAAACCATGCAGGCAGCAGAGATCAGCTCATCAGCATCAAGGTCAATGAGGCTGTTGCAGGCCTGGGTGGGGAGACATATGTGCTGGGGATGTGTGTGTGTGTGTGTGTGTGTGTGTGTGTGTGTGTGTGTGTGTGTGTAAGCAAACACCTCTCCTGTGCTTTTGGGCATAGGCAACACAAAGGTAAGAAAGCTACTATTCACAGCAGTTATTGGGGGCACCTCGATGTCTCCACAACCCACCACAGGGCCTACAGATCATATGCTTTGTGGGTATGACAAACACTGCCTTCACACGGGGCGTCTAGGAAGCCCGGGTGCTCTGCTACATGTCTCAAGCTCCTAAGAAAGACCTGGTTCATAACTGGCATACCACCCAAGATTTTTTTTCTTTCTGGTGCTTCAGCTGGCCTTTAAGCACCTCTGAAAACCTTAGGCCCTTCTGCCACATGGCCAAGGGTTAGCTTCAAGGCAGTAGAACCTAATGGTTAGATCTTCAGTGTCCTCACATGCTTACTGGGATGACAAACCAACACAGCCTCTGTCACGGTCGCAGGGCCTTTAGAGCTAGTCTATTAAGGGCCATCAGCATGGAGCCTCGCACTTGAGCACTCCTCCTTTGTTCCTCTCTGGAGGCAAAAGCAGCCATAAGCTAGCACACCATGGGTCTCTGCATTCTCCTACGAAATGGGTACAGGCATCCGGCTCTGGAGGCTGGAGAGGGATCCGGCCGGAGGCACTCACCAGGAGGATGGCGTCACCACTCATGCTCTCCACCAGTGCCTGCTCACGCACCATCTGTAGCATGCTGTAGGCCACCAGCACCTGGAAATTCCTGCAGGGCTTCCCCGTCAGCAAGACCTGTGGGCAGGCAGCAGGTCTCAACCCTGCGGTCTGAGACCGGGACGCCCTGAGGGTAGCAAGCTGTCAGAAACTACACACTCAGAACAGGGTAGAGAGAAACTAGAATTTGAGTGGGAGCTCAGCAGTCCAGGGTTCCCCCGAAAGTCGGTGGGGGAGAGGTTGCTATATGAGATTTGGGGGTAGAATGGCCGGCCAAAATGATAAGGTGAGGGAGGTGGAAGCTGGATGGTGGGACGGTACATGCCAGGCTGCAGCCGGGCTGGATCTTCTGTTTAGGAACAGCCGTGAGGTGAGACAGGACAGCGAGAAGTGGTGGGCTCATTCCTAAGGAGGATCATCTCCTAGGAACTGTGGTTGGAAGACTACAGGTATCCTTGGGGCCTGCCTTGGGGGAAATCAAGTTCTAAGAGAAGCTGGCATTCTAGGGGAAGGAAAGGCAGCAAAAGAGACCAGAGAGCAGGGACAGGGTGCTGAGCTGCAGGCCAGCCCCGGCACATCAGCAGGTGCCCTGTGCTAACTGCCCTGTAGATGGTCAGTGGAGTCTGCCATCAGAACTGATGCACAGATGCTCTAGCACTCTACAGAAAGGCAGGAGTGGGGCTGCTGACCTAATTAAACCCCAAACCACTGAGCACCATCTGAAGCCAGGAAGAAAGGGATGCAGGAGAACTTGTAGCTTCTCCTCCTGACGCAGGAGGGGTACAGTCCACATCAGGTGTCCCCAGCTGCATGCGCCTCACCTCCCAGAGCCTCCAGACATCGTCGAAGGATTTGAAGGCACGCTGGAAGCAGAGGCAGAACCAGGGGAAGAGAGACTGCACAGCTCCTGAGCCCTTCCCTTCTGTGAGGAGAGAAGCAGGTGTGTAAGCCGCCACACAGGCAAGGCCACACAACCGATCATGTGGGACATAGGAAACATGAACATTCCGGCTGCTACTTTCCCAACAGGCCATGGAGCAGATGTTCAACATCAGAGACCCAGGCTCCTTCACATAGGTCCTCTCCTCCAGGCCTGAGTATGTCGGCCATGGGCCTTGGCCCTCCCATAGCCTACCTGCTGGTGTGGGAAGTAGTAGTGACTGTGGACCACTCACTAAGGTGTTCAGCAAATTCAGGGTCCAGTAAAGTGATCACGCTGTTAAGCATGTCCAGGTTCTTGCCTACCCCGATGTTGATGACACAGCTGTGCTCCTGTACAAGATGGGACCAGAGAACAGTCCTCCTCAGTTCAACTTGAGGGCATCACAGAACCAAGCCCACCTCTCAGTCCCAATTCTGAGAGGCGATGTGCCTGGTTCATTATCCACGTGTGTGTGTGTGTGTGTGTGTGTGTGTGTGTGTGTGTGTGTGTGTGTGGTTGTTGTTGTTGTCTCTGGTCCCTGTGTGCAGCTGTGCCTGTTTGCATATGTGTACATCTCTGGGCAGCCATGTGTTCATGTGCATCTTAACATATGGGGGTGGGGTGGAGCTGCAAAGATGTCTCACATGTGACCATGACCCTAATTATTAGGTCAGAGCCAAGAAAGAAAGTTCAGCAAGCATATTTTTGCAGAGGTACAAAGAGAGGTAGAGGATGTGGGAAGCTTCTAGAAGGTGACAAAGAAAATCATCCCAGACGGTAAACCCCTCATCCTGGGTACAGAGTAGGGTACACCCTGGATACTGCTGAGTCCTCCAGGGTATCTGGACTATAGTCATGTGGAGGAAACAGGGGGAGGTGGGAACAAAGAGGCAGCCCTGGAGGTCTGACAAAGGCTACTGGGTTTTACTCTGGAGGCCTGGGAAGCCACAAGAGATCTGCAGGGAGATTTGTGTGTAAGGAGTGAGAGGCCAGCAGAGGGTACCACCACGGGGCTGTTGAGAGTGGGACTCTCAACAGTCCTTCTGAATTCTAATGCCTCTACTACCCACCCCCTGACCTACAGATGTTTGGGGGCTGGGGGAAGTGACTGAGGCCAGTGGTGCCTTGGTTTGCTGGGCGGTGGGGAGCAGGAGATTTGAGCTTGGCTTAGTCCTCACTGTTTTCTGCAGGAAGAACTGGAAGAGCCAGAAGGTCTCATGTTCATGCCCCACCATCAGCTGGAAGAGCATCACCATCTCATGAAAGCCTCGCTGGTACTCTGCAGGGGAGGACGCCGGGGAGGAAAAGCCAATGGGTGCTGGCCCAGGGTCCAGGAAGGAGCTGGCAAGCATGGGCTGGGGCTCTACCCTCAGCTTACCAGCCTTCGTGTTGCAGACATAACTCAGCAGCAGGGTCTTCTCCAGTTTCTTCTTGTCCACAAGCACATTGCCCAGGGGATCTTTGTCATAGAGTCTTTGGATGTCATATGCTAGATTAGAGCAAGGGACAGGAGGTGACATTAGACCATCTCCAGCACAGAAAGCATGGATGAATTCATCTCCCATCCTTTAGAGGACAGGTCCTAAAAAAAATCCTAGCTGAGAGGGGGGCTACAAAAGGCATGCCAGCCCCACCAAGCTGAACTCATCACCATACCCTGCTGGTCTGGGCTCCTCTTTGCCTCTAAATCTTCGACTAGACCGTACCTTTTGTCAAGGAATGCCCCCTCCCGATCCAATTCAGATCCAGTCTACGTCAAAGTCATGGCTTGGGAGGTGGGGGGAGTCAAAGCAACAGGGATGGCATGTGACAGGGGAACCTCTAGTGACACCTGTGGGTAGATTGACCCAGGTCTGGCTAGGAAATTTTCCGGGCCAAAGTCAAGACAGTTGTCAAGTTCCAGGAGTCAACCTGTGCCTAGAAATGACTAAGAAAAGGCCAGAATGGCATCTACCCTCTCCTCCGCCCAGCCCTCCCCTGTCTCGCCCTCTGCTCACCGATGTTGTTCCTAGTCTCTGTGAAGTTCCCATGCAAGTTTTCCAGCAGGGGCTGGATTTTCTCATACATCTGGCACAAGGCTTTGTAGTTCCTCCTGAGAGAACACATCGGGGCTGGGTAAGGTGGCCTTCCCCTCCCAAGAAGGGACAATTAGAGCAGCAGCAGCAGCTGCTGAGCTCAGGGGGAATCGGGTAGCCTCGCCTACCTGGTCCCCACCTGCTCCCCATCTGCGGTGTTCTCTCCCACCTCAGCCTGAGCAGCCTGAAGTGCTCTCCAGCATGCAGCTGGCACCCAGTGTGGAGACAACCTAGTGTGGGGTGGGCTCTGTGCTCCAACTGTAGCACCCAAACCCTGGAGCCACCGCTTAACAACTGAGTGTCTGCAGAGGGATGTCACCCTCCCTCTCTAAGCCTCAGTTTCCCCACCTGCAGAGTGGAGACAGTCTTATGCTTGATCACTGCAATTTGATTAGCTGGTGCGGTAACTGACTGGCGGTCTCTAAAGTTGTCGTGTCCTAGAAGTAACCCCTAGATGCTACAATGTAGGCTTCTTTGTAGACGGGGTCTTTTCCAGTGTGATCAAGGATCGCAAGATGCGACCGTTCTGGGTTTTCCAGGGGGACCCTAAATCAAATGACAACCGTCTATAGAAGAGACACACACAGAGGTGAGAGGACTTGTGTCAGGGATATCCGTGGGAGGTGTGGAGAAGGACTTCTGTCTCTCAGAGCCTTCCCAGGAGGCCAGCACACCCCAGCCTTGTCCTGTGCCTCCGGAATGCCAAAGGAAAAGAATGTTTGATATTGTCAACCACCCTGTTCATGGCGCTTTGCTCACTTGTGGCGTTTTGCCTCGGCAATGATGTGTAACACACACAAGGCCTGTTCCCTGGCTTGGCACCTAGTCTGACATTCACATCCCTACTGTTCCAGACTATTCTCTGCTGGTCCCTGTGTGGGTTGTCTTTTCCACATCTTGGCTGGGAGCTGCTTTGGGGCTGAGCTCAGCTGCTCAGGCCCTAAGACTTGGTCAGGCAGCCCAAAACAAACACCTTTAAGAAGGAAGCAATCCACCGTGGGGTCATTCAGACTCAGTCCACCTCGAGCACTCACGTGGACAGGTGAGGCCCGCACTGAGCTAAAGAAAGGTGATTTGGGGAGGACTCGAACTCTGCCCTAGTGTGTGCTCCACCTGAGATGAGGCAAGCCCAAGTCCCAGGGTCACAGAGGCGAAAGTCCACAGTCTCCAGTTTGCAGGAGCATCCCTACTGACATGAGCTCTAACTGTTCTTCCCCTGGGCATGGTGACGTGCCTGTTTCTATAATTAGATCTCTGTAACCACTCTGTGAACTGTATTGTGACCGCATTTGACAGAGGAGGAGACTGAGCCTTCAGCAGGGAAGTTTGTGGGCAAGTTCACTTAGAGTGTGATGTTAATACTAGAATTTGAATTGAACTCACTCCCAAACTTAGACTGTTCCAAGTTCAAAACCTGAGTATACTTACCTACAAAGATCCTCCAATCAGGAGGAAGTGCCCTGTGTGGTCCCGGCCTTGAAGCAAGGATGGAGTTTTTGCGTTTATTTATTTATTCATTCAGTGTGTGTGTGTGTGTGTGTGTGTGTGTGTGTGTGTGTATGTCACACACTTGTGGAGGTCAGAGGACAAATTGTGAGAGTGAGTCCCTTCTCTCCACCCACCATGGGATTGAACGCAGATTGTCAGGCTTGGTGGCAAGTGCCTTTATCCCCTGAGCAATCCCACTGGCCCAAAGGTGGGGTTTTGGGAGACAGCTAATAGGGAGACCAGTGTGGGTGGAGGGAGAAAGAGCGAACCAAGAGCAGAGACAGTACGAAAGAACATGCAGCTCTGCTGGAGTGGGGTGGCTGAGCTGATGGGGAGTCCCTGTGCTGGTCAGTTTTACATCACCTTGACATAAGCTAGAGTCATTTCAGAAGAAGGAACCTCAGTTAAGAAAATGCTCCCACCAGATAATCCTGTGGGTAAGCCTGTCATGAATTTTCTTGATTAATGATTGATGTGGGAGGGCCCAGCTCACTGTGGGAGGTGCCACCTCTGGGCTGGTCCTGGGTGCCACAAAGAAATTAGATTGAGCAAGCCATGAGGAGCAAGCCAGTAAGCAGCATTCCTCCATGGCCTCTGTATCAGCTCCTGCCTCGAGGTTCCTGCCCCAGCTTCCCTCAGTGATGGACTGAAATGTGGAGCTGTAGGCTATGAAACAAACTCTCTCCCCCATCCCCCAAGCTGCTTTGGGGCACGATGTTTCCTCACAGCAATAGAAACCCTAACTCTAAGGTTGTCCCTCAGGAACGGTCAGATGGAGGGTGCTGGGATAGGAGAGCTAGGGTTAAGAGAAAATAGGCTATTTGAAATGTCAGCAGATGCCTGAAATGTCACACCTCTGGGACTGTTTAACCCGAGGACATGAGCAGCCCATAGTGGGCACCAGGAGGAGATGTGGGCAGGACAGAGAGGTGGAACCTAGCCTCAGGAGGCAGTTTGGCCATGGCGTTTTGGGATAACAGTTGGCAGGAAAGGGGATTAAGCCCAGGAAAGAAGATTCCTAGGGTTCTTCACAGGAAGGCTAGGCAGGTAAGGATGAGGTTGGGAGCAAGGCGATAAGGGGAGTTTTGGGACAAGCCCATGCCTGCAACTGATTACTTGGTCGGTGAACTGGAGAGGAGATGCTAGCTTAAACTTAAACCTGGCTACACCCACTGCATGTGGGTCCTGTGTGGGAAGCATCAGAGTCTTCTCAGAATAAGGAGTCCATATGAAGAAGAAACCCGAATTCTAGGTTGGGAGGGTGCCGCCGGCCCCTCTCCCCCACATCCCTGACAACTCTCCACAGAAAGAGGTTCTGGAACGTTCTACCTTCTGTTGCTGTCCACCATGAGCCGCTCATCCCGGGAACTCTGCCATGAGTAGTAGCCTGTGAGGAATTTCCAGGCTTCCGTCCTCACGAAGGGGTGTAGACCCTGGGCACGGGAGGTCATGAACTCTCAAGACACCCAATGGCATGCCTGATCCCTGCCATCTGTGCCGCCCCCAGTGCCAGGGCAAGGCTGAGGGTAGCCTGGGAATCATACCCTTTCCAGGATGTTAACACAGATGAAGTCCCTAGACTTGGCCAAGTGACCGTTCTCATCGAAGAAGCTGTCCCATTCCGTCTTGTCAATTGGGGGTTTTCTCTTCTCCTGGCAAGAACAAACAGATTAGTCCTCCGCTAGAGGCTTTGGGCTTTCCTTCTAATTCGTGGGGATTTTCAAATGCTAGGCTCTGGACTCTGGGAGGGATCGAAACTCACAGCTGCTGGCCCACAGCTAGAGTACTCTATCCTGAGGAAATTGCTGAAAATAAGTGGAAAACAAAAATCCAGGGTGGACAATAGTGTTCACTGCACAAAAACTTGCCCAAATTAAAAATGTAGGCGCTCTGAATGCGCTGCAATAAGGGAATAGTTAAGTAAACTGGTTTATACACACTGCGAAATGTAGCAGGCATATAAATAGATGTTTACAAGGCACGAATAATGATCTGGAAAGATACAAATGTTACAGGAAAAAGCAGAACACACAGTTTGTTACTTGACATTTTCCCTATGTACTAGTGCTACCTCTCCATGTAGTCTGTAGTCCTACAGTGACACTAGCCATCTACATGCTGGGCCCTCCAGTGCAGTCCCATCAGTGTTCTCCACACTACTGTTTGGTTACTGTGTCTGTTATATATTAACTGTACCTTGTAAACTCGAGTGTACAGGCATTCTTATAAAAAAGACTGAAGGTTGGGTGGAGTGGCACATGCCTGCAATTCCATCCAGCACCTGGGAGGCAGAGACAGGCAAATCTCCAAGTGTGAGGACAGCCTGGTCTACAGAGTGAGTTCCAAGCTATGTGAAGCTATACAGTGAGACCCTGCCTCAACAACAACAAGTAAACAATAGGAAAAATACTGAAGAAAATCTCAAGAAGACATCCTCCATTAAAAACAACAATGGGAGCCGGGTGCTGGTGGCATACGCCTTTAATCCCAGCACTTGGGAGGCAGAGGCAGGCCGATCTCTATGAGTTTGAGCTGAGCATGGTCTACAGAGTGAGTTCCAGGACAGCCAGGGTTACACAGAGAAACCCTGTTTCAAACAACCAAAACCAAAAAACAACAAAACAAAATAAAACAAACAAACAAACAAACAGTAGGACTGAGGAGATGGCTCATCAGTTAAAAACACTGGCTGCTTTTCCAGGGGACTCAGGTTCAATCCCTAGCATCCAGATGGCAGTTTACAACTGGCTATAACTCCTACTCCAGGGTACCTGATTCCTTTTCTGGCCTCCTTGGGCACGAGGCACATGTGTGGTGCACAGATATCCATACAGGCAAAACATCCATACACATAAACTTTAAAGAAAATAAACAATAGTGATTGGCGATAAGGAAGTAGTTCAGTTGGTAGAGTGCTTGCCTAGCACATAGGACTCCGGTTTGATCCCCAGCACCACAGACTGGGCATGATGACACACACCTGTGGAGGCAGGAGGCCCAGAAGTTCAAAGTTATTCTCAGCTATACAGTGAATTTGAGGCTAACCTGGGATGCACAGGGCCCTGTCTCAAAATAAAACAAAAAGCTACAGTGGTTATCTTTGAGTAAGCTGGGGAAATATAAATAGTATCTCCTCTTTCATGTATTTTATGTTTTTCTATGACTGTGCTGCCTTGATAATGGAAAGATATAAGATAAGCACAAATTAAACAATTCATGTGCTCTACTTTATCTTCCCTGAAAATGTAAAGCAGCCTGCCACAGGAATATTTGAATGAGGAGATGTGTGTGTGTGTGTGTGTGTGTGTATGTGTGTGTGTGTGTGTGTGTGTGTGGTGTGCGCGCTTGTGTGCTATATACTCGTGCATGAGTGGTAAGTACAATGCCTGCAAAGTGTTTATAAAATGACAACTAAGAGTGAGGCTGTGGGGTGAGCATCCTTTCCTGCTGAAGAGAAGGGGATCTTGAAGTGCCACATCGGAGAGATGTGCTGATGGACAGAACCCAACAGCTGGCCAGAGGTGTCCCCATCTTTCTCTTAATACCTGAATGCGCAAACACAGGACTCTAAAATTGTATACAAGTCATTGAGGGTCTTCTGGTTCAGAAAGTTTGGGGAACAGCCTTCAGAGATGCAGCTTCCTGGGCGACTGATGCTGTGGTTCACAGACTGAGTGAGGAGCCAGGCTTCAGGCTGTAGAAAAACCCTTGACACCAAAAGTAGCAGCCGCCTCACTGACTGCAGGTGGGGCAGCTTCACTACCTGCACATCAGGTGGGCTTGAGAGCTCCCTTTTGTTATTGTTGTTGTTGTCATGTGTGTGTGTGTGTGTGTGTGTGTGTGTGTGTGTGTGTTGGCACATATGTGAGCACATGTGTATGAGTGCCCGTGGAAGCCTGAGGTTGATGCTGGGAGCCATCTTTGATTGCCCTTCCACCTTATTCAGTGAGCCAGGGTCTCTCACTCAAACCTAGAGCTCACTGATATGGCTAGATCTAGTCAGCTTGGTCTGGGGAGCCCCTGTCTCTGCCTTCTGAGGCTGGAATTACATCACACCCACCCAACATTTCGCACGGCTTCTGGGATATGAACTCCAGTCTTCATGTTTAATACTGAGGTATCCCCCTAGCCTGGAAACCCTTTTCTTGATAACTCACACATGCTTCATCTACAGGGCCATGAGCCATGGGGCACAAGAAGGTGCAGGGAACTTTAACACTGGTCTGCCCTTGGGAAGCAAGTTCTCCCTGATGCTGGCAATCAGCTCCACACTCAGGAGTTCGGGAGTTGATGAGAAGGACTCGTCAGCCCACAGCCTGGGTCTGGAGAGAAGCTCTGCCACTGACTGGATACCTGATTGTCAGGATGCTAAGTCTCTAGGATCCATTTTCTCACTCATCAAATGATAATAGCCCCCATCACATCCCATCTCAGAGGGCTGGGAGGAGAAGGAACGACTATAAACAAAACATTTACAATGTCATTTGTACACACCAACTGCTGTATGGCAGCTTATTCATTATTATTATTATCAATGGCCTTCTCTAAGTTTGAAGAACAGAAGAAATACAGAATATTCAAGGCTTGGTGATCACAGGCAATAAAATCATAACATTTAAAATTCAGGTGCTCATTTTGAATTTTGAATGTATCATTCTATTAATCACATGATAAATGGATCTTGAGATTGGTTAAGGTCATAATAATTAGTTATGATTTTGAAAAATAGTGCATGGAAAATTTTCACGGCTTAAGTGGACTAAGGAACTGTTTATTAACTGTGCTTGGGACCCAGTAACAGAAGCACTACTGCCACCTGGTGGCAACATACCAAAATTGTTGGCAAAAGCACCTAAGAAAACTCACCCATGTCTGCACAACTCTAAGAAACTCAGTAAATTTAGAATAAGGCCTTTGGGGAGGAAGCCATGCTGGGTTCTAAGATCTCCCAATAAGGTAAAAAGGGATGTAGGTATCTGTTCTGTGGTTGGGTTGATGGTGAGAGACCAGAATACAGCTGGCCTTGCTCCACCTTCCAAGTCCAGCCTTCCCACTCAGCAGGGACAAAGAGCCCCAGTGTAAACCAGAGGCTGGGGAGGGAGGCACCTGGGACTGAGGAAGAACATGTGTCAGTCAGGTCTGGTGGCATACACTTGTAATCCAGCACTCAGAAGGCTGAGGCCAAGGGATCACACGTCAAGGCCAGGCTGGGCAGCACAGTGAGACCCTCCCTCAAAAGAAATCAAAGAACAAACCAGGATGAAGGTGGCTGACTGCCTCGCAGAGAGGCTGTTTTCTGGAGAAAGGGTGGTCATGTTTCCCTTCAGCTGTCTTTGGAGTTGCCTGTGTCCAGATCTCCTGCGGAGCCCTAGTGATGCTGAGGGAGCCAGGGAAGGGGCTCTTCCTTGCATTCTCTAAAGGAACAGAGCCTCTCTTGGCTTCCCCACTTGAACAGACCCAGCCAGGTGTGTCACAAGGCCCCGGAACCCTCATCACAATGGCCTTGGAAGACTCACAGAAGTCAAAGGAGCAAACCTACTGGTCACCCCCGTCCCCCAATTACAGTGCACACAGGCTCTGCTCTGGAGGTTGGGTTAAGAGAGTACCAGGATCCGGTGGGTTGGACCAGCCAGGGTAGCCTTCCTGAAAGAGGTGGGCCACAAGTCCCTTCTCCATGTCGCTGGCTCTTCATCTGTTGTTTTACCAGACCAGTACCAGGGCTAAGTGATAACTACAGTCAGAGCCTCAGGTTTAGGGAGGACTTTACAAAACACCAAATCAGTGTGTCTGTTCTGGAGGCCAGGAGTGGATTTTTTTAAGTTTATTTAGGGGGCTAAGGTTTAGCATTAGAATAGTGGTTCCTGGTGTGTGTGTGTGTGTGTGTGTGTGTGTGTGTGTGTGTGTGTGTGTGTGTTATGTACTGTGTGGTGTATTGCGTGGTGTGTGTGTGGGGGGTAAATGTATATGGTGTGTATATGTGTGGTATATGGGCGGTATGTGTGTGTGGTATGTATGTGTGTGCTGTGTGTGTATTGTGTGTTGTGTGTGTGTGGTATGTGGGTATGGTGTGTGTATGTGTGTAGTGTGTGGTCTCTGTGTGGTATGTGCGTGTATCTGGTGTGCATGTATGATGTGTGTGTGGTATGTGTGTGTTGTGTGTGTTGTGGATATGGTGTGTGTATGTGTGTGTTGTGTACGTATTGTGTAGGTATGATGTGTGTGTGTGGTGTGGTGTGGTGTGTGTGTGTGTGTGTGTGTGTGTGTGTGGTGTGTGTGTGTGTGTGTGTGTGTGTGTGTGTGTGTGGTGCACTTCTGGACACCAGAGGCTGGCCTGGGGTGTTCTCTTCAGTCTCTGCACCTTATTTTTGGAAGCAGGTTTCTCACTCAGCCTGGCTAGACTGGCTGGTCAGTGCACTCCAGGGATCCCCCTGTGTCTGTCCCCAGCCCTGGGGTTACAGATGCATGCAGCTGTGCTGGAGACTCAAACACAGGGCACCATGCTGCGCAGCCAGCACTTCATCCACCGAATCACAGCTCCAACCCTCTGTTTTATTTACCTGTATACCCAGAGCATGGTCTTGACGGAACTAAGACAGTTGGTGTGACTACCAGCTGAATAAATGATTTAAGGGGAATAAGAATAACTGATACTGCCAGGTGTGGTGGCGAGCACCTTTAACCCCAGCGCCCGAGAGGCAGAGGCGGGTTCCAGGCCAGCCTGGTCCACAGAGTGAGTTCTAGGACAGCCAGGGCTACACAGAGAAACCCTGTCTCAAAGGAAACAAACAAGCAGAATGGCCGACACCCTCTTGGATTTTCCACCGATTTCTCTGCCTTGTACGCGTCCCTCTCCCCTCTCACCCCAATTTCCGTTAGACCAGGGTCACGTCATTATTTTGTGTTCACTCCTCCGATGCCCCCTGGTGCCTGGTAAATGCTGCTTCAATCGGATCTGAACGGTGGTGCCTCTTGGCTCCACAGTCATGCTCTCTACCTCTGACATTGCTTGCCTTTCTGTTTAGGTCCATTCTGACCGACAAGCACTTTCAGTCATTACACAAACAGATTACACAATTTGCAGTCAGGAGATCCAGGGTGGAACTTGGAGTCTGACCTCAAATGTGGATGCTACCGATCTCCTGGATTCCCCAGCCATGAAAACAAAACACAATCAACCCCTGCCTTTGTAGCCTTATTAACTGAATTGTCCAGATGGAAGTCTTGGGTGGACACATTCATTGTCTTCTTGCCTGCTACTGTTCTACTGGCTGGAGGCACCACAGGAAGACTCTGCAAGCCCAGCACCCATCTCTCCTCCCTCTGCTTCCTAACCATATATAGGAAGATACCGAGGGCCTCTTCACCTTAGCCTGCTGCCCCAAGTCTTCACAGAGCTGGAGAGGTGGGCAACACCAGCAGGGACTGAGTGGAATAGGAATCAACTCCTTGCACATCAGAGCAGCTTCCTTTGGAGGTCTGTGAGGTTTCCAAGTCAAATGCGGGGAGCAGGAGACACAGCGTGGGCGTTCCGAGGGAGCACAAGGATGACGGATGCCTCTGTTCCTCCACATTAGCAATGCACATTGCGTAGAATTAACTGCAAGCTTCCCTGAGAAGAGGGGGACTGGGCAGAGAAGAGTTGGAGCGATCTGAATGCTAAATGCAACTTGGTTTCTAAAATGAGTGTGGTGGACATAGATCATCTGCTGAA
Organism: Peromyscus eremicus; assembly: GCF_949786415.1. Taxonomy (NCBI): domain Eukaryota; kingdom Metazoa; phylum Chordata; class Mammalia; order Rodentia; family Cricetidae; genus Peromyscus; species Peromyscus eremicus. The sequence continues at coordinate 52,836,535 of NC_081422.1, forward strand.
CTTCCTTTAACCTTCGGCTCCCTGGGTGCAAATGCTGGGTTGTAACTCTTCAAATTAGCCAGCCCAGTCTACTCGTGTTACTGAAACCTTGGAGAAACAATGCAGGGGTTTAGTATTCAGAGTCCAAGGATCTGCACAGGGCACAAAGGGCCTGAATCTGACCCACACCTTCTTTTCAGATACTTTCAAAACAATGTATTTATTCATGTATGTGAGTGTATGCTCATGCACACACGCACACGTGTGTGCATGTGTGTGTGTGTGTGTGTGTGTGTGTGTGTGTGTGTGTACGCATGCGTGCACGTGCAATAGTGTATGTATGCAGAGAGACAGAATAAGGCATGGAAGGTCCTCTATCACCACCCATCTATTCCCTTAAGGGAGGCTCTCTCCTTAAACCTGGGGCTCCCACTTTCTCCCTTAGCCTAAAAGCCAGCAAGCCCCAGCTCTTCTCCTGTCTTTCCCCTCCACTTCAGAGCTGGGGTTACAGGTGTGCCCCAGAAGCCCAGCTTGTTACGTGGGTGCTGGGATCCGAATCCCACTCGACTGCTGAGCCGTCTCTCCAGTATCCTTTGCAGTCTTACCAGCACATCACGTCTCCTGGGGCTAAACAGGCCTTGCGTCCGTTTTTGTATATAATTGCAAAAAATTTTAGATGCCAGGTTATTATTTTTCTTTTATGCATCTCTCTCTCCTCACTCTCTTTCTCCTTTCTCCTCTCTCTCCCCTCTCTCTCTGGAATCCAGCTTTCTGCTTTAAACCTCTGTTCATGGAGATGCTTCAGGGCATGAGAGCCACATTTTCTGAAATGCCATTCTTGAGGTCAGCATTACAGACGTTCACCTAAGCCATCTTTTCCCTTAGGAATCTGTTAGCTGATAGGCTGTGTTGGTGAGGAGGGGAGGGGGCGCCTTCCAGGGGTCAGGGGACTCTCACCTTCAGACATTTCAGACTTTTCACCTCTTATTTTTTGCTGTTGTTTTTTTGTTTTGCTTTGAAATAGTTTGTCATTGACCTGGAATTCTCTAAGCAGGCTGGGCTTACTGGCCAGCAAGCCCAGGAGTCTGCCTGTCTCTGCCTCCCCAACAAAAGGAGTGTAGGTATGTGTCAGCATACACAGATCTTGTTACCTGGGTTTGGGGAGGAGTGACTGAGCTCAGCTAAGAAAGCTCTTGGGTTGTGGTGCCAGGGAGACTTTTGTCCAAATCCAGAGGCAGCTTCACCAACAACTTGACCTTGGTCCCAGCAGTGGGGAATACTGACCGGGTACAAGTAGCCTTTGACTCCTGCTTAGCTTCGGGAAAGTGGCCTGGGCCTACAACCCTTTCTTTCCAAGAGATAAGGTACATTAAGGTTGAGTGGAGCTCATCACTTTCCTGCAACCATCTTTTCCCCTGTTCCAGGCTCGAAGTGTGCTCCTTTGTTCTGCTTAAGCTTGTGCGTCATGTGGCTCCTAGCCAGCCCGCCCTGCTAGATCTCTTCCAGGTGGAGAGGGAAGGAGGCCTCTACCTGCAGCAAGAAGGCTGCTATGTGCAGGTCATCGTCCTGGGTTGGTGGCAGACTGAGACCCCTGGTCTCAGGGGGACAGACACCTGCTATTGAAATAGCTCTTGTTCCGTCTCTTCTCCGTGTGACTAAAGCGTGATTCCATCTGGTGCTGGGTGACTTGTGTGTTTCTTGGCGACACCTGCCAGCCGTGGAGTGGGTTGACACCCCGAGCCTGCTGCTCCTGGCAGCAGGCATTGTTGTGCCATTTGCCATCTTCCACACAATGAGACTCCTCCTGGGAGGCGGAACAGAAGTCATTTGTTTGACACTCTCTCCTCTTACCCTGTATGAATCTCGGTATCCTCCCGGCGCCTGGGGGGAGGTGGGGGATGGTAATGCCTGTTGGGCCTGAAGGATAAATGAAGCAGTGTCTGTCAAGAGCCCAGTGTGGCTGGCAAGCACTGTGGCACCAGCCACCGGTTCTCACTGCACCTCCGGCTTCACTGCGGCTGTTCCCTATGCCCAGGGCTTGTTCATGAAAATCACCGTGATCAAGACTCAGTCAAGATGCCACCTGATTCCGTGAGGCTTGTAGTGACATCTGTGCCCACGTTCAGAAATCCCACAAACCTGTCAGTTTCTGTTCTTCTACACATATCCAGGAACCTAAGACTGAAAAAGCAGTAAGGTCAACGTAAGGAACCGAGTTGGCTTGCATTCCCTTCAAGCCAATGCCACATGACACAATTCCGAAATGCCGCTCAGCTGGTTCTCTGTGAGTAGTACCTGCCCCTTCAAAGTGTATGTCTGAGGGTCCTGGGACAATCGAGTTCTCCATATAAGTCATGCACACTGAAGATGTTTTACTGTAATTTTCTCTTCGCCCCTCTTTGTGGAGAGCCAGGATAAGTTTAGATTTTGGGTGTCAGGCTTTCTGCCCTCACTCCCACAGAGCGGGGTATTTCTGACAGTGCTGGAGACGGCTGCATGTCATGTGTCACCTGTGTGATAGGAACAGGGGCGAGGGTGGAGCGGGTGGCAGCTCTTCTGAGCACCAAGGTTGTTGGAGTCTCCTCAGAACCAGAACAACCCATCCGCACTGTGAATCTACTGTACTACTTGGGGTGCCTAGGAGTCATTTGTTGTATTTTGAGTCACCTCCCAGTTCTTGGGGAGCCCACCTGCCAGCCTACTGCCTACAACACTAAAAATGACCCACAGGAACCACTCCAGATAAAAGCAAGTTAGGGTGACAAATTCTTTGAATCCCCTACCGTCCCAGAGGACTTTGCTGGCACAGCCCCATGAGGCGGGAAGTTAGCACATTCCTCTGGAAGTTGCACGTGGTAATGATGGGGTGGGGGTGGGGGGGTGGATGCTGCAACCCAAATTGTAACAAGAATGGAAAGAGTGAAATGGAGAGGAAAAAGGACAAGACATTCCTGAGAACACTAGGGACAGCTAATGGAGGGAAATAACGTGGCTAATTACATTCTCTGAAGGCTATCCATTCCAAAATAAATTTTTAATGAAAAAATAATGCATTTTCCCTGCAACTTAAATCTGGTAGAGAAGGGAATGAGCTGAGCCTCTCAGTGCAGGCAAGAGCAATGATGTGTATCTAGAGGCAGCAGTGACCTCCTCGCTGGTCATTTCCCTGGTGTCCTAGGCATGCAAGTCGGGGTTTCATGGAAGCCATAGGAATGGGCCAAGGGAGACGTACATGCAAGCCAGGCATGACTCTCTCGTGCCATGCAAGCTCAGTCTGTCTGCTCATCTACTGCAGAGGCCTCCTCCAGGAAAGGACCCTTCCATTTTCCTCTTCTATTTTCTCTGCCAGGGAGTGCTGGATCTTAAATCGAGGGAATAAAGGTGAACTCTTTCAAGATGGTAGCTGTTACCCAACAAGCTTTTTTTTGTTTAGTAAGTGGGCCTTAGAGGAAATGGGCCCCCTTCCCTTGCCTAAGACAATCTGTAGAACAGAACATGGAGAGACATGCCCCAGGTTCAGGGTCTTACAATGAGACTCACACCCTAGTCTTAGAATTTACTTGTCATATGGTCCAGGGCAATTTGCTGTGTGGTGTAAGTCATATCCATAAAGCCTTCAGCCCACAGCACTGTGCCCACAGCACTGTGCCCTACCACACCCCAAGCACGCAGTAAGCAGCGGCTCTTTGGGGGTAGTGTGTGTTCTAAAACACACTGAAGCAAATCTTGAACCCCGTCAGGAAATTTGTGAGATTTCCAGCCTGTCAGTGGCTACTTGGACTGAGGACAGCAAGGAATGCTGGACCACCGAGGGGGTTGTTGAGGCTGCTGCTGGCCCTTGGCCTCAGATAGGCTAAATGATCAAGGGCTCAGCTCCCATTCCAGTACACAGGAGGCCAAAGGCTGGAGCCAGCAGGAAGCCTTGCAGGCAAAGGGTAGCCGGTGTATCCAGGAGCTCACAGAAATCCAAACACACTGGCCTCAGGCATTCTATCACTTTGTGGCATTCCTCAAATGTAGGAGCACCCCTAAAAGTCAGGACACTGTGCTTCCACTTCACTCCTCAGCATCTTCAGGGCCACAGACAACCTGTGCATCACACACTGCAACGTGCCTACACTTCCACATTCCCCCAGACAGACACTTCCCTCCGTGTGGAGCTTGCATTCCACAGCATGTCCAGCATACATGCCCACGGCATGCACACATACCACATTTGCATGTGCACACACTCAACACACAATAACTCACAGGTACCCCCCACAATGTGCCCTCTACAAGGACAGCATCTCTGGGCCTTGATGGTCATGGTGGCAATTTCCAAGAGAGGTCGTCTTCCCTAAGTGGCCAAGGAGGGAGTGAGCAGGAAAAGGGCTCCAGAGGGACACAGCAAAGGGATCCCAGGACCTCTGTGCTATGGTTGTGAAGGAGGATGCTGAAGGTCAACAATGACACCTTGGGGACCGGAAGGCAAAGAGAAATTTCCAGAACTGTCCTGGCTCACTTTGGCATATTGCAGAAGCTTAGACATGGGAGATATTTCTTTCCTGCTTTGTTCTCCATTCTTTCCTTTCTTCTGGAAATATTCTACTCTTCACACCCTGGGAAGCTTTGGGAGAGCACTTCTCTGACCTAAGGAGACCTATCAAGCTTCACCACGAGCTATAAAGTCCCCACCTTCCTACTAAGGAATCATCAGCTCCCGGGACCTGGGGTTCTAATTACCTTCAGTCTTGTCTTCATGTAGCTCGTCTCAAACCAAGGCCTGCTCAGTGGATACTGAGATCACCCCATTGCCCATACACAGCAACTGTGTTGCCGGGATTCTTAGCCATTCATGGGGTCTGTCTCTGAGAGGCAGGAGGTAAGTAGGGGACCTGACTTGATCTGAGTTTGAAATGCTTTCACTGGGCAGCTTGGAGAGTGAAAAACCCCACCACACTCACCCGTGTCTGTGGAAAGACATTTGTCCTTCCCCTCCTGACACCCAGCGCCTCCCCACCTGCCTGTTCCCTCCTGCATGTTCTCTCCCTAGCCTTTCAGGACACAGTGATCCTGTAAACCTCCAGTCCACGGTCCCTGAACCAGCTAGAGGCAGTGTTGATGAGGAATGTTCCTTCCACTCCCCAAAGGACAGAGCCTACAGACTTGGGGTGCAGCCTAGCCTGTGGAACAGCCCTCTGCGCTAGGGAGATTATGCAGGAAACTGTTCCGTGGAGACACAAAGGAGCCAGGGAGGACAAGATTACAGGGGCAATTACTCTACAGCAGCATCAGAGAAAGACAGTTCTACAGCCCAAACCTACCCTGAGCCCCAGCCTTGTCCGCAGGCTGGTCTGGACCTTGGAGTTTTAAACTGGACCCTAAAGCATTCCCAGAAGCTGTACTTAACGGAGAAAAGAAACCCCAGAGAAGGGCAGTAACTTGCTCAAGGTCGCACAGCCTATCAAAGGCAGACCTGTAACTAGAATCCAGTCTCCTGCCTCCTGGCCTAGCATCTTTAGATCTCAGCAAAAGGTGAGGTTTGAAAGCAGACTTTGAAGAGAAGAGAGGGAGTGCCTAGGCGAGGCGGGGGCGGGAGGGGGCTGACAGGAGACTCTCAGAGGACCTAGTTTCTTGGCACTTAGCATTCATTACCTTCTCCTCCTTGTGTCTGGCACTGATCCAAGCGGAGGTCAGAAAGTGGCAAATACCACACATGCCCCTGGCCCCAGGGGTGGCAGGGAGGCAGGGCAGGGCTGGTTGGGTACTGCCCGCTCTGCTCCGAGTTTCTTGGCCTGCAGCAGCACATGACACACTGCACTATGCAGAGGCTGAGATAAGAAGGAGGATTGATCTTCCCGCTGCTTCAAAGACAACTGAAGCCAGCCCTGTCCTTGCTCTGGATCAAAGTTCTGCAGAGGATGTCTGTGGGCCTACCCAGCCCCCACCTGAGGCCCTATGGGCAAGAGCCCTGCTCCTATTACGCCTAGACCTTTTTCCAGCGTTATTGAAAGCTAGACACCCCCTACCTTCCAACCAGGAACTCAGGAGCCCGGGAGCCAGGGTTCCGGTTCCCACCAGCTTGTCTCCTGGGCCATGTCTTCCCGGTCAGTGGATGCTGAAAACATCTCATTGTCCAGAAGACTAAATGAGGCAGAGAGAGGTCAAGTCACTTGTCCACAGCCACGTGCTAGTTATCCCTAGGGAAAGCTCCATTCTTGTGTTTGTGTGTGCGTGCATGTAAGTGAAAGCCAGAAGACAATCTTGAGTGTTGTTACTGAGGATCCATCCACCTTTTGATTTTGAAACAAGGTCTCTTACTGGTCTCCAGCTTGTCAAATAGGTCAGGCTGATTAGCCAACAAGATCCAAGGCTCCCTGGCGCTGGGATTACAGCATACCAGACTCAGATTATCCTGTGTGGGTTCTGGAGCTAGAACTCCGGTCCTCATGCTTACAAGGAAAGTACTGGACCAAAGGAGCCCTCTCTCCAGCCCAGAAAGACCCCATCTTTGCTGGATTTGGTCTCAGAAAGCACATCTGATGGTGGAGACATATTCCTTTCTAAGAGACTGTGGGATCAACAGGCGTATAGATCAACATACTCCCCAAAACTACAGAATTAACCTGTGAAAAAGGAAGATCAGGGCTGTTTCTAGGATGACTTTTTTAAAAAAATTCTCATTGTAAAAGGAAAAAAGGTTTTGTTGTTGTTGTTTATTTATTTATTTATTTATTGAGACAGAGTCTCATTCTGTGATAGTGACTGGCCTAGAACTCTCTTTACAGACCAGACTGGCCTTGAACTTACAGAGATCCATCTGCCTCAAGAGTGCTGGGGATTAAAGGCATGTGTCACCACCATGCCCAGCCTACGTTTAATTTTTGGTTATGTGTATGAGCATGTGTCTGTCTGTGTGTGGCAATATGTGCACATGAGTGCAGGTGCCCATAGAGGCCAGAGATCCTCCTGGAAGGAGAGTTAGAGATGGTTATGAGCCATACAACATGGGTGCTGGGAACATGGGTCTCTCTGTAATGTACATGCTCTTAACTGCTGATATATCTTCCCAGTCTCCCAAATTCTTATTTTGTGAGAAACCCTGCTCCTCATGTCTCATTGCCTCCCTTGTCCTGTCTTTCCCAGACATCCCCACAAACTACACCAGACTCATCTCTTTGCAAATAGTGTTCTGCCCTGTAAGAAAAAAAAAAATCTCCTTAACTGGGCATCCTTCAAAACAGTGCAAATCCCAAAGTCCTTAGGCTCTGGAAACCTTGAGAGGCTGTGTGACCTGGTGGCCAAGCACGGGCTCCTGGGCCAAACCTCCTAGTGCCTCAAGCTCCTCGAGGTCACAGTCCTTTGGATTATATGGCAGTGGTCTAATTTTCAGTCCCGTCTTGTTCCACATACCTATGTTGTAGTCAATTACTGACCGCATAGACAAAGGCTGCCCTGGAAGATTCTATCACCCAGTGATATTAGAGCCATCGTGGTTTCTGTAAGTACAATGTCAAGTTCACACAGTGACAAAGTCACTTAACAACATGTTTCTATGAATACGTGCCTGTCCATTACTTTACCGGGGACTTCCAGACGTAGTGCCCCACTTCTTTGCAGTTTGGCTCTGCATAGTTTCAGTTATGTCTTGGTAACCATGATTTGAAAACACTAAATGAATTCAGAAAGAAACTGTCTGTACCTTTGAAATCATGAACCATTCTTACGAGAATCATGAACTCTCTCCATATCCTGGACCATCCCATCCAGAACAGGACTGTCCGTTTTTCCAGGACAGGCAAATAGGATGTTTTGAGAGAGGAGAGACTACGTAACTTATCATATTATATTATGACATTTGTTAAGTTGTTCTATTTTATTATTAGTTGTTATTGTTAACCACTCATTGCACCCAATTTATGAAGTTCAACTTCATCAGGCTGGTGAGATGGCTCAGTGCATAAAGACGCTGTCACAGTGCCTGACAACCCCTTTCCACTCCTGGGACATCTCCAGTGCAAAGAAGACAACCTGCTCTCGCAGGCTGTCCAGAGTGAAATGGTGTCTTCCAATCATGACAGGACCATTACAGGACCGCTACACTAATGAACTCAGCTGCTGTGGTTGCCTGAACAAGATCGAGCCAGTCAACATTCAATAGCCTATCTGTAGAAAAGGAGCTATTGACAACTGATGGAGGAGAGTCCATTTTCTTTCTTTCTTCCTTCCTTTCTTTTTTTTGTTTTTGTTTTTGTTTGTTTTTTTTGGTTTTGTTGTTGTTGTTTTGTTTTTTTCGAGACAGAGTTTCTCTGTGTAGCTTTGCGCCTTTTCTGGAACTCGCTTTGGAGACCAGGCTGGCCTGGAACTCACAGAGATCCACTTGCCTCTGCCTCCCGAGTGCTGGGATTAAAGGCGTGTGCCACCACCGCCCGGCCCGAGAGTCCATTTTCTTTAAGGGTGTGGCTCCTGGTAGGTTGACCATGATCCCGTGTATGTTCTCATATTCATGAGTCTATGGAAAGCACAAATTGTGATGGTTGGATTAGGTTGGTTATTAAAAAAAAAAGAGTACAAGAAGTTCATGGAGAGTATGGATAGTGGAGGTGAATCTGGAAGAAGTCAGGGAGAGGCATGGAGATGAATATTATCAAAATACATTGTATGCATGCGTGCATACAATTCTCAAAGAATTAATAAAAATAATGTATTTTTTTTTTAAAAAAATCATTGTTTGGAAAACTTAGTACTACCCACAGTTCCAGCACACACTAGGAACATGTCCCCCCTAGACAGGAGAAGGCTAACATAACTCTCTGTTTCATTTTTAGTTTATTTCCTTTCTAGACAGAGAGCATTTTTATGCTCATTATTACTTGATTTTAAGTTGAGGTTTGTGTTATGCCTCAGAATGTCTTTTCCATCAGAGCAATTTGAAAAGAATGTGTGTTCTTCTTGTCAGATACAAATGTCAATTCCACTGAGCTTGTTGACAGTGTGTTCACAACTTCTGTGTCGTTATTGATTTCCCTCCCAATGCCTCCCAATATTGGGAGATTGGTTTGTTTGCTAATTCCTCTCTCAGTTTTATTGTTAGACAATCCTCAGTTAGGACTGTTGTGTCTTCTAGATAAACTAATTCCTTTATCCACATGTAAAATTCAACAACATGAATCTTACTTCCTATTATATCTATTTTCTGATATTAAAATAGCATTTAAGAAGTTGGTAACATTCCATGATCTATATTTTTGTTCTTTTACTTTTTTGGTATATGAGGGTGGGTAATGGTGAGGTGTGGTTTCATGTTTCCAGGTTGACCTCAAAGTCACTATAGAGCCTGGACCTTGAACTCCTGATCCTCCTACCCTGCCCTGCCAAGTGCTGGGATTACAGGCATGTGCTAGCATACCCAGCTTGTCCTTTTTCTTTTAGCCTGCCTGCATCATTATACTTAGAGTACATATTTTTGTTTTTTGAGACAGGCCTCACTGTCCTGGAACTCACTATGTAGACCAGGCTGGCCTTGAATTCACAGAGATCCGCCTGCCTCTGCCTCCCTAGTGCTGGGATTAAAGGCCACCATGCCTGGCTTTAAAGTACATTTCTTATGACTAGCATACAATTAGTTGGGCCTTTAAAAAAAAATTCTAACCTGGCAAATCTTTTTTTTAACTGATGTGTTTAAGCCATTTACTTTTAATACATTCACATGATTGGGGTCAGTTCTACTATTTTGCTATTTGTTTCTTCTGTTTTTAATTATTTCCTCCTTTCTGTCTTTCTTTAGATTTTGTTTCGTTGGACTATAGTACCACCTTTTAATTTCTTTGCTAACTTGCTGTTGTTTGCTTAAGACTGTCTCATGTAGCTCAGATTGGCCTCAACTCTCTGTGTAGCTGAGGGATAGCCTTGAGCTGTGGATCCTCCTGCCTCGTCTCCCACATGCTGGGATGATGGATAGATATGTACCACCACACCCCAGGTCTCTGTGGGCTTTTTTACTTTATCTTTGTGTACAGTTGCAATTAGAAAAATGTTAAGTTGTTGCTGTGCATGTGTGTGTGGAGGGGTGGGGATATATGTGTTATGGTGCATGTGTGTGTGGAGGGGTGGGGATATATGTGTCACGATGCATGTGTAGAGATCAGAGGACAGATGCAGGTCTCACCTCCTACCTTTATGTAGACTCCAGGGATTGAACTCAGGTCTCCATGCTCTTGCTTTTCAACCCACCAGGTCATCTTCTTTTTTAAAAAATGGTTACTCTAAGGCTAAAAGATGCATACCCAACCCTTCATGGTCTACTCAGAGTTAATTTTACTATGCAAGTGAAACAAAGAAACCTCACAGCCACACAGGGCCCCCTTTCTTCCTTTCTTTATGTTGTAGTTGTCCATGTACAACTGTATCTTTATTAACTAAAATTTCACCATGTATCGTTAGACTGCTTGCTTTCAACCTTCCTGTGTGAATCTGAAGTACTTGATAGGATACGACAGTCTAGTTTATCTACCTAGTTGTGCGAGTCAACTTTCCATTACTATGACAAAGTAGCTGAGATAATTATACAAAAAAAAAAACCCAGATTATTTTGGCTCAAAGTTTTGGAAGGCTTTGGCCTATGCCTGGGTGACACCATTGTTTGGGGATCTGTGGATGGGAACACAGGACAAAGCAAAACTGTTTGTACCACGAGCCAGATAGGAAGGGATGGGAGTCCCGTAATCTTCTCCAATGACATCTCTAATGACCGAAGGACAGATCCCTGTCTCCTATAGGAAGGGAGTAATCCTCTCCAAGGACATCTTTAATGACCGAAGGACTGCTCCCTGTCTCCCAAGGCTCTACCCTGTCCAAATAGGGCCACCCTGGATGCCAAGCCACAGAACAGGAGGCCTTGGGAGTCAAGATCCAAACTGTAGCACCAGTAAAGTTCCACATTTCCTTCAGTGATAATTTTTTTCTCTCTCTCTCCCAAAGAATTTCTGTTAACATTTCTTTTAGCGCTGGCATACTGGCAAAGAATTCTCTCCATTTTCATTCATCTGAAAATGCCTTCATGTGGCCTTAGAAAAGATGTTTCCATTGATACAGAATTCCGGGTTAACACTTCTTTTGTTTCTGAGCACGGGTGATGCTATCACTGGATTTGGCTTCTGTGGTTCTGATGAGAAATCTTCAGTTATTGAAGTGTTTTCCCCCTTGTATGTAATATATTGTTTTCCTCTGGCTGCTTCTAATACAGTTTTCTTCCAATTTCAGTGGTTTAAGACACATTTGGCTCAGATTTTCTCTGAATTTATTCTTGTTGAGGCTGAACTTCTTGACTCTATAAATTTATGTCTTTTCACTAAATTTGAAAAGTTTTCACCATTATTTCATCCAGTAGTTTTTTTTTCTTGCATCGAGCTTCCTCCTATGTGAGACAGTAGTGACTTGAATATCAACGCTTTTAACTGCAAGCCTCCGGGGCTCTGTTCAATCTTTCCAATTATTTTTCTCTGTTGTTCAGATTAGGTTATTTCCATAGGTCAAGTTTATTGACTCTTTGCTTTGTCATATTGAGTGATATTTTGTCAGTTATAATTCTATGTGCTTGTACGTTTCTGTGAGTATATGTTACATGTGTGCAGGTGCCACAGAGACTGGAAGATGACATCAGATCCCCTGGAGCTGAAGTTACAGGTGTTCGTGAGCCACTCAATATGGGTGCTGGGAACCAAACTCAGGTCCTCTGGAAGCACTCTTAACCACTGAGCCATCTTTCCTAGCCCTTTTATTAAAAATTTTTTAGTGATAAAATTTCCATTTGTTTTCTCTCTCTCTCTCTCTCTATCTCTCTCTCTCTCTCTCTCTCTCTCTCTCTCTCTCTCTCTCTGTGTGTGTGTGTGTGTGTGTGTATTAGTGTTGTTAATAGCTGTGTTAAAGCTTTTATTGTCACATCATCTGAACCTTCTTGGGGTCAGCATTCATTAGATGTATCTTCCTTTGAGAGCAGTTGAGGTTGGACTAAGTTGGGGCATTTTGACTCTGATGATGTAATCAATCAGGAAGACCAGACCTGTCTTCTGTTTTGGGTGAGTTCTTACACCCACAGTGTAAAGGTGATCGCACCCAGACTTCAGTGAATCTTTTCTATAGCTCTCTGTGAATCCCCTCACAGTCCCAGGCTTTCTGAAACTCTTTTCTTGATCCTTGGGCCAGAAACCTAGGAGTTTAGCCTCCTCATATTGCCACATAGCAACAAGATCAAAGGAAGCAGAAGATTAAAAGAATTTCCCCCAGCTCCTGTCCTAGTCACTCTTCTGTTGCTGTGGTGAGACAGCATGGCCAAAGCAACTTACAGAAGAAAGGGTTTATTTGGGGTTTACAGTTTCAGAGAATGAGTCCATGACCATCATGGTGGGGAAGTGTGGCATCAGGAAGGCAAGCCTGGCACTGGAGCAGTAGCTGGAAGCTCTTATCTTGAGACACAACCAGAAGGCAGAGAAAGCTAACTAGAATGGTGTGGGCTTTAAAAACTTCAGCCCTCCCTGAAAGACACACCTCCTCCAACAAGGCCACACCTCCTAATCCTTTCCAAACAGTTCCACCAACTGGGGACCAAGCATTCAAATACATGAACCTATGGGGGCCATTCTCATTCCAACCACCACAGAATCCTTCCCAGTTCCTCTGACCAGAGAGCAGGGTTTTTCTCCCAGAGAAAACTCAAGGACAACTGGAATGCAGTTCCTGATTGGAGTTTTCCTTGGGGCAGGCTCAGAAGAGTTTAAAAAAAAAATGAGAAGGAGGAGGAGGAGGAGGAGGAAGCAGGTGGTATACAATTCTATCACTGACTCTTAGTCCTACAGGGTCCCTGTTCTCAGTCCCTCGGTTACAAAGAGGATTTCTTTTGGAGCAGGTTTTTTCTTATGCTTCTATGCAGGTCTGGATTTGGGCTTCTTAAAATCCAAACTGGTAGATATGAAAGAAAGAATAACAGCAACAACAACAACAAAACACTCCCAGAAAACTCCCTGGTATAGTGGTTTTTCCTTGAGTGCTTGTCTCACATCCACCAGCTATTGTTTCCTTTGCGAAGAAGTCTTAGACAGTACTGTATTTGCTCCTGGGTGAGCAGGAGAGTGAAGTGTGCTCACTCCGTCTCAGCTGTAATCACAAGGTATAGAGAGATGATTTCAAGTTGAAAGGAATGGGAGAATTTGACTAATTTTGCAAGCAGCATTGCAGTATTTACAGGGATGTGAAAGTCGCTCTACTTATACATTTAATTTATTAGATTTTTCCAGCACTTTTCCAAGCACACGATGAAGAGAGTTTGGCTGTTCAATTAGACATTTAAGTTACTTAGGAAAAAAAAATCAAATAGATTAAATGTTTAAATGTAGTTGAAATGGTTTAAACAAATTTAATTAAGTTGTACATGGCACTGATTGTTTAAAAGAGTATAGTTTTTTTCCCAACTCAAGTTAATCAAACTTTAATTGAAGGAAAGCAAAGGTTCTTGTTCTTATTGTATTACATGTATAAATAGAACTGCGAGATTGGTACGTGGAACTTAATTCCTTAAAAAAGCTATGTTTTAATATGTGTGTTCTTAAATTGAATATTAATTCTGAAAAGGTAACTATAAATAGTATTTTTACACGCACGCCCCCTCCCCCTCACACCGGAACAATCTCCTGTCAGGGCCGCGCCACCTCCGCTGTCAGCCAGCTCCCACAGTTGCGAAGGTGGCTGTCGTCTTTCCATCTGGGATCCACAGGTCACATAGCCTGCAGAGGCTTCTGGAGACCATCTGCACAAGTTACTGTCCCTCCTCTGAGCCTCAGTTTCCACATGTATAAAATGAAAATCTAAAGAGACCTATTTGAAAAGGTTTCATTTTGTTTGGCCTTGAGAATGGAGTTGTGTGTAGTCCAGATTGGCCCTGGACTCACAATGTAGCTGAAAATGAACTTGAACTCCTGATCCCCCTGCTCCCAGCTCATAAGTACTGAGATTACAGACTAAGAATGCTCCCCCCACACCCACCCATTTTAGGCTGCACTGAGATTAAACCCAGGACTTTGTGCATGCTAGGTGAGTACTTCTTACCAGGCTATGGTAAAGATTAAATGAGATGTTGCCTGTGAAATGCATGTATGTGCAAAGGTTGAGCCTGGAAAGCCACAGCAGTAGAAGCTAGGAGTAGCCACTTCTGCCCCTGGTCGAAGTGCACCGTGAGAAGCAGTGAAAAGCCAGGCTGGAAGGAACATCTGGGCAGGAGAACCCACTCTTTTGTCCTGCTGCAGGCAGCTCTCTCCCTGATCCAGCTGTTCCCGACGATGCAGGTGGTTGTCTTGTGTCCTTGAGTGGTGGCCGAGATGGAGAGCGTTGGTCTCTGAGTGTTGGTTTGGAGCTCTACCATTTCCTCCTGGGGGAGTTGACAAAACTTTCCAGAATCTCCATGCTTGGGGAGTTTAGGACATGTCACCAGTGAGGTGGATCTGAACATTGACTGGGGTGCTGTGCAAGGTACCCAGCCTATGGCTGCGTTGCCTCTCTGCAGTTATGTCTTGTTCCACAGTGGAACCAGTGGCCTGGGTAATCCAGTTAACCTCTACACTGGTTATCTAGCTTGCCTATATCGAGTCAACCGAGGAACAGGGAGCTGAGGTTCTAGTCCTGAGCCAGACAAAGCCCTTCCTCTTATCTGGGACACGGTCTCTTTATCCTACATTGGATGTGACAATCTCCCTTCTGCCCCACAGGCCCCTCATGGCTCAGGATGCCCTCAGTTGCAGAGACCTTAGTTCTGAAGGTCAGTTTGCACAGACAGCTAGGCAGGGTTCTTGCCTCTTCTCACCCTCACAAGAATGTGGGTGCCTTGTGTTTTGTAGGCCTGGAGACGGCTTCCAGCCCGCCAGGAGCACAGAGCTGTTCCCAGGCTCATGTCTGAGGCACCCGTTCATTAACCCCATGCTCCTTCTTTCAGAGCTATTGTGACAGAAGCAGAAGGCTCTATGGCGCGCAGGGCTGCCCCCACATCCTCTTGAAGTCTTCACAGCTGCTGGTGGCTCCCCTGCTGGTGGGCTCCTGAGCATGCGGCTCTGGCCCTAAGAACTGGAATTAGGGAGAGTGTTTCCTGGGGCCGGTTCTCTTGCCTTTGGGGCCATGGGACCTTAATCCACTGGGTTAACGCTCACTGCCACAGCAACTGTATCTTCCAAGGCCTGCATGGAGCTCTTCCCTCACTCTAGCCTACCCCTCTGTCTCACACCTCTGAGCACCTATACTTCACATCAGCTCCTGCTCCTGCTCTGTCACGCTTGGGTCTCTCACTGTTCTCTGGGTGGGTTGTTACCCAAGTAGGCGGTCCAGGAACCCCACTCTCTCTAATTCCCTCACGTCTCTGCTCTAAATTGGGCCCAAATGGAAGTGATGGCTGAGGAAAATAAGATGGGGGCGATGAAGGCGGAGGTGAAGAGGCAGGCCCTAGGTGTGTTCCTCAAAGCCCCTCCACACACAGAGAGAACCCACAAACAACAGGCCGCCCCATGAGCCCTCACCTCAGGCACATGTGGCTCTAGAGAGGAAGAGAAAGCTCTCTGGACTCAACATGGACAATATCTCCCGGGTGACTGGAGCCTTAGGCTTTCGGGAGGTCGTTCCCAGACCTCTGGCCATTCCACGGAGCGGGCTTCATCACCTTTTACCCACAGTGGGAACAGCCAGCATCTAAAGACAGCTGGACCTCCCAAGGCCTCAGAAATGCCAAGGGCAGATACCTACAGTCTGCTTCTAGCCTCCTGATCTTTGTCTCTAGCAAGGGAGGGGGTGAGAGCTGGGGGTGGGAGGAGGGAGTGGGAGGAGGTGGGGGTGGGAGGAGGAGGTGGGGCCAGAGCCAAGCAGTGACTTCTCAGCCCCTCTACATCCGCCTAAAATCCTTCCACGCTTCCCCCCATGCCTTCCCTGCTGAGGGGTAGACCGGGAGGAGGCGGAGTGGGGAAGCAACAATGTTTGAGCCGCTCCTGTAATGGAAGGGATTTGGAGGTCTGGTCAGCCATCTTTCTTACACCCTACAGCCCTACCCCAGCCTTAGAGACCCCAGGAACTCCTGCCCAGGCTCCTTCCTGGTACCCCAGAGAGAGGCATGCTGTGAGCATCTTTGGAGCTGCCCTGACTCCTCAAGGTCCTGGAGCTGAGGCTGGCCTGAGCTGTAAGTGGTGATGCTGGCAGGAAAGCACAGGAGACTTCGGTCTAGCCCCGGCTCACCCTCTAAACATGGGCCAGGCTGGGCTCTGGCTCCTGAGGTCTTATGTCCTTGCTCTGCAAGCGGCAGTGGAGAGGTCTTCCCTTCACTGGCCCATTTTCCTCTCCTCATCTGCCTCTAGAGGGTTCTAAAGAGGAAAAGGCAGCCAGTCAGCATTCTTTCTTACTAGCCCAGCAGAAGCTTCAGGGAGAAGAGCCTTCAGTGTGTGTGTGTGTGTGTGTGTGTGTGTGTGTGTGTGTGTGTGTGTGTGTTTCCTGATGATAGGCTAGCCCTCCACTCCACCCACTGCCACCGCCATCCCCCTTTCCCCAGGGCAGGCAGAGACCCAGCCTTGTCCCAGGAGTGCTCGCAGAAGAGGTACTTCCCAGTGCTGGGGCCTCATTATCCCACTGGCAGGTTCAGGAAGTGGAAGGTGCTGACTGTCAAAAGAAGCCAGGCCAACTCATTAGCTGCCGCTAACTGTGCAGGGGCTAGTCAGCAGGTGGGAGACTGACACACAGCACAGCCAGGGAGGAGGGATGGGAGGAACCGGGCCAGAGCTCGCAGAGGGCTGGAGACGAGAGCATGCCTCACAGATGCTCAGCGTTGGCAGGGAGTGGGGCAAGCAGCTCATTATACACATGGGGAAACTGAGGCTCAGAGAAGGGCAGGCCTGTGCCAAATGTTGTAGACCAGTCAGGAACTGAAAATAAACCTTGAAGGGGTTTCCACTGGGGCTTCGTAGGATGGATTATGCCAAAATCGATAGCTGGAAATGGTTCATCGCGATTCTTTGCCCCGTTAGGGACATTGTGGGCAGCGAGCCCTGTGCAGAGACTTGGAAAGACCTGGGGTTGCATGGAGCTGTTCCCTCTGCAGCCAAGGACTATTTGCTGTCCCCGAGACAGGACAGCCCTGTGTTCTAAAAGCGCTACTGATGAAGTTACTGTCAGAGCACAGTGAGACACAGGGCAGCGGCAGGAATAAAAAGGGGCAATCCTACACCCACCCCCTTCTTCGTTCTCAAAGGACTCACAGTGGCTGTGACACTGTGAGCTCATGAAGGCTTCGGGGTATGACCTGGTCTTAAGGGTGAACAGAATTCCAAGAGGACGAGATAGGGACAGGCAGATACAGGGTCTGCACGAAATCTCAAATGAACAGGCAGCAGAAGTACCCACTGAAAATGGAGACTGCCAGGTGCCCGGCTACTGTGAGCACCGTTGTGAACAAGCTTGTCCCTCTAGAAGCTGGTTCCCTAAGCTTTGGTCATCGTACTGACGTGTTAGTGCAATGTCGCAGACTGTCCCGAGTGCAGTGGCTTGAAACAGTACTGCCCTGCAAGGCTGGGTCCTGAAAACCCGACTGGAGTGATGAAAGAATGGACAAAGGACAGACTCACAGACTCCCGTACAGAAAAGCTGGGACTGGGCAGTCGGTGCTCATTCTGATGGGGCGGCGCCCACTGTTGCACCACCCTGGAACCTCAACGCTTGGATGTTGCACAGAAGTCAGCTAGTCCCAGGAGGTCTCTGTAGGGGAGCAGCCTCAGGCTGCAAACATCTGGGAAGAGGAAGCTGCAGTCAATGCTTCCTGCATGCTCTGTCAGCATTCGGACACCGGCTAGGGGAAGACTTTGCCAATTCCAAGCCTGCCTCAGGGAAGGCTTTGTTCTGAGGGGTCCTTGTCAATAAACACATATTCACTCAGGACTTCATTCAGTCCTGACACACTCACTCAGGGCTACCTCTGCTCCCCACGGTTACAGTTACTAGCCCATGGTCAGCAACTCAGACCAGCCCTGATGGCTGTTTCTTCAGGTTTCAGCTGGGCTCTCTCACATCTGGAGGTAGGTTAGCCTTGGCTGGGTTGGGGGACTAGGGTGCCTGGCCTTCTCTGTGTGTCTCATATCTCAGATCATCTCAGGCACGTTCTTAGTGACGGCAGAAGTACAGGAAGCCAGAATCCTGAATACAAAGCCATCTCAAGCTTTTGCTGACAGCTGTGTGCTGGTGTCAAAGCAAGTGACATTGGTTGAGCCCAGAGTTGAGGAATGGACAAGTTACTCCGTTCACACTAGGAGGCCTAGGCAATGTTGCACAGCGGGGACCTGGACCGAGGGGCATGGAACAGGGAGTCCTGGAGGCTTTCATTCAGTCCCTGGTCATTTGCCGTGTAGCTATGACACCGGCATCTTGCACGGGTACACTGTCGACCTCTAGAACTCAGGAGAAACTCTGACTTCTCTGGGGATCCCTCCTTGCCTGGTCATGGTGTGTGTGTGTGTGTGTGTGTGTGTGTGTGTATGTGTGTGTGTGTGTGTGGTGTGGCTGTTTTCAGCTGCTGGTGGGAACTGGGAACTGGTGGAGGTCCACCTGTTTCTTCATCCTCACCATTCCGTTTCATAGATCCATAGAGGTGCCTCACACATGGTCGCTGCTCTCCAGAAAACCTTGTTCTCTTTAGGAAACGCTCCTACCAGCAGTGACAAGCCAGCATGGCAAATACCAGGATCAAACAGATAAGACACAGAGAAGGCCAAAAGGAAGCCCATGCTCAGCCCAGTAGCCAGACAAGTTCAACTCAGAGCCAGAGCCCCGCCCCCCCCCCCCCCCCCCAGGTCTGGGCTCTGGGAAGGCTTAGGTCCCTGACTGTCAGCAACCTCAGAGGCCCACTGGTACTAGGGCAAGGAGTGTTTGTCTCTTTCCAGCCACTTGTCACAGCCCTTTCTACAACCTGCTGCTTCTTCATCTGACACAACCTGACTATGTCACAGCTCAAGGACAAAGAGCAGAGGGAGCTTGGTAAAGGCACCAAAGACAGGTGGCATAAAAGTGCCTTTCCAGCGTGTGCCCCCAGCTTCAAACTGGCTTCAGATGTTCCCTCAGGCTAGTGGCCTGAGGGTCACACTGTTCACCAGGAAGGCCTTCAGTCACATAGCTCTCCCCTGGAGAGCTTCAACAGCAATCTTATAGTCAACCTCCTGTTTCCCATCAGGAGCTGGAGGCTGGATCCTTCCCACAACCTGGAAGTCCTTGGTATCTTCACCTCTGAGCCTCGGGCTGACACCAGCTTAAGGGGCGTCCTCCCCGCTGTGGGACTTCCTCTCACCTCCAGGCTTCCCCTGGCTCAGGATCTGTCACCCACTGTGCCCATCCGGCCCAGAGCATGGGCTATGCCGCTCTAAGAGCCAAGGTTCCTGCCACTCCTGAGTCTGGTTCAGTATACTGCAGGCCTGGAAGAGCTGGATGCAGCTCCCAAGCAGCTGCTAAGGGACAGAAGGGTTTTCAGCTGGGGTTGTAGCTCGGTAGTAGAGTGTTGCACAAGCAAGGCCCTGGGTTTGATCCCCAGCACCATAAATAGTAAGTTAATTAATCAATTATCTGAGCAAGAACTATGGACGTGTTTTCCCTCCTTCCTTATTTACCAGAAGGAGCAATTTCAGACAAGCTCCATTTGCGGAACTAGGTTCCTAGCTTCGCCCTGATGATGTAGCTTTGAGAAGCCTCTTTGGGTTCAGGTTTCTGCTCCTCTAGAATGGGCTGGTCTCCAATTCAATAAGATAATGCGCCTACCTGAAATTGCTTCATAATGCTAGGCACAGAATAGGTACTCATTTTCAAAAACTCATTCAACAGTCCACACAAACCATTTATTCCTAGGATATGGGAAAAGAAGGGTCCTAGGGAGGAAGCGCCTTGGAGAGGTTTCAGGTGTCTGCTGAGGAATGTTCCTACTCCACACCGAATGTCAAAGAGTTCAGGTCAACACAGCCAGCAGGGGTCACATGGAAGAGCCCAGAGCAAGAGCATGGGTCGGAGGAGCATGAACAATCAAACAGGACAGAAGATGGTAGGGTGGGCAGGGAGGCAGGAAGGAGGTCTAACGACATTAATATTGGAAAGGCAGAGAAGACGGGGACAAGTCCAGTGTGTCCCTAACGTGGGTCTTTCAGGGACCTTGTGTCTGAAGAGAATAGGGAGAGGATGAAAAGGTGCTCTAATCCATAAATCATAAATGTCTCAATTGACAAAGAGCATGGTCTGGTCTGAGCCTGCATTATTAACTGAATGCCGTTGTAGCCATTCTTACGCCTACCTAGAACTTTATCTTTCTGTAGTTTGCAAGACAGCCTGCTTCCTCATCCCTGACACAAACACCAGTACATCCCACATCTGTTGCCCGTGGTAAAACCTAATGGTCAATGCCAAAGTTATATAGATAAGTTCTGCCCTTCCTTTGTGTTTTCTTTACCAATCTGTATCCACCTAAGGAAACACCAAAGGATGAGACCTGTGAATTTAACAGAGACACAGGCATGCATGCATTCTCTCTCTCTCTCTCTCTCTCTCTCTCTCTCTCTCTCTCTCTCTCTCTCTGTCTCCACACACACACATACACACACATACACACACATTGTGCCTCTCTTTCTACACACACACACACACACACACACACACACACACACACACACGTTGGGGGGCATCCTCTGTGGTCTCTGGATTTCCCAGTGGTATCCTCATTGTCTCATCTGACACCCACCCCAAGCCTAACACCCCTCACTGGGGCTCTCTTATGGAGCAGTTATTTTGGCTCATGGCTCTCAAGAGACAGATCTCAAGACTAACTGGTAGAATGCTGACCCAGCATACACAAAAGCCTCAGATTCTATCCCCAGCACAGCACATAATAGGCATGGTGGCTCTCAGGCCTGTAATCCCAGCACTTAGGAGGTAGAAGCATGAGGATCAGAAGTTCAAAGTCATAGCAAGTTTGAGGCCCTGTCTTAAAAAAAAAAAAGATTAAATTACAATATAAAAATAAGTCACAACCCCAAGGGAGGCCAAATGCTGTCTGCCTTTTGCCAAGATCTCCTCAGGGCCGGGAAGATGAGTGACATGGCCCTGGTCTTTGCTGCCACAGGCTTGCCTGGAAATGCCAACTGGTTCTGCAAGCCCGGTGGGAAAGAAGTTCTTACATCCTAAAGGTGGGACTGAGAAACTGAACATCTGAAGTCACACAAAATACACATTACAATCATTTCAAGGACATGAGGCGTCTGGAATGACAATTTTCTCCGCCTTGGGAAGCAGGAACTGGGCCTCTGTGCAGAGTGAGCAGGACCGATGAAGGTACAGAAATGTTCAAGGGACAGCAGCAGCCTGCCCGTCACAGAGCCCAGCCATTTCAGCGGAGGCAGGCACAAGTGTTTGTCAAATTTATTCGGTGAAAGATCTAGGAGATTCAGTAATGGAGACAAGGGCAGAGACCGACAAATGAAGAGATGGAGAGAAATACACACTCAGGGAGAGATAGTGAAGTACAGAAGCAGGAAAATAGAGACAGTGCAAACAGAGTGGAGAGAGAAAGCTCTCACCAATGGCAGCTGCTGGGGCCAGTGGCCTGCCCTGAGATGGTCCTTTAATTGGGGCTGAACTCAGCATTCTGCAGCCTGGCATGTTAGTGTCACCAAGGACAGTGTGTGCTGGTCTGAGGTTGTCCGAAAGGCCCAGCTGGAGTAGAGTGTGTACTATGTGTGTGGCTGCTGCCCTGAAGGCCAAGGACCTGAACATACACACACATATACTGAGAAGGTGGCACCAGCCCTGGGGAGGCGAAGGCCTCTCCTGCCTGCCTAGGGAGAGGGGGGAAAGAATTAGAGGACGGTAAGGTTGAAAGGGTAGGAGACGGTGGAGAGAGAACTTTAGAGACAAGTTACACTTTCACAAGACTAACTCTTCCCCCACCCCCACCGTGTGTGTGTGTGTGTGTGTGTGTGTGTGTGTATGTGTGTGTATGCGCGCGCGCACACTCTTTTTGTATGTGTAGGTGCAAGTGTGTGGGTGTTCACACATGTGTATATACATCTATGTGGAGACCCGGGGTTGATGTCAGAGGTCATTCTCACTGGCTTTTCTACCTCCACTTTGTTCATTGAGATAAGATCTTTCAATGAAACCCAGAGCTTGCCTACATATACATATATATATGTATATATAATACATATATATGTGTGTATGCATGCATATATATGTGTGTATATATGGGTGCATACACACATACACATATATACATGCATACACACATACATACATATACACATATATTTTGAGACAAAGTTGTGCTATATATCCCTAGCTGGCCTGGAACTCTCTATATTGACCAGGCTGACCTAGAATTCATAGATTCACTTGCCTGTCTCCCGAGTTCTGGGCTTAAAGCCCTGTACCACCACACATGGCCAATATGGCTAGTCTGGCTAGACAGCTTGCTCAGAGGCTGGAATTTGCAGGTAGGCCAGCATTCCCATTCTGCATTTAAGTGGGTTTCTGGGGATCTGAACTCCAATCTGAACTGGCAAGGCAAATGCTCTAACCACGGAGCCATCTCCCCAGCACTCACAAAACACTAAGAGGCTATGCATCTGCTCACATCCCCTCCAGTGACAGTTAGGTTCCAAGTAGCCTGAACTTAAGATGTTTCCTTCTCGCCAGCCTTCGCTTGTTGCTTAAGAGGAAGGCTGGTCCTGTGTCTTAAGAAAACAAAATTGCTGCTCCCGGCAGATATGAATGTTAGCTTGGCTGTTTTCCATTTCCCCTTGGGGTAAAGTGAAAGCATTCACTGTTCCTCACATCATAAGAAATCCTCATTAGATGTCAAGAGTTTTCTAGAAGAGGAGGAGGACAAAGAGAAAGAGTCTGGAGAAGACCCAGGTTCAATCCCCAGGACTCAGGCGGCAGCTCACAACTGTCTGTAACTCCAGTTCCAGAGGCTCTGGTGCCTCTCCTGGCCTCTGCATGCTCATGGTGGACATACACACACTCAAGCCCACACACATACAATAAAACAAATACATCTTTTAAATATATGGGAAAATTAGATTGAATGAACACTACCCCCTCCATCATCCATCCCAAGGAAAATTCTAAACTTTTTCTGTAGACTTGTACTATATCTGTTTGTAAGTCTCAAAAATGAGTCAGCAAAAACTTTTGAACTGGATGCCCTAAACTTAGGAGTACAAAAGTAATGATTCACCATGGTGCCAGAGTTCTCGATGCTTACGTGAGATGAAATTTTGAACAAGTAAAAGGTTGCCTCTTAGGTGACCCAACTACTTTTGGGGATACCTGGCTTTGTGGCCCTCTAGCCCCCTGTACAATTAAAAGACCAGACAAGACAGAAGATTGCAGATAGACTTGAGATACTTCATTTACATGAGTCAGCAACACTCTTCACCACCGTGACCACTAGCTGGTAGCCCACACCTGTAATTCCACCAGTTAAGTGACTGAGCCAGGCAGACTTTCATGGGGTTGAGGCCAGCCTGGTCTATAGAGTGAGTTCCAGGAAGGCCTGAACTACAGATTGAGGCCTTGTCTAAAATTAATTAATTTATTTAATTAATTCACAGTTTTACAAATTTATTAAAAATAAAAATACAAATTGGCAATTAGTTAGAAGGTTACCCCAGACATAAAAGAAGAAGAGGGTAGCACAGACGTGTGTTGAGTTCACATTTACACACCAAGCATCATGGCATATAAGCATTCTTACTTCTACTGTATCATTTAGTCCTCACGGTAGGTCTACAATGTTTTTATTATCATTATGGGTTCCAAATGAGGGGATTCCAAATAGAGAGACTGGATAACTTTCCAAGATCATCTAGTTGGCTAATGAAGAAATCAAGGTCCAAGACCCAGTATGCTTACTTTTAAAGCCCATTTCCCTACACAGATGGCCCCAGGAACTTCCTAGACATAGGGCTAATCATTGTCGTAGAAAGTGGAATGAGCCAGTCTTCCAGGAGACTTGAGGAAATAGATGTGGAGGGTGGATTTCCTCTCTCTTGTTAAGCCTGGGTTTGTATAGCCAGCTAGCAGGTAGAGGTGTCAGCAAGAAGCTTAATCCCAGAGGGCCAGGACTGTAGAGATGCCATAAGGTAGTCAAGCAGAAGCTGATGTAAAGATGATTAGCATGCAGAGTCCATCCAAGCATGGTCTGGAACCAGTGCTTATATGAGAGGGGAGGAAGCAAGATGGGGCAGAGGAAGCAGCTGGGCATCAGGGCAGCCTCAGTGGAAATTTCAGGTGATTGCACAGCATCTCCAAAGACAAGGTGACTCTTCAGAGCTGTGCAGTGTTGGGGAGAGGGAAAGGGGCCTTTCTACCCTGTCACTGGCCAGTCCCTGGTTTTGGAGTGCCTGTTACCAGGGTGAGGCTGACAGATGTCAGCTGTCAAACAACCATCTTCCAGCAGCTGAGTAAGTTCCTTCAGCCCCAGAGGGGCCAACAGGACCCTGGGCAAGGTTTCTCAGTGATGCCAATGAAGACTTCTCTGGGGAAGCTGTTCCCTGGCTTCGTGAAGCCAATTCCACAATACACAGAAAATTCTAGGGGTGAGGAAGCCCATGGACAAGGGTTTGAAAGTCCAAATTCTGACATATTGAGGTGGAGGAATAGGAAGGCTGGGCTTCTGGAAGATGTCTTGACATTTGATCATGCCCCCTCTGTTCCCTGTCCCAATGATGTGAGACAGAAAAAGGTGCACAGTATAAGGAGAATCAAAACTGACATCCCATGGCTAATATGTCCTCCAGAAAAACTCTGACTGCTTCGTCCAACACTGGGTGGGAGAAAAGGAGACAACGGAAACTGAGTGAAGGGCAAGCTGGTCCTGCTATGAGGCAGTCACATTCCATTGGGAGTGCAGCTTTGTATGTGGGAGAAGGCAGGGACAAGCACACGATGTGCTTCTGGACTGTCTTGGATGGTTCTGCCAGATTGTAGGGAAAATTAATTCAGAGGAAGCAAGCAAGGTGGAGAGAGTCAAGGAGAAAACCTCAGAAGACTCGGGATGAGTCCTGAATAATGGAAAGCAGAGATCTGCCCCCCCTCAAATGTTCTCATTTCCATGTCCTGAAACTCTATGGGGTGGGGTGGGGGTCACCCCAGTTCAGTCCATCTGCCGATTAGGAGTCTACCCAGAGAGACGTACACAGCACCTGTCTTGGGCTATAAGCCCTTTGTGTCTTGCCACCCTGAGCCTGTCCATGGTGCTGAATTTCCAAAGCCTTTGTCCCCAAGCCTCCCTTTGGAAGGATCAAGTCTTAGAGTCTGTTTTCCTTCTTCAAGAACACAGCAAGATGGGCCTCGTCACAGACGTTAGTCCTAGGAGACCTCTTCCTAGACACCCAGTCCCCAACCTTCCTTACTGGGCAGAGCCAGACAGGATAGGCAGACCTGCCTTGGGGCCTGCACAAGGCACAAGGTGAGCAATCTGAAGATGTGCCCTGGAGTGAGATCCTTTACAGTGATGGAGTCATTCTTTACCCTGACTTTGGTGGGGCAATAATGGACTTACACATGGGATGAATCTACATACATACACACACACACACACACACACACACACACACACACACACACACATATGCATATCCACATCAAAGAGCGCTCACAAAAAAAAAATGTGGCAAAAGCCAAGTAAGGTTTGTAGATTGGTTAGTTAAGCTGTGCCAAGGTCCACTTTCTAGTTTGATACCTGTGAAGCTGCTATTCTCCCACACCACCTAGATAGCCAGGGATACCTATCTAGAGGGATTGCATTCCCTTTCTCCGTCTCTGTCTCTCTGTCTGTCTCTGTCTGTCTGTCTGTCTGTCTCTTTCTCTCTCTCTTTCTCTCTCTCTCTCTTTGTGTGTGTGTATGTGTGTGTGTGTGTGTGTGTGTGTGTGTGTGCGCGCGTGCTCACACGCGCAGGTCAGAGAACAGCACTGTGTCATTCCTTAGACACGGTCTACCTTGTTTGTTTGTTCTCCTGCTTGCTTGGTTTTGAGACAGAGTCTCTCATTAGACTGGAGCTCACTGAATGCCAGGCTGGTGGCCTGGGAGTGCTGGGTGTCTAGCTGTCTCCACCCACTCCAGTGCTAGGATTACAAGTGTGCACTGCCATCCCTGAATTCTGTTTTCGCTCGGGTCCTGGGAATCAGACTCAGGTCCTGGTGACACAGGAGAAGTCCCAGTGGAGCCATCTCCTCGGCCTCTGTATCTTCTTAAAGTCTGTGATTACTTCAAGACAACACTTTCTATGTTCTATATTCTTTGAGTGTTCCATACATTTATACAGTGCACGTCAATCATAGCCACCCACCACTACTTACTCTAACTCTCCCTAGCTCCTCCTCCCAGCTTCATGGCCTTTATTTATGTGCTTATTCACTTATTTAAGCACAGAGTTCCCAGTGGCTGGGCCTGCTTGAGAGCCCCTTCCTCAGCCACCTAGATCCTTTAGAGGTTTAGCTCAAGACCTTCTTTCTCCAGGATATGTCCATGTCCTGAAGCACCATGCTGTGGCCTCGGGGTCAGGCCCTTCTTCATGTTGCTTTAAATGTCTCTTTGGCCCCACCCCTTGGCCATACGCAGAGTTCCTCAAGGGTGGAGGTCATACATCCTGGGTCTTCCATTTCCTCAAATCCTTAAGACCTGCAACTGGTGGTAGATGGATAAATGCCTGTCTCCCACAGCATCCAAGCACTCTCAAGTCCTTAATCACCCTGCTTTTCCCTAAATTCTAAGTCCATCTCCAAGGTGGCCTGGCTTTATGTGAGAACATAAATATGTACATGACTTGCAGTCAACAGGAGTCAACAGGCATCATGAACTGGATACTGAAAATGTGCATCAAACAGGCCTGACTGCATGACCACCCTGAAACTCGGCTGCGTTTTACAGATGGAGACAGATACACTGAATGAGGCGGTCACGGTAACAACATTTAAAACTGAGTTCTGCTTTCCAGTCTCCCCACCTGTAGGGAGAATAAGTGTGTGTCTCCTTGCCTGACCTTGCTTAGCAACCACTGGTTTCTTCTCCTGTAAGGTAGGTGTGGAAGGCAGATGGAACCTTCACAGCATTTGTTATCTGGCAGGTTCCTCAGAAGCAGGACGACGGTGGCACTGACCCCTCCCTGTGTGCTTACTGAAGTAGTCTGTGAATAAATTCATGATTGAAAGAATGAACTGAAGCTTGCAGAGCCTGAGTTCGGGGCAGAAGCTCTGCCAACATTCCTTCTCAGTTTCCTGCCCTGCTTGTCTTCTTCATCCCATCCCAGCCCTTTCTGGCATGAGCCCTCATCCAAACAGTGCCAAGCAGTGGAAAAGCTTCCAGTGCCTTTTGGCTGTAAAGGAAGGACAATGTGCCACCTGCAGTTCGGGGAGTTTAGGCATCAGATGGAGGAGGCAGGCCCTGGGCAGATCTCTGTTCTGTGTATATCTACATACATGCTTGACACAAGCATAGAGCATCTGGGAAGAGGAAACTTCAAGTGAGAAAAAATGCCTCCATCGGAGTGGCCTTTAATGACTGATATGGGAGGGCCCAACCACGGTGGTTGGTACCACCCCAGTCAGGTGGTTTTGGGTTGTATGAGAAAGCAGGAACATGCCGCTAAGCAGCACTGCATCAGGTCCTACTTCTAGGTTCCTGACTTGAGTTCCTGGCCTGACTTCCCCAGATGATGGTTCATTACCTAGAAGCATAAGCTGAAACAGATCCTTCTTTCCCAGGTTACTTTTGGTCATGGTGTTTATTACAGCAATAGAAACCTAACTAGGGCAAGTACCTTCAGCCTGAGGTTGGCCAGGGCCAGGGGGAGGCAGGGCAAACCATTAATCTGGGTCTCTTTCCAAAGGGCCGGAGAGTGAGCTCCAGGCTGGGCCTGCAGCCCGGTGTTCTCCCACAAATAAGAATGTGTACAAAGGAGTCAGCAACCCCAAGGAAGTGGATAGGAGAAGGTTAATTAGAGCTTTATGGTGTGTTCCTGCCTGTCACTCTGAGTCTGTGCTTTTCAGAAATGCAAAGATCCCTCCCTGTCAGTCATCAGTGCAATCTCCAGGGACTGAGTCCTTACTTTCTTCGGACAGTGAGGAGGACTACACTGGTCCTCTTTACTCTGTGTGGGATACAACCCAAGACCTCCAGGGGATGCCTGATAGCAATGTGCCAAAGCTGATCTACATTATTTTATACAAACATACCTATGATAAAATTTATAAATGAGACACATCAAGAAATTAACAATAATAACTAATAAAATAATAATTATAGTATGCTCAAATAAAAGTTATTTCAAGCTTATGAATTGTTTGCTTCAGATCTTGGTTGACTAGAGGCTACTGAGACCATAGAAAGGAGTTTTGACATTGACTTCTGTCTCCTATGCTTTTCAGAAACTTGTGCTCCCATAGAGTCAAGCCGGATAATCCAGGATCATCTCCCAGTTTCTAGATCTACTGATTAATGACCTTCCTTCCATCTGCAATCTCAGCTTCTCTTCTATCATATCAATTTAATGTGTTCATGGGTTCCAGGATTAGAGTGTGGGCATTTGGGATGGGTGCTGCTCTGCCTCATACACCAAGCAGAAGTGATTGCTGTGTGCCCAGCATCTACAAAGGGAGGTCTGCTCCCACCCAGAACTGGAGGTCCAGGTGCTCACCCAAAATTGTTCTTAGATTGGTGTGTGCCTGGAGCAGGTCTCTTCTCTCCAGGGCCCCAGCATTGTCTATAATGGAAAGAGCAGAATAGATTACTCCCGTGGTAATTAGTGTGAAGTCATCTATAATGCAGTCACTCTGGTTAAATTTTGGTTCTGGGATGGCACTTTGTTACAAGGTGTGGTTGGAAATGTAGTCCATAGCTGAGCAGCCACATGGCTATCTATGACTCTCATTGTGGAGGAGAAGGAAGTTGAGTTTTGGAGACTAGTGGTCTCCACAATTGCTAAGGTCTCTTCCAAAGAGAAAGAGGGATGAGGATTTCCCATGTCTGCCCCGAATCACAGACTCCATCAGCCAGATGCCTAGAGATGTTTGTGCTCATTTATTCCAGCTCAGTTCCAAGTTAGGCCTGGTGGCATCTACCTGTAATATCAGTGCGTGAGAAGTAAAGGCAGGGGTCCAGGGCCAGCTTCAGCTACACAAAGAAGAGCAAGCCTGAGCTACATGAGACCCTGCCTCAGAACAAAAACAAACTCAATTTTCACCCCAAGTAACGTGGTTTCTTAGCATCTCAGTAGTGCTCAGGACAGCAAGGTCAGCTCTCTAACTGGAACTAAGGTGGGGTTAAGGAGGGAATGGGGGATGGATCACATGTTGCCTTGCTCTGCCCTCATTTGAGTAGAAGGGGCTGGGCTGAGCCAGGCTTAAGAGACTAGGCATTTCACTTTCATGTACCCTTTAGGATACACAAAACACTCGAGACTTCCCAGATATCCTAAGGACAACAGGGAGGAGGCACACTGGCGACTGCCCCTCCCCTCCAGGAATATCATCAAACATTTATTGAGGTTCTATGTTCTATCCCTGAGCTGTTCACTAAACGAGAATGTGACCCCCACTGCTGGAGTTTCTGAAAATGGTCACATCTGTAAGTAGGAAAATTTGGGGTGGGGGCTTCCGACTATCCTTTTTCTCCCTCCCACCACATTGTTCTAGAAGCTTCTGAAGTTTAAGATGAAAGGCCTCCTTCAGACTAGGCATCATCACAGACAGAAATACTGGCTGTCCTTGAGTCTGGAAAGCGTGGGGCTGGGAGCCTTTTCTCTCTCTCCCCGGTCACCCTGAGCACACACATTTGTATCTTCTTCCCTTGCCACATGCCCGCTTTCTCCAGTGACCCGGGTTGTCTTACCCCTCCAGCCCATGCTGCCTAGCTGGCACTCACTAACACTGTCCTCAGCTGTGCTCTGGAACAGGCTGCAGCTTCTACAAGGTGTTATGAAGAGCACGTCTGTTTTCTACGGAACTCAGGAAGATTGCTCTCCGGCTCGTAGCTCAGTGTACCTTAAGTAATGGCTCCCATGATAAATTCTGCTTAGAATTTAATGCCAGGAGCCTGTTTATGTCCCCTGAAAACTGGCCTTTTGTTCTGGCGGGGAGAACACTATATCCTTTTGCTTCTACTTTGGTCTGGGCTGCCAGGACCTCAGAGCTAAAGTGAGTGATTAATCGCCACAAGCTCAGTATTTTCAGTGGAGGCTGCCGCTCTCTCTTTCCCATTCACCAAGCCTTCTAGGAGAGAGGAGGGTCAAAGCCCCAGAGAGAACGAACTTGCTGGCTCACAGTTTACTTGTCTATCTCAGACCTATGGCTAAGAACCCCAGGATGCTGCTCACCTTTACAGCTCCACTCACCCCTCTGCAAAGCCTGAGAGCAGCCGCTCTGAGTCACATGACTTCTTATCTCAAACAACTCTCTGATGAAGCTTTGCTTTCCTGTAAAACCACTTCAAACCTATTTGGACACGGGAAGATTTTTTTTTTTAAATGTGTGACATTGCATTTAATTGTGTTACATGAAAAACAGAGATGATAGCATCCAGCCTTTGTACACAGTAGTTGAAAATCACCGTCAAGAGTAAGACTGATAAGGTTACAACTTAAAAGTAATTCTAAATTTAAGATACATGGGCACCTATGGGTAAAAGCAAACCAATTGAACATCAACAACAACCAAAATGGCCTCAAAGCCTGTGTTATCACAGGCAGATATGATGGCAAACGCGTCCTGATCCTGGCCAGTGAACAGCAGTGCTAAAAGAAATTAGAACATGTTTTCACTCTATTAAGTCATAGAAGAATTAGGAAGTGTTACTTTGAAAAATTATTTAATAAATCACAGTGGCTGTTTACAGAAAGTCAGATGAAGATAGATCATGTTTTTAAATAGTTTCCTCTGTATGGTGGTCCTGTGAATCATCATCTTATGTCATGCATTTCTACATGGATGTTGGGGTCTAAGATTCTAAACTCCACGTAAATTCTGCAATGGAATACTCTGCAGCTGTGAAAATGAATGCAGGAACATAATGGAAAAGACCTGGGATACATGAGGCCCTCTCTCAACAAAAAGAAAGTAGGAAGAAAGGAAGGAAGGGAGGAAAAAGAAATAAAAACAGAATAGCATGGGTAGGATTCTAACTTCTGTGAAAACAGTTAAAAGTACAGATATATATTTTGCTTGCTTATATAGCCTTTATAATGAACTAACAACCATTTATGTGAAAGCTAGTGAGATTTAGGTGGATTTTATGTTGTACTAAAACAGGCTTTCTATACTTTTTTTATTTTTGAACCATGTGAATATATTTCAGGTTCAAAATCAAAACATAAGGCTGGGGATGGGCTCAGTGGTAGGGTCTTGCTTACATGGCTTCCATCACTAGTGTAGGAAGAAAGAAAAGAAGGAAGGAAGCCATAGAACAGCCTTCTCCTTTAGTTTAGTCATAAGCACACTAAGCATTCTATTTAGTTAGGTGTTTAGAGCCAATCAGCTTCCTCCATGTCATCCTTACCTCACACCACTTTATTCTAGAACAACCTGTTTTGAAAGGGGCCCTAAAGTTCATGGCTTTGGGCAGCTAGTGACAGCCACAGAAAAGTCCAGCAGGGACCAAGGAAATTCAAGTGCAAACACTTCCCCTGACCTGAGAACACTGAATTTGAATGCCCAGGTTCTCCATCACTTCCACCTTTCTTGAGATGGACTCTGAGGCCATTGAATGTCAGGTGTTGGCCTGGTGGGATTGTGATGGAACAGTGGGATTTTCCTCAGCCTTAAAGAACACTCTGTCATTTGCAGAAAGCAAACGCAGCTGGAGATTAAGTGAACTTAGCCAGGCTTGGTTCCATATTGTGTTTTCTCTCATATGTGGTCCCTAGATTTTACACAGATACATCAAATCACGTTTCTATATCTGACGTGAAAATACCCGTGAAGTTGTCTCAGGGAACTATCTCAGAGGGACACAGAGGAGAAAGGGAAGGGCAGAAGGTATGGATGGATACGCTCAACATATGGATATGCTCAACATATGTGCTCATACATGTCTGAAAATGTCCTTATGAGGCACAGTACAGTCTGTATATACAACAAAGAAGACCAGGGAGGGGAGAAAGAAGCTCTATGAACAGAAGGAACAGTGGGGGACTATCACCTCCTCCTGAAAGAATAGCTTTTTTGAGATTCCCTACGGTATGATGAGCAATTAGGGAGGCTTTCTCATGACTCACTTGGTACTTGGTTCTAACTTCCCTCTGCAATTCCAGGATGCCCACACTTTACTAGGCTAAGCCCCGAAATGGTTGATGTATTGCTACCTGGCTCCCCAGATTTAGAGTAGGAAGAAGTGGCAGAACTCATCAATGAACCTCTCTGTACTGTGGAGGAAACGCGGGATGGGGAAGGGCTCCAAATGAAGAAAGTCACTTCAGGCCACACAGTTGGTGCCTGGACCTGCCATCAGCCCCTTGCAGCCATCCTGGCTGTCCTGCGATGCTCAGACTCCAGGATCCAACAGTAAATCATGATCGGGCCTATTAGGGTTTGGATATAAAGAGGCAGCGTGACCCCCAGCTACTTGAGGAAGTTCTGGAAATTTTAGAAGGTACAGCCTGGCTGGAGAAAGTAGGTCCTGAGGTGTCTCTTGTCCAGGGCCCCTCCCTCTCTCCCTTTCTGCCTCCCTTGCATTGTGAGGTGAGTATTCACTACCATTTGCTCCTGCCGCCATGATTCTCTGTCTTACTGCAGGCCCATTCATGGTGCCAAGAACCATGGACCTGAAGCCTCCGGAGCCACAGGCTAAAACTAACGCTTCTAATTTAATTTGTTTCCATAGGGTACTTGGTCACGGTGGCAAATATCTGACCAGGATGAGCTCCTCCTCATACTGTAGTGCAGACTCCAGGGTTCCTTCTCCAAGGTCACAGGGAAGGGCTTCCCCCAAATGAGAGTCTGGTGCATTGGTAAGAAAAAAAAAACAGTGGGGAGAGTCTCCCCAAAGAAAGCTGCCAGTGAGTACACAGTGGAAAGGGTCTCCCCAAAGAGGGCTGCCAGTGGGTACACACATACATTGAGGGTCGTGAGGGACAGTAACTCAGAAGTAGAGATGCATCAGAAAGACTGCCCCTGAAGGAGAGGAAGAGTAACATAAATTATGACTTCATGCCCCCAGTAAATCTCTCTGTGATAGACTGGAGTTCTGGCTGCAGGCGTAAGTGCTGGGCCTGTGATGGATGAATGGATAGGGTGCTTGAGATGAAAGAGATTCTCCAATCTCCGAGCAATGCCGGCCTGTTTGATGTTCAGTATCCATAACAAGGATGTGCCCTGTGAAGAAAGATAGCCCAACAAACGTCAGTACCAACTTGTCTAAGTTACAACCTCCCTGGTGACCAGGGTCTGAAAGGTTGGCCTCAGAACTCTCTGCCAAGTGCCCAGTGCATAGAGGGACTGGCTCACAGGCCTCCTCACCCATATACATCTTGTCACCTCTTAGCCATGGGCAGGTGCGAAGTGACTGATCTTTTAACCATCCCCACAGTAGACAGTTATCAATTTATTCCAATCTGGCTTTTTAACTTCTGCTCCACACATCCAAGAGTGAGGGCTGCGAAGGACCAAGTCCTGTTTGTAAAGATGTGGCCTAACCTCCTGGAGACAGATCCATCTGCTTGGGGAAGGGACCAGTCTAAGAACAAGGTCTTCTCACAGAGAACATTGGACCACAGCCTCCTCACATCTGCTGAAGCCATCAAGGAACTATTCTCCATCCCCCAGCCTCAGTACAGTCCTAATGTTCAGAAAAATTCTTTCTCAGCACTGTTCTCACCTTTATCAATAAAGCACACCCAGGATGCATTCCATCTTTTCATTGTGTATGGTGTAAGTATGGGGGTGGTGTATGCATGTCTGCACATGTACGGGGGCGGGGCTGTGCTTGTCCAAGCGGTCACATGTGCAGTCCAGAGGTTGCCATCAGGATATCTTCCTGTATCATTCTCCACTTTATCTATTTATTTTTGGTTTTTCAAGACAGGGTTTCTCTGTGTAGCTCTGGCTACCCTGGAACTCACTCTGTACACCAGGCTGGCCTCGAACTCAGAGATCCTCCTGCCTCTGCCTCCTGAGTGATGGGGTTTAAAAGCGTGTACCACCACCACCCAGCTCCACCTTGTGCTTTGAGATAGGATCTCTCACCAAGCCCAGAATTCACTATTTTGGCTAGATTGGCTGGCCAGTGAGCCCCCGGGGTCCGCCTGTCTCTCCTCCCTAGAGCTGGGGTGACAAGCATGAACTGCCGCATGTGGGTTTTGACATTGAATGCTGAGGTTCTAAACTCAGGTCCTTGTGCTTGCCTGCCAGGGCCTTTGTCCACTGAGCCATCCCGCCCCGCCCCTGCCCCACAGTCTTCTCAGTTCTGAGCCATTCTTTCCCACCCTGACCAGTCATGTCCTGGATCTATCCCTCCTAAGCAGCGTGCACCGTCCACACCCAGCTGTGGCAAGCTTATCTTTCCCCTTGCTCCGCTGCACAAGGCCACACAGTGCCTTGAGTCACCAGCTAAGCATTTTGCTCATGACTAGTTGCTTTGCAGGCTTCTACCCTCGAGAAAACTACAAAGCATTTCCTTAGGCTCCACCGTGAGCTCGTGCCCTCCTCCTTCCTTTTACAGAGAAGACACTTGGTAAGTGGGGACTGGACCACTGCCCTGGACTTAAATAGGAGCCTCTTATTTCCTGCCAATCCGCGAGCTCACCAAACACAAAGAAGCCACTTACTCAGCCTGCCCCATTGCCCAGCACAGAGAACTGGCACAGGATCTATGGAGAATGGAGGCCAATAAAGCTGGCCAGTGCCATCCATCTCAGCAAGCTAAGTTGGTCTCAGCAGTGGTTGGCAAAGCAAGGCTGCCCAGATGTTGGTACTGCACTCCTGATGCTCGGGTGAGTCATCCTCAGACTGTGGTCATCCCACCTCCTGTGACGCTCCGCCCGGACTGTGGCCACAGCCCTGGGTTTCCCAGGGCCAGGCAGCCTGTCTGCTTCCTCTGTGGACTCACGTCTGCTCTGTTCCTGGACAGCTGAGGGGCAATAGCCCCAAGGGGGAAGAGGGCATCCCTTGGAGAGATCCCCATAGTTAAGTACGTACATTCACGTTCGTGAAGTGTGACACTCCTGTTTCCCTGGCTATGGCTTTGGGGACTTGTGACACACAGAGCCCCTTCCTTTTGACCACTACCCAGATAGCATTCTCATTGAAAGACGGAGCCACTTCTTATTCCACAGATTTTGGAATGGTCAAGTTGTCCAGAACTGTGTCAAAATCTGTGCAGAAAGGATGCATGTGTCTGTGGGAAAATGAGATGGTGTTATGAACGTGTCAACATTTAACCCCTCTCATCTCCAGGAATTTTCTCCTCTTATCTGACCTAAATCTCTTTCAGTGCTGCTGAAGCCATTTGCTCTCTGTCTGTCCCCCACAGATCTTGGCCACCATCCGAAAGTTCGTTCTTGCCTCCTCTTTGCTGGTTGTGTGGCCAGGATAGGGTTGTCCTGTGACCTCACTTTAAATATCAAAGCCTAGGGAATGGTTTTCATCCTTGCCAGTTAGTTCCATTTGCCTTAATTACATTTTCAATCTTGTCACTTAATGTCAATTCGTATTTCCTTTAACCGCTGAGAATGCCCATGAGGGCCCCGGGCATGGGGCTTTCCTTGCCTTTCCTGGGCTACTCCATCACTGACAACTGGTAAATTGCTATCACCCACCCTGGGGCATGCTGAATAACAAGCTGAGTAAGTCTCCACCCCCACGCTCTACCCCAACTCAACAGTGCTGGCCGCTGCCCAGCCGCGGTCCACCCGCCTGCTGACTGCCCCTGGGTTTCAGGGTGACCTGGCACTTGCATCTAATACACTGCGGGAATCTGGGAGTCCACCAGTCTGCCCTGTGTTGGGCACCTGCTCAGCTGGCCTCACGCCTGGCTTCAGCAAGAAGACTAACTGAACTTCTGTGAGAATACGAACAGCTTATTGCTCCCTTAAAGGTTGCACACTCTCTTCTACCAAAGGGCTTGAAGGTCTAGACCCCAGGCTTGAGGGAAGACTGAGGAGAAGGCCCCAGAAATCAGAGGAAGGGTAAAGATGACTCAAAGAAAGAAATTACATATATACCAACATAACCATATACCAACATAACCATATACCAACATAGCCCCAAATTTTGCTTTGTTATTTGAGCAATGCACGAAATTGAACAAGCACACCCAGTGTTTGCTTCATGCCCCTTTCCTACCAAACCACCCAGACTCTGGCCCCAGGCTGAACTCTGCACCGGTGCCTAGAGAGAGCTCTAGTCCTTGTTCCAGACTAAGCTATGACCCAAGGCTAAGGCCAACCTTGTCACAAGCTGGTCTCTGCCCTGACCTAGTTTCTAGCCTGCCCAGGATGATTTTTCTTAGCCCGAAGAGTCCCACCTTGGTCACAGATCAAACCTTAACCTTGGTCTCTGAATGTACATCCTGACACCTGCTTTGACCAATGACAGATCAAAAGAGACCAGCTGGCTGAGTGTAGGCCAGCCCCTGGTCTTCATGTAGGTCCACAGGATAGTCTTTAGTTCCTAGGCTACAGGTGAGCTAAAGGCACCACTGGAGGTGAGGAGCCCCAGGACAAAGAAGGCAGGGTGAGCCACTGTTCAAGCTTTTTCTTGAATGCATTTACTTTATCCTCAGCACTGCCTTATAAAAACATCCTAACCCCATTTCTTCCCATTTCCAAGGCCAGTCTCCAAGCTGCTCCACCAGAACACCCATGGTCCTGGTTTCCTGCAGACCCTATGGCCAGGAACAGCCCAAAGTGCTGACCAACAGTGGATAAAGGTTGGAAGCAAGGCAAGCTGGCAAGCTGATGTAGCTCTGGAGTGGAAGGAAAAAGAGACCTTCCCTGGAAAGCCTTTTTTTTTTCTTCTCCATCTCCTGCAATGTGATGTCTCTTCTAGGAAGTCTCCCCCAACCCCTCAATCCCTCTGAGCTCCATGCAGCTGCTTTGAGCAGATCCAAGGGCACTCATTCGGCACAGACCCCCCACAGTTTTGAATACTGCTTTGTCTGTCTGAGGGCTATTTCTCTACTATGGATGGCTGAGCTAAATTGGTCCTCTGGTGACATCAATAGTGCACATGCTGGAAGTGACACCTCTCAGACCTCATCTTACACTTCTCCGAGGCACATCGGGACAGTGGCTCAGCAGTTCAAACAGTCCCAGCAGTTCAAACAGTGACTTCAACGAGGCACAAGTTTATTATTCACCGGCACAAAGGTCTCAGCTCCTGTGCCATTTCTGGGGTCACCTGGAATGAACTGACCTCATCAAGCAGCTAACAGAAAGGAGTGACAGTGATTATTATCAGGTGGCATTCAGCATGGCCCCCCTCCACGTACACATCACGCTTTCAGTGTATTGCAACGCTCAGGAGCATTGGGACTGCCTTGCTCAGGCTCCTTTGCCACTAGGCTCTGGCCAATGGGCCGCACTCGCTGCTCTTTATGGAAGAAGGCTGAGGCCCCATTCTCCTGGGCAGCAGAAGTGTGCGACCCCAGCCTACTGCTCCTGGCAGTTTTCACGGGAGTTACCTCTTCTAGTCTCCTGTCTGGCCACCTTGTATAGGGGCAGCTATTTCCTGGGACTTCCCACAACCTTCACGCTTCTATCCCTGGTAACGATTTGAGTGCATTGGTATTATTTTCATCTGGGTATGTGTGTGCATGTTCACGTGTATGAAGGTGGGCGTATGCATGCCACAGCGCATGTGTGGAGGCCAGAGGAAAAGCTTGGATGTCCGGTCTCGACTTCTATCTTGAGACATGGCTTTGCAACACTTGCATACCCCAGGCTAGCTGGCCTGCTCTAGGGATTCTCCTGCCTCCACCTTCCATCTCACCAAAGAAACGCTGGGACTACAGACATGTACACTGCTGTGCATGGCTTTACATGGGCTCTAGGGATCCAAACTCGGGTCTTCGCGCCTGTGTGGCAAGCACTTTACCCATTAAGGTCCTCTCCCTGGCTCACCTTATTTCATGAGTGCTCAGCCCTTGATGTTAATTCCCTTCCTGGTTGGAATGCCTAGAGTAATGTTTTCTTCTTGTCCTGCACCCACCCTCACTATCAGGGGACATTTGCCTTGCCCTCCTGGCCAGAACTCAGCTCAGGACCAAATCTAGGAAGGCCAGGAAGTGAAGATTTTTATTCTGAGGGGGGCATGGACTCAGCTGACATGCAGGTGACCGAGCTGCGAGAGGAAGAAGGACAGGATGCACACGGAAGGACAGTAGCCACCCGCCTCAGGTGTCGTGATACACTCTAGTCAGGGGAGACCCTGTGAAAGCTGCTACGGTCTCTGCAGCATCCCAAGGCCACACAGCTGCCACGATTCATGGTTCTAGAACCCCACCTGGAAGCAAGCTCAAGTCCGCCCACGTCACCAGTTTCTCTGCTGCTGATGCTCTGACCACGGTCTGAAGGTGTAAGTGAGACAAGAGAGGTCTTGGAGTTGGGGGGAGGGGGCGCTGTGAGCCACCCCATCCCCTGGCTGTGCTCTTGCCCTATACTAATAAGGACCTATGTTAAGCACTGGGAATGCTGTGACAGCTCAGACGGGACCACTGCTCTCCAGAAACTCATAGCCGTCCCAAACACAGACCCACTTTGGTCCCTCTAGCACGCATGCCCAGTCTGAGGCCCACGAGCTACACTCACACAGCCAAAGTTAGCTGAGTGTGGCCCAATACAAAACTGTAAAATTACTTAAAATGTGAATTTTTTTTTAACCTGCCTCTCCCCAGGAACTGTACTGCATGGTGTTCTCAGGTGTGACTTCATAGATGACAGTGTCCTGTCACAGTGCTCAGGGATTAAGTCACTTGCCATGAAGTCAGACACCTGACTTCCATTCCCAGGGCCCACATGGTGGGAGGAGAGAACTCCTGAAAACTGCACCCTGAGCTCCACCGACACACGGTGGCACATGCAAACCAGGTCCCCACCCGGTGCCCCAAATACTAAAATTTTTAAAGGGCGGCATGCCTGCTAAGGGCTATTGGCTTTTCTCCTCTCTGGAAAAAGACATGTTTCTCCCTCCACCCCGAGATCCTGAAGCCGAATGTAGGACACCTTCCTTGACCTCCAGGTGGAGTGAACTACCCCTCAGATGCTCATTCAGCTCAACATTGGCCACAGTGGGTTGTGGTAGTCTGTCTGAGGCCCCGTCTATCCCACGGACCCTCAAATGCCAAGTCCTACACTACCTCAGTCTCAAGCCTCCCCTCCTACCACATCCCTACCATGTCTTTCTCAGATCCCAGGCTTCTTTCTGTCCCTGTGACTCTACAGATAGTGCTCCTCCGGGGACACATCCTCCCTCCACCTTACCGGCCAAGCCCACCAGCTAGCTCCTCCCCAAGCAGCTTTTCCCCCACCCCTTAAAGATGAACTGAGTCTTCTCGCCCCCACTCCAGCCCCTCTGCTTCCTCCATCACCATCATCTCAGTCATCAGGACCTGTAGCCACCAGAACAGGTTGACGGTACAGCCTCTTGGCCCCACCAGGACCTCCCAGTAGAAAGATGAAGACCAGCGAAGGTCACAAATGATTCCTCTGCTCGTGATGGTTCTAATACGGTTGCTGGTGTGGACTGGAACTCTCTGCCTGAATACTTTTTGTTTCCCATCAGACTGTGAACTTGTTCTGAGAATACGAGACATCTCTCCCATTCTTCTCGTACCTCCTGCCTTCTCCAATAGGTTTGCTTGGTGTAGCCAATAAAAACACAGGGCATCGCATTAAATCCAAATTGCAGATGAGTAATGAATAAATTGGGGGGGTGTCCAAATATGGCTTATACAACACAGGTAATGTAGTTACACTGAAAAAGTAAGTCAGTTGTTGCTCTGAATTCAAATTTAATTTACATTGCGATTTGTGTAGAGTTATGTTTAATTTGTGTTTTTTCTACAACCCTACCCCAACTGCTGCCCAAGTCTTTGACATCATAAGCCTTTCAAACACACTTACTGAATGAAGGCTGATTGGAGGAGCAAATGGGAGCCTCGGTGATAAATCAGAGTGGTTTGCCCACCTCCCTTGCTTCCTGCCATTGCTGCCAAAATAAAACCAGCAAGAAGTTCTTTGAAAACCTGGCCTCAGTGAGCAACTGTGCCTGTTAGGAGAGATGTCACCATCACTCCAGTGGCTCCAAACACAGCCAAGCTAGGCATCTGCAGTATTTGTATATATCAGTAATTCTTTTCTATTGCTCAGATCCATCTGGGTTTAGCACATTAGAGTCAATGACATTCTATAATAATCACGTTATTACTATTATTATCACTGCTGTTGATATTGTTACAGTATACCACTGTATAGATCACTGTGATTATTTTTCCTGCAGAGAATTGTATGTTCTTGTCAGTGATTTTATTATAAGAATGAAACCCAAACCCTTCCCCAGGGCTCGGAGTGACAAGCCAGGGTGGGTGAGAGCTGCTGCTAGGACTTCTCAGAGACAGAGGCACACAGTTTACTTCTCCCCCACATCTGGGGCAGCACGTCCCAGAACGCGGTCCCTGGGCTAGCAGTGTTGACACCTCCTGGGAACTGGTTACAAACACAAATTCTTGGACTCCAAATGACAAGTCCAGCAGCTAAGGCTCTGAGGGTGGCCAGCTATTCCAGACACGGAATGCTCTGATGACCACAATTCTACCATGTTCACCAGAATCTGGGGGGACACATCTGGGGAGTCAGAAGAAAGCATAGGCACCAGGGGAGAGGTTGGTGGCTCTTAGTGCCAGGACCCCATGGTCAATATCTTCCTTCAGTCTCAGTCTCCACATTGAGGATGAATTTCCACCACACAAACTGAGCAAGAGTGCCAAGGTCCTGGGGTGGGCTGGAAGAGGGCTCCATGGGTTAAATACTTGCCGTAAAAGCACGAGCACCTGGGTTCAGATCCCCAGGAAATACAGAAAGCTGGTTGCACTAGCACATGCCTGTAGTTCCAGCATTCTTACAGCAAGATGGGAGACAAAGATAGGGACATGCTTGGAAGCTTACAGGCCAGATAGCCTGGGGTACACAGGGGAGAACACGAGACCCTGTCTCAAAAGGTAGAAAGTGAAGATCAATCGCCAAGTCATCCTTTTACCACCACACATGCATCATGGTATATACACTTCTGTGCACACATGCGCGCGCACACACAGAGAGAGACAGACAAAGAGAGAGATTTTTTTCAAAGGTCCTGACAGCAAGAGGCAAATTTGAGAAACAGTGGCTTCAAAAATTCAGCTGGAACCTGTAATAGGAGGGAAGATCGTTCAGAGACCAGCAGCCGTGAGACACCAAGGAACCCATTTGCATTCACATCAAGGTTTGAAAGGTAGGACAGTTTCTGATGGAAAAGAGGAGATGGTCAGAGCTGAGCTTGTGGAACACAGAGGTCGAAGAGCGGGGACCCTGACACAGAGGCTTCCGTATGGGCAGACCTCCAGCCTCACGGGTGGGCCCTGTGGTTACACTGCACACCACCTCGTAGCCTTGGCTCTCAGTGTAAAGTTGGTTCTGCTGTTGTGTGATCCGTTCACCCCAGATGGGCCAGTGATGATGACATGATGTCATGTGAACCAGAGTTTATTGGGGTGACTCACAGGTGTCTCAAAGGCAGCGACGTCACTGAAAAGCCTACTCCGACGTTGATGGCAAGTCACGAAAGCTGTTCATCTCCAGCTCCTACCCAGTCTGCTGGCAGCTCCACCGAAGAAGGTCTCCTCTCCCCAGCACCTGGTTATTGTTGTTCCCTCAAGGAGTGGCCTTGTGAGTCTTGTAACTTTCTGAGCTCCCTAACTAACTGTCTGGAGCACTGTGTGACCTGTGAGCTTCCCTCCTCCCCTCAGGGTGAAGGGCTGGCTGGACTTGGAAGCTCCTTGCTCGCTGAAGTTGGGACAAACACACAAACAGATCTCTAAGCACCCTTCCTTGGCAAGGTCTCGTGCCTGGAGTTTCCCCACGGGCCCTTTGACCTGACAGCAGCTTCTGTCATGGACACTTTTGGGAGATTTGAGGGAAGAAGAGGTGGATGGGACCAAGGGAATAATGGTAAGTAGAGTGCACTGCCTGGACCTCTGTTTGCCTTCCCAGCCTGTGGGGAGGAAGCGGTCCTTGAATGTGGTTTTGCTGTGTAATGTATGGAGAAGAAGGAGAGGCAGATGGGAAAAAAGAAAAAGAAAAAGAAAAAACATTTACGCCACATCTGTTTACCCTCCATTACCACCTTGCCCTGCCCCAGCCTTGCTTCAGGGCATCGGGTATTCTCTTCCTTGGAGGGGAAATGAAGATCAGAGAGAACATTCTCTTCACACTAACAGCTTTGGGAGTGTAAGGAGTGCCGCATATCCTCCTGCAGCTCCCTTGCCTCAGTGAGAGGGCCTTGGGGAGAAGGGCACATCCTCATGTGACATAGCAAGTGCCTGTCCCTTGGTGCAGAGCAGAATCTCCACAGAGTCCAAGTCACGCATGTTTGGAGGTGGGGTGTCTGTAGGGGACCATTCCTTCAGTCTCAGGGAAGGCAAGAGGCAATGGTGGTTATTGTGACTGCCTCTGAGAATTTGCAGATGAGGTTTCATTCTGTTGCTATGACAAAACACTCTGGCCAAAAGCAACTGTGGGGAGGAAAGGGTTTACCTGGCTTCTAGGTCCCTGTCACAGTCCATCAGCAAAGGAAGCCAAGGCAGGCCCTCAAGAGCTTGGATCAGAAGCCGTGGAGGAACAATGCTCTGGCTTGGTCTGGCTGCTGTTCAACTAGCTTTCTTAAACAGCCCAATCCTCCAGACAATTTCTCACACAATGCCCACAGACCAGCCTGATAAAGGCAATTACTCAATTGAGATTCTTTCTCCAGGTGATTCTCGGCCGTGCCAAGCGGACAGTTAATGCTAACTAGGAGAGTGGACATGAACGGCATGTGAGGACCCCAGGAGAAGTCAGGCATCCCACCAGGGCTTGAGGATGAATGGATTTTCCAAGAGTGGGTGTGGAGAGGTCACTGTGACCCAGTTCAGTAGCAGCTCTTTGGCCCCTAGGCACAGAGCCACTGACACCTGCAGATTGTAGGAACTGACTCTCTTGCTTTTCCACGTCTTACTCTCTGGCAGGAGATCTCCTGGGAAGAGCTGTGTTTTTACTTTATGAAGCCACAATGTGAGAACTTGTCAAGACTTTGTCACAGCCAGGCATAGCAGCTTACCCCAGCAATCCCAGAGCTTGGAGGATTGCCATTGAATTCAAGGGTAGCCCGGACTAGGCCAACCTCAACTACAGGATAAGACTCTGTCTCAAAAAGCAAGCCAGGCATGGTGGCTTGTGCCTGTAATCCTAGGAATTGGGAGATGGAGGGACGAGGGTCAGAAGTTCAAGGTCAGCCT
Source organism: Peromyscus eremicus (assembly GCF_949786415.1). NCBI lineage: Eukaryota > Metazoa > Chordata > Mammalia > Rodentia > Cricetidae > Peromyscus > Peromyscus eremicus. Next base: position 52,880,054 of record NC_081422.1, read on the forward strand.
TGCCTACACATGGAACCTGATGCTTGAGGCCCTGTTCCAAAACTTAGCAGCAACAGCAGCAAAAACAACATGGATAGACTTCATTACTAACCATTTTGCACATAGCAGAGCTCTCTGGAGAAGCAGAACCCCTGGTGGGAAGATGAGGAAGTAAAAGGCATGGTCAGTGCTAGCACCTGCTGGTGTCTGAGCCCTGAAACTTGTCCCTCTGTACCATGCTTTAAAAAAAAAAAAAAAAATGTCCTCAGAGGTCAGAAGGCGTTAGAGCCACTGGAGCTGGAGTTACAGGTGACAGTAGGTTCTGGGAACCAAACTCTGAGAGAGCAGCAAGTGCTCTTAAGGTCTGAGCCATCTCTCCGGCTCTTGCACATGATTTCAGTCTTCAGTACCACCCCCAGGTGAGATGTAGGGAGTGGCGTGGCACAGTGGAGCCACAGTACCAGTACTTGAGATATCTCTGGTCCTCAGGGTTCCGGCACCTCAGGCACTTGTAGGACACTGGATATTGACATGGTCTGTGACAGCAGGGTAGCTGTTGGAGTCCAGTGGTGCCATCTCTGGACAGCAGAGGAAGAGTATGGGACAACAGTATCTGGGTTCACATTGCTATGCTGCCCAGGGCACCAATGGTGTTGGCCTAGACCAAGACCTCCCCACCCTTCCCCACTGCCTGGCAGAAGGAAAAGTACCCTCTTCTCCAGGCTGGGCTACTCTTCTGATTCACTCTTACAAATCAGATCTTTCTGCAAGAGAAATCTAAGTGCACCGGTGTTACCAGCTCCTTATCAGCTCTTGCCAGGCTCTTGGAAGAGGGCCCTCTGAGGGCCCTAAACTCCCCCAAAGACCTCCAGAACCCAGGAGCCTCAGCCTCCAGACACCTAGGAAGGAGTCCAGGCTTCCCTGACCTCAGCCTCTCCCTTTGCCACCCCCTCCAGGTCCCTTGGGGTGGGGACTTCGCCATGCAGGAATTTTCTATCACATCATGAACGCCTTGGAGGAAAATCGGCAAAATTAATTGGAAATTAAAGTCACCAAATGAGCTCTGAATTAAGAAACCATTAACTCCAAATGACTGCTGGAAGGGAGCGGAAGTTAATTACAAAGGCTGCCTGGTTATTTTGTGTATTTTTTTTTTTTTTTTTTTTTTTTTTGCGTTGTGATGATTGTCTTAGATCCTGAGTTCTGCATCTGATTAGCATTCTGTGGCTTACCCATGCTGTTTTGATGAGTGGCATAGCCCACCCTGAAGTCCTCGGGCTACTGTCAGGCATCCAAGAATCTACCCCCTGCCTCGGATGGGGGTCTCCCTATGTCCTGTCTGCCTCATCCATGGCAGTGTCTTCCCCGCTGCCCGCTACCTCCGTCCCTCTAAGGAAAGTGGTTGTCACTAGCACTCCGGGGAGTCCTTGCCCACACATTGTCATTACATAATGGGCACCACCATCCACTTCATTAGGCTCTGCTGGGATCAAATGGAAGAGGCTCACGGCTTATTAGCCAAGGGGCTGTGGGAGAAGGGGGGATGCTGACTGCCCGCCAAGAGAACCTTCCAGATGTGTTATCCTGACACTTTGCTCTCCCCTGGGAGCAATCTACAGCTACTGAGATGACCATTATGGTAGGTGTTCAAGAAAGTCGGGAGCGGGGAGTGTTTCGTTCATAGTTCTATCTCAACAAATACTGAATGGGTGAGTAAACTGGAACCATCCCCAAGCCTTCCCTTGACCGTGAACAGAGGGTTCTTACCAGTTGGTTTGCTGTATATGCATGCCTGCCTGCATGCGTATGTTTGTGTGTGAGAGAGTTTGTGTGACATAGGCATGTGTGGAAGCCAGAGGTCCACTTCAGGTGTACTCCTCTGTCTGTCACCTTACTTTTTGAGACAAGCTCTCTCTCACTGAACCTGGAGCACACCAGTGGGACTAGACTAGCTGGCAGGCAAGCCCTCAGGATCTGGTCCGCCTCCTCTGATGCCTCCCCTGTGCTGGGATTACAGGTGTGCACCATCGTGCCCAGCTTTCATGTGGATGCCGGGGATTTGAACTCAGGACCTCTTGCTTACAGCAGCAAGCGCTGTACCCACTCAGCTATCCCTCTAGCTCCTGAAGAAACTTGTTCAAATGGTCTCCCAGCTCTGCGAGCCGGGTTACCTCAGCTGAAAGATGTGGCGGAGGCCATCGCCTTTCACTGGCCACATGGCAGAGCCTCCTCACCGGTGCCCTGCACTCGGTCTTGCTGCACACATCCAGCCCACACTCCTCGTTCTAGCCAGAGCAGCTGATCTAAACTGCCCGTCTTAACCACATCTCCCTACCTCAGCCCTCTCCCAAGACTCCTTGCTGCCTACCGAATAAACCCTGTCAGAAAAGGTCCCCAGCCACCCACTAGAGACCTTAAGAGATGTCTAGTCTCAAGGGAGTCCTTACTCCAGGAGCCCTCCCTCACCACCTGGGCCCATGGTAAATCTAAGGGCTGTTGTTGTTGTTATTATTATTATATGACTTCTTTTGTCATGAATTTACGTCACCAGATATTTAGACCCTATGGTGTCCATGGGTTGCCTTCTCCTATATTGATCATAATCTTCTTTGAGCAACTGGAGTCATATTTCCTTAGGGCTCCCATTGAAAGCTGAGGAAAGGCCTGAGAACGTACAGCTCACATTCTAAAGCACACCAATTGACCAGCCAATAAATCTATAACCTTCTCTCCTTCCTCCTCCGCCCCTCTCCGACCACAGCTCTCAGTATATCTATGCTCGGTAATTCCGAGCATTGATTTTTCTCATCTGGTCTCATCCCCCAGGCTGTGGGAATCTCTGAGAACAGGAGACAAATGCCCCTTCACAGAATTCCAGAAGCTGGCACCATGCCTCAGTAAATAAGAAATGATGAAATGATCCTTCCCTGGCAGTCTCTCCCTCCCCCACACCCCAGCAGCACCTTATCTCTCCCCTACAAGGCATTAGCTTCCTCACTCACTCATTTATTCATTTATTTGTTCAGCAACCGTTTATTAGGCATTGACTATGTGTCAGGTGGGAGGGGAGGAACTGGAGAGAGACCGAGGGAAGAGCAGCCCCTTAGATGGCTTCGTCTCTCCATCACACAGTGACTTCCAGGACATGCCTGAATCACTTCCGTGGTTCCATCGCTTATCTTAGTGCTTGGCACATAAAATATTCATTAAGCATCTACTGAATTAATTGGGAATGCATCTAGCCAGCCTTCATGCCTCTTTAAGCCTGTGGTCTCCCCGCAAACCTGTGGGATTCTAGAGGACTTGGCATTGCAGTAAGGTTGGAGGTGGGGGGCACACAAAAGACAAACTCCTTGAGAAGTGGTTTTTTAGTCAGTGACCATGACCTAAACATCTCTGTCCTTGAGGAGCTCAGAATCTAAAAGAAAAGGGGAGAGGGGGGAAGGAGCTCATATAGCTCAGGCTAGTCTTGAACTTGTGGCTAAAACTAGGTTTGAACCCCTGATCCTCTGCATCCACCTTCTGAGTAATGAGATTACGGAAATGCACTAGTACTTCTGGTTTATGCATTATTGAGACTCAAACCCAAGGCTCTGTGCTGGCTAGGCAAGTACTCTACCAACTGGGCTACGTCCCCCGTCCCAGAGAGGATGCTTGATCTAGAGAGTGAGCGAGCGGTGGTGTAGAGGGGATGCGAGTGAGAAAGGCAGGTGCAAAGAGCAGGGCTGTAGAGAGCTGCGGGGCAAGCTCCATGTTGCCCAAGCTCTGGAGACAAAGGAGAGGGTGGGTTGGTGAGGCTAAAGAGTGGACGAGAAGAAGGGTGTGTTCTAGCCTAGGATGGAGCACAGGTTTTTTTCATATGAGCTGGGAGGGACTTGAACATTGTCACAGGCCCTGGAAAAGGCAACGGAAGAGAAAATGGCAGTCATGCGGGAGAAGTGATGCAAACCCAGCATGCATTCAATGCGTATCTGTCCTCCTAACCTGACCAGCTCCCCTTCACTCAGTAAGAACACTTTCCTCTGGGTGCAACACCCCTCTGCTTTCTTAGATAACCATGCCACTGTGTGGCTACAGTTGGCTAATCACAATATCCACTCCCCTGGCCATTATGGTTGACTAGAATGATCATGTGATATCATTTGAGCCACTGGGGCTCAGATCTGGTGTGTGTGTGTATGTGTGTGTGTGTGTGTGTGTGTGTGTGTGTGTGTGCGCGCGCGCGCGCTGCGCGCGCATGTTCAGGTCTGTATGCACCTATGTGAGTATATTTTTTTTCAGTCTTCCACCATCATATTTGAGACAAGGACACGCATTGAACCTGGACCTCTCTGATTCAACTAGACTGGCTAGCCCTGAGTATCTTCCTGTCTCCATGTTCCCAGAGTTGGCCTCGGGTGCAAAACACTGCCCTGGCTTTTACATGAGTGCTAGAGATTGAATTCAAGTTCAAACACTTCACTGACTGCCATCTCTTCAGCCCCTCTGGTCTACTTTGTTAGAACAAAGGGGCGTTTCTCTTTCTGCTGAGGATGCTTGTACTTTCTGTAGCCCTCTGCTTAAGGTCTGATAAAGATCTGCCTGAACAAAGCCAGTACTGAGGAATGAAAATCCAAGAGTTGACATGTGACTGAGTTATGTACATGTGCCTGTCTTCTCAGAGCAGTGTGATCTAGGTCTGGAATTTTCTGTGGAATTCTCTTTTAAAGCTCACTTGGATCATGTTTCCTGCTTCTGTTATTTGCAAATGAAAAAATAATCCTAAAACACTGAGAAAGGATCTAGAGGTGCTGGAGTCTTCCAGGGGAAAATACCAAATAAACTGCTTGTGTTTTCTAGACTAGAGGCTGGGCTGGGGAAATTGAAGCAGAAGACTGTGTGCCTGCAATGGATGATTTGGGAAAACATCTGTGGGGAAAGACCAGAGTACATCCCAGAGTTCGTGTCTGAGGGGAGCAGTTTGAATTTAAAGAGGCAAGATGGACCTAGGACCCAAACCCACAATGGAAGATGAAAACTGACTCCCAAAGGTATCCTCTAACCAATACATGACAGCGTGGCACAAATGCACCCACACCCACACACATGCACACACACACCTACACACAACACACACACACAGCACACACACCCCTACACACACACACCTACCTACACACACACACACACACACACACACACATCTATCTATACACAACACACACACACACACACACACACACACACACACACACACACACAAGAAAAAAAAACTATTTAGCCTTATGGCAAAAAGAAAGATGAAAGGAAACAGATATGGGAGGAGCAGCTGGAACCAAGCTCTGCTGCTACACTGGGAAGAAGCAAGGTTATTTAAGAAATACCCCTAGGGAAAGACCTGTGTTACAGGTTTGGAAGCTGGTCTTTGTATCTAGGTCCATAAGGCAAATGTCAGAGGTGGGGAGGGGGATGTCCCGGATATCTTAGATGTTTTCTGAGTCCCTGGCCACTGGACTCCATAGCCAACCCCCTGGGACAATGAAACTTACGAACTCCTTTCTTAGGGAACCTAAAAATACATGGTATCACACACTGGTGTGTCAGGTGGTGTGGCTGAGAGGGGTGCTGGACAGGTTCTCCTAAACGTCGCTTTTGCTCTTGGTATCTCCTCTTCCTCGACTGTCAAGTGGAAGCACTAATCACCTCCCTGCCTTGTCACAGGGTCATTATGATGATTGGACAAGACAAGGGACAGAAAAGTGCTGTGAGCAGCAGAAAAGTCGGGTGGAAGAACTGAGGCCACACGTCCGGTTCAGCCCCACCTGCCGGGACTCTCATCCCTTGCTTCCTTACTGTTAAAAAACAATCACCTTTTTCTTTCCAAGCAATGAGAGAAAACGTCAAGAGGAGTTTCAAGCTCGCCACTGTGGATATTGTTGATCGCTTACCCAGCCCTCACCCTCCTCCAGACACTTCTTCCATTCACAGAACCTAGCATTCTGTGGCTAGCCTGTGGACCAAGGACCACACGCAGCTAAAGATAGCTCAGAATACGGCCCCACACCAAACCCTAAATTTGTTTGAAAACATCATGCAGTGTGTGTGTGTGTGTGTGTGTGTGTGTGTGTGTGTGTGTGTGTGTCTTGAGAGTGAACGTTGCAGATGAAAACATGGTGCTGCCAGGTTAAAAGGTTGGACACAGATGAGGTCCGGATCATGTGCACATATAATCGTCTTCCAGGAAGCTACAGCTCTCCCTTCCCTTGCCAATTACTTCAGGAAGGGGTATTGGTTTGTTTTCAATTTATATTATATCATATCATATCATATCATATTATATTTTATTATATTATATTACATTTATTTATTTTGTATGCCGGGGGTGGGGGGTACCTGTGCACATATGTGGCAACACACATGTGAAAGTCAATGGACACCTAGCAGAAGTCAGTTCTCTCCTTCCGCTGAGTAGATCCTAGGGACTGAACTTATGTGGTCAGGCAGGTGACAGGTGCTGAGCCATCTCACCAGCCCTAAGAAAGGCCATTTGAACCATTTTTGCATTTGAGATTCAAGAGACAGACATCTGGGTGGCATGAATAATGATGTTGCATCGATTAAAACCACTGACAAGGCACACACAGAAACTGCTGCATCTCACAAGAATAATGTGAAGCCGATGGTGGGAAAGCAGGCCTGATTCATAGCACCTGGAGCCGGTCCTTGTTGGGTAAGCCACTGGGAACTCCTAGTTTGGATCAGCTGACCTTCAACCCCGTTGTCACAGATGACCGAGGGGGCTGGAAGCCCTGCATCCTTATCAGCTCCTCCAGTCCTGTTCCTCAGCCTCAGCCTCTGCCAGAGTGTTCTCCATCCTCCTTCATGGCTTCACCTAGATTGCTCCACAGGCCTGAGCCCATCTTCTACTAATGCTGGAAGGCAGAAATCTAAGACTGAGTGGGAGAGGGCTGGCCAGGAAACGTGGTCCTGCCTACCCTCTTAGAGGCTTCTGCTGCACAGACAGGCCTCTCCCACAGATCCCTGGCATTTTAAAGGAAATATTTATTCTCACTTGGACCAAGAATGGAGGAAGGAACTGTGACTCTGAGGGAACATGCCTAAGGGGAGCTGGCATTAGAACTCACCCTTGGGAACACAGAGCCACAGCCTGGACCCTTAGACTTGATACCACAGCTCGGATCTGAGATAGAAAGATAGAGAGTTCTCTGGGGACAATGGGCACTCAAAGGCATAGACATGGCTACGTTAGACAGGGGAGGCCATGAGGAGGCTTAGAACTCCTCCTCAGGGAAAACTGGAGCACAGGATCAGAAGCCCTGACTGAGAAAGCAGAAGCGTAAGACATGGCTTGCAAAGGTAGCAAGGACCGTGAAACCCATCTTCAGCATCTCAGTGTAAGCTCACAAGAGGCAGAGATCAAAGGCTGAGGCTGGACTAGAGACTTCAAGGAGGAAGGGAGGTAATGAGAGGATGAGCCTGGAGGCTGAGTCCTGTGGAACCCAGGCCCGTTTTGTTACAGCACACACACACATACACACTTTCTTCACTTTTTAAATTTTTTGTCATGTATGTTGCTCACGTGCACACATATATAAGGGTGTACGTGCATATGTGTGGAGGCCAGAGACTGGTACTGGATGTTTTTTCTCAATTGCTTATCACATTGTGTTTTGAAGCAAAATCTCTCACTGGACCTGAAGCTCGCTGGGTCTGCTAGGCTGGCTAGCCAGACAGCCCTGGGACTCTGCCTGCCTTTTCCTCTAGTTAGGGTTACAGACAGATGTGTACCGCTGCATCTGCCTGCCTTGTGGGTGTTGGGGATCCAAACTCAGGTTTTTCATACTTTCATGACAAGCACTTAACCCACTGAGTTACTTTCCCAGCCCCAAGACGTCCCGTCCTCTGACAACAGACCAGAATGCATGGGGACATTGCAGAATCCCCAAAGGAGAACTGTGGCAGCACAGGCGTGGCCTGAAGGCTGAGTGCTTTAACCCTCTGGCCCAAAGACTTCCAGCCACCCCTACTCACTCATTCTTGCCACCACAGAGACCACATCCAACTCAGCACCATCTCTGAGCCCGAGAGCCTTCTCAGCACCCCCTCATCCTGGAGTGTCTTCCTCCTCCATCTGTTCCCCTCGCTCTGGAAGCTTTCTTTCATTCTCCTCACTGTTAAAATGTTTAATGGCTCTCCATCACCTTCCAGGTGAAACCTCAGGGCTCAAGAGACAGCTCAGTTGGTCAAGTGTTCTCTGTGCAAGCCCATGAACCTGAGTTCAGTCCCTAGAGCATGACTTTTTGTTTTGTTTTGTTTTAAAGCCAAATATGGAGGCCCATGTTTATAATCCCAGCTATGGAAAGACAGAGTCAAGCAGATCCCTGGGGCTTCTGGCCTGGCTAGCCTGCATACTTGGTGAGTTCTAGGCCAATGAAATGACCCTGTCTCAAAAACCAGGGTTGACGGCACCGGAAGAACGGTACTCAAGATTGGCCTCTGGCCTACAGCCCTGCCCACCACCACACACACTGAAGATGAAGTCCAATCCAACATCCTTACCGCCACCTGGTGCTCTTTATTATCCTGCCAAGTTCCTTCTCACTCATCTCCTTGAATTTACTTTTTTATTTATTAAAAAAATTTTTTTTAATTTACATATCAACCCCAGTTCTCCCTCGTTCCCCTCCTCCAGTCCCCCCCCCCCATTCCCCATCCACTCCTCAGAGGCCTCCCTTGGATAGTCAACAAAGTCTGGCATACCAAGTTGAGGCAGGGCCTAGCCCCTCCCCACTACATCAAGGCTGAGAAAGGTATCCCACCATAGGGAATTGGCTTCAAAAAGCCAGTTCATGCGCCTGGGATAAGTCCTGGTCCCACTGCCAGGGGCCCCACAAACAGATCAAGCCACAGAACTGTCACCCACATTCAGAGGGCCTAGTTCAGTCCCATGAAGGTTCCCCAGCTGTCAGTCCAGAGTCTGTAAGCTCCTACTAACTCGGGTCAGCTGTCTCTGTGGTTTTCCCCATCATGATCTTGATGACCCCCTTGCTCATATGATCCCTCCTCCCTCTCTTCAACTGATCTCCAGGAGCTCAGTCCAGTGCTTGGCTGTGGATCTCTGCATCTGCTTCCATCAGTTACCGGATGCAGGTTCTATGATGACAATTATGGTAGTCACCAATCTGATTATAGGTGAAGACTAGCTCAGGAAACCTCTCCACTGTTGCTAGGAGTCAGCTGGGGTCATTCTTGTGGATTCTTGGGAATTTCCCTAGCACCAGATTTCTCCCTTACCCATAATGGCTCCCTCTATCAAGATAACTCTTTCTTTGCTCTCCCTGTCTGTCCTCCAACTTGGCCATCTGAATCCCTCATGTTCCCCTTCCCAACTCCCCCTTCCCAGTTTACCCAGAAGATCTTAACTATTTCCCCTTCCTGGGGCCCTCCATGCATGTCCCTCTTAGGGTCCTCCTTTTTACCTAGCTTCTCTGGGGTTGTGGATTGCAGCCTGTTTATCCTTGGCTTTGTGTCTAATGTCCACTTATGAGTGAGTGCATACCGTGTTTGTCTTCCTGTCTCCTTGAATTTAAACATTGGCCCCACTGTACTTCATTCAGGTCTTCAGTATGCCGGGTTCTCTTCCATACCTGAACCTTTCCAGGTGCTCTTTCTGCCTGCCCCAGACAGTCTCACGTCCTCTGGTTCTCTTCCTCTCTCCCTCTGCTCCCATACTTGCCTGGCTACCCTGTCCATCCTTCAGCTCTTACTGATGTCATTTCCTATGGAAAGCCAGATGCCCTGGCTCAGGCCCCTCCTTTCCTTGGGATTTCCATAGCTCCCTGCCCTGAGTCCCATTAAGCTTGTCACAGTATCCTGTCATGGGCCTCTTTACCTATCTACTCCCCACTCTCCGACATACACACTTTTGGGCTTCTCAAATAATGAGGTAAATCACAAAAAAACTTTCCAGTATTTGACAGTGTTTGATCTACAAAATGGCCAATTTCATATGATTCAATTGAACACAGGGGTCATGAATACTTTGTTGCCTGTTAGGGTCCAGTATTCCATGCAAAGTCCACAGGGGTGGGTCAGTAAGCACACACCATTTTTGGTGTGATGCCAACATGAGGGCTTTACACCTGATGGCCAGGATCCACAGGAAACCCTTTAGTGACGGCTCTAAGGTAGTCTGAGCAAGTGTCCCCTGTATCACCCCACGCAGCTGCATCGACTTGACCCTGCCCACAAACATCAGAAGCCCTACTGTCTTCCCGGGCTGACTCAGTCTCCAGCCTCCACCAGCCCAAGATACACTCTAGTTAGGTCTGTGGCATGTTCTCAAACCGGGGGATCTAGGGCCAAAGCTGAAGATCCCCTGTCTCATGTAGGTCATGGGTCACCTGTTCTTTGCACCTACCCTTGCTGGGGAAGCCCGACAGAGGAAGGGCACACATCAGCAAGAGGGGTGGTTTGCAGTGACAGCCCCGGGGAACTGCACTTGGCCTTGATCTGGGAGAGAAAGCAAGAAGCAGGCTTTGAGAAAATACTTTTGGCAGTGTTGTCAAGTAAGAGAGCAGAACCACTTGGAAGGTTCTGTAGCAGTTTAAGACCAAGGCCACTAGAAGTCTGAACTGAGTGACGGCCTTGACAGTGAACCAAAGAGAGAGTTTTCTTGGACAGATATATCTCAGACAGATCTATCAGATGATGGAGCTCATTGACAGACAGTCAGAGCTGAGAGAGAGGGAGGGGGAGCCAAAATAGAACCTGGGAAAAGGGAGAAGTTGAATTGATAGTAGGAAGGCAGGGATTTCATTGGTCCAGGAGGAAGAGAAGAAAGAGGAGGAGGAGAGGGAGGGGAAGGAGGAGGAGGAGGGAAAGGGGAGGGGGGAGGGGGAGGGAGAGAAGAAGGAGAGGGAGGAGGAGGAGGAGGAGGAGGAGGAGGAGGAGGAGGAGGAGAAGAAGAAGAAGAAGAAGAAGAAGAAGAAGAAGAAGAAGAAGAAGAAGAAGAAGAAGAAAGAAGAAAGAAGAAAAGAAGAAGAAACCCAGAGAGAGGTAAATGGAGAACAGAGAGACAGAAGCATAGAAACGCAGCTGAGAGCATCTGAGCCTGCTCTGTGGAGCAGTTACAGGGCAGAAAACAGCGCTACCCAGAGGCCAAGCTACAAGGAATTCCATTCCTGCTAGGTGCTAGGGGGAGCCTGGAGCCCTGAGGTACCTGATTTACTTCCAGAGCTTATTCCTAGAGGATAGTTCCGAGGTTGGTTTGAGCCAGACCCTGACCTGAGCTTGGTACAGGCTGCTTTGAGCATTGTATGCCAGGAACCTCCTCTCCTCAACCAGGAAGGCTGGGGTGTGCCATGAGGGCTCTTTGGAGGGCCCTTCTCTTTTGGTTATGGGCCTCTCCAGGACCCTCTTCTCCTGGCTCACCTTTCTATCAGCTCATGAGCAGCCCCTGTGTGTGTGTGTGTGTGTGTGTGTGTGTGTGTGTGTGTGTGTGTGTGTGTGTGTGTGGTGGGGGTCAGTCCTAAGGACTTTGTTCTGGAGGGAATGACATTTCCTTTACATTTGGAAAGTAGCTCCTGGTAGTGGTTGGTGTTACTGGTCTTCACTCTCAGGAAGGCCACAGGCAGGGCCCTCTAGCCGGGCAGCACAGGGGCAAAGGACGCTTGTCTGTGCAGGTCAGATGTAACCACTGACCATTTGGGCTCTAGCATCTAACCCAGAAAGACTGCTGTCTGAGGTCAGGGAACACATAATACACCATGAGAAATCAGACAGACATCGGAGCAGAGCGGGGTGTGTGTTCTTTACATTCCAAAGAACCATCTACAGTAGCCATGTTTTGGGTTTTGAATGTGTGAATTTATTTATTTATTTATTTTTTATTTTATTTTGGTTTTTCGAGACAGGGTTTCTCTGTGTAGTTTTGGTACCTGTCCTGAAACTCACTTTGTAGACCAGGCTGGCCTCGAACTCACAGAGATCTGCCTGCCTCTGCCTCCCGAGTGCTGGGATTAAAGGAGTGCGCCGCTGCCGCCACCACCACCACCCGGCTGGGAATTTATTAAGTATACAGCAAGTGACGCTGAAAGAATGAATAGCAAGTAGCAGGTAGAAGCAGCAGACAGCAAAACACCATCAAATCAGGCACGCAAAGCAACCCCAGAGACCAGCTGGAGACGTTGAGGCCGTCAACTCCCAGCTGAGCTTTCTTTCCATGGATGAGCTTCTACCTTACCAGACCCACCGTAGGCAGTTTTATACCATGGGATAAATAATAGTAAGCGCTGATGGAAATGGTTCTATCTTCTAGCCCTTTTTAAGGACACAATGTTTCTGCTCTTGGGCTGTTCATCTGTTCTCTTCCCTCCCCGTCCCAGAGTTAGTGGGGCCAGCCCATCCCTAGATAAGGAGTCTTGGAGAACACCAATGCAAGCACACTGGGCTCTAAAATGGGGGTACCCACCCCGCTTCCAGAGCCACCTTCTCAGCGAACCCATACAACACACAACAATTTAGCAACACGGTGTATGTTACAGTGTGAGACATAGAGAGGAGAAGGAAGACACAGCTGAACCACTGGTCCCTTGGCTTGGAGCAGCAGTTGCCAACATCAGCACTGATATCTGGGCTACAGTCACCAGAGGAAACCTCAGCTGGCAGCTTGGGAGGGACAGCTCCCAGGAAAGGTAGGTCAGTTATGACCCTTCGGGGCTGAGGGCTTGCTGTTCTGCTGGTGATTTTTCAGTCTAGACCCTAGACGGATACAGGAAAACCAAGAAATGGTATTTGCTGTGCCTGAGTCAGGCTGGCATGGCCACAAGGATGTAGCAGGCTCTTTCCCATGGTAGGGACAGGCACAGGCTCTAACAAGCAGGGCCACATGCCATGGTGTTCACTGTCTGTGGGTGTGCCTCTCTTGCCAGGGCCTGGACTGCCCCATTCATCCCTGGCCCAGGCATTCCAGATCAGGGTTGGACATAGAATGTACCAGGAGCCCCTTATCCTGGGGCAGCTGAGTGGATGTTTATCAGGGGCCTCTCTGCTCTACACTCACTTTGCTAGATGTTCCCAAGGGTCCTGTTTCCTCCAGCTCTGAGAGGTACTACCTTTTAGGGTTTTTGAGCTGGAAAGTAATGGAAACTCAATTTGAACCAATTAGGCCCCAAAGGGATATCAGTAGATCACAAAGACAAATGGTGGAGAAGGCCAGGGGCAGGAAGTAAGATGCAAGGGAGGCTGCTAAGCCTCAAACCTCCCTTGTTTTGTGTGTGTGTGTGTGTGTGTGTGTGTGTGTGTGTGTGTGTGTGTGTTTTGCTGAGTCCTTGACGCTATCATCTCCTTTATTCCTTAGAGCTTCCCTATAGGCCAGCATGGAGCCCCCTGGCTGCCACTGGGCAACTCCCATTCAGGGTTGCCTGCAGGGAAGGGGCCGTTTCCTAGGCTCTAAAAGTTTCAGTTTCAGAAAGGATGCTAGCTGTGCAGGATTGGAACACAGCTAGCCCCCCTAAGGAAACTCCATTGCCAAAATGGCAGAAGGGCTGGGCAAGTTCCTCATATCATCTTCAGCATCCCTCCTGCACCTCTGGGCTCACAGGAGCTGGAGGTTGTAGCTGTATCAGTGAGGCAAGGGTCTAAGTGACATCCCAAAGCTGTAACTACTCCTGTTGTATCAGACCCACTCTCAAAGTTTAAGTCCCTTTGCAATTCCTTCCCCCATAGTGCTGCCACACCAGCCTCCTGCACCAGACCCTGGCTGCAGACAGGTGACTTCGTGCAGAGCAGTTATAAGTGTGGTCTCTGGAGCTAACTCATCTTGGGTTCAGATCCTAACCTCACCATTTATTTTGTGGACTGGGTAACCCTGGACTTCAGGTTGTTTGACTTCTCTGAGCCTTGGTTGTTTTAAGTAAATTCAGCCATGTACATGCCCTGGATCAGAGCCTGGCTCCCCATTAAGTCCCTAGGAAATGTTCTCTTGGCCTATAAGTTTGGATTGGCAGCATCTCACATGTATAATGCCCTCTTCTTATCGAAATCCTCCTCCTCCTCCTCCTCCTCCTCCTCCTCCTCCTCTTCCTCCTCCAGCTTTCCCTACTGATATACCTCACCACTACACAGATTATCCTCTAGTCCCTCAAAACAACCATCTAATTGCCCAACACCCATAGGAGGAAACACACCTGCCCACCTAGTCCAGAGCCCTGGGACTGACTTTCCACTGGCAAGCCCTGTCTCCAGAGCACTGTGGCTAGGGTCTAGGCACACGGGGACATGCCTGACTCCTTCCTTAGCAAGATAGGCAGGCCAATGGAAAGAGGACACTGTCTCCAACATTGAAGAACAGCACTGGTGGGGGTCATTGGAGCTAAGCAAGCATAGCCTTTCTCCCACTCTCGTCCCTGTACCTGTGACATTACACATTCACCCCCAGACATAATCTGCACATCGCAGCAGCCAAGCACAGCCTGTCCCATGAGATGACAGGAGACGAGTGCCAGTCAGCAACTACTGGCTGAGTGACACCCTGCTTTCTGACCCTGAACAGAGAACATGCTCGACCATCCACAGAGGTTTGGGACTGGGAGGGGCAGGAAAGGCAGGATGACAGACATGAGCAGAGTTCCGATTTCCCAAATTTAGTTCTAGACCTGTGCGTCTAATATATCATCTTCCTCTGGCCCTGGGACTGAGTCTTGAGGCCTGTCCCTGCCTTCCATCCTCCCTTCTTGAATCTGTCTTAGCTGAGGTAGTGCCCAAGGCTGCATGCAGGTGGCTGAGCAGGCAGGAGCGAGAATTATAGGAGTTTGAATAAGACAAACACAGATTAGTCAAGGTCTGTCAGACCCAATTACATCTCCATGGAGCCCACTGAGGCATTATTCAGTCCACAGGCCCTCTGACTGAAGCCTGCCAGGGCTACCGTCTCCTGGCTTCTGGCCACAGAGGAAATTAAGAGTGTCCCTCCCAGTCACTGAGCAGGGTCAGAGGTGCTACCTACAGTTCTTTGGGCTCAGCAAATGAGCACAGATAAAGGCACAGTTACATTTCCCTCCTGATGGAGAAGTAGAAAGGGGCAAAGAGTAGTCTGGGATCATTCACAGTCCTTGGCCCCCAGTCTAACTTTTTCCAGCAACTGGAAGGTTGGTAGAAGCAGAGCAATGGTCTGGGAAAACATCAGAACTGGGGTGTGTGTGTGTGTGTGTGTGTGTGTGTGTGTGTGTGTGTGTGTATAGTCAAGGAGCCTCCTTGCATGTACATATCAAGCTAAACCTCCTCATCCTTCTATCTTGAGAATTCCTATCTATCCTGGCAAAGAATGAGGCCAGATAATTCCAAACACCAAGTCTATTTAACTTGGGGCCTCATTACAGAATCATTTTTTCCATCAGGAAATTTGATGAGGCAAAATGGTGTTTGGTGTTAGCAAATATTGAGCTAGTCAGCTTCCCCAGGGTTCCCACTGGAGGGAGGGTGCTGGGGAACTATGGGCCTTGCATTGACAGGGAGAGCTCTGTTGTGACTGCCCATCTGAGAAGATCCTACACCTCTCTGCTTTGGCCTAGGCTAAGGCCCTCTGCCTGGAATGTTCTAGAATGTTCTCGAATGTTCTCCCTCCCCTTCTGTCAACCTGGTGAAGAACCACACCTGCCACTTTTGGCCTTATCACTCCTGAGCACTGGACTTTATATGTGGCAATGGTCCTTCTCCTTCCATACAAAGCAGGTGTCTCCTACATAGAGGTATGCTCGATTCTCCAGCCCCAGGATCTATGCCCCAAAGTTTTCGTGTTGCCTGTTTAATTAATACACTTTCACCACCTATTGTGTGCCAGGCCACTTACAAGGAGTCCTTTTCACTCCTTAAATTGGCTTACAGGATCAATTCCGAATTGAACTTTGGGTTTTTGAGACAGTGCCTCCTGTAACCCTGGGCTGTCCTCAGACTTATTTTAGCCAAAGTTGACCTTGAGTTTCCCATCCTCCGGCTTCCGCTTGCTGAGTGACGGGATCACAAGCCATGGCCCCCACTCCCAGTTTATGTACTGCCTACCTAACTCAGGGCCTTGTGCATGCTAGGGAGGCATTCCACGGAACGAGCCGCATTCTCGAGTGGCTTTCTGAACTCCTAGAGATTGTGACTCACACTGCCCAGGAATAGAGGTAGACAATGGATTCTTCTTGTCTGATACCAGAGCCTGAGGCGGAGTTAGGGTGTGCTGCCTGTCTGTATCGATGGAAGCTGTAGAGTCTAGAATCTAGACCTTCAGGAGACCTGACTCCCTGCACTTGTTTTCAGCTCTTTCTGGCCCCATGCCTCTGTTCTCTGTCCATGAAACCGGAGGGTAGGTGGAAATGGAGTTAAAAGTCTACAAACTGCAGGAAAGTCGAGGCTCCCCCACTCCAGCAGACCTCCCACTGTGGAAATTAGCTTCTCTCTATTTCCTTTCAGCCTTTGGCCCTGGGTGTTAGGGATCCTGGCTGAGTCTGGCAGGTATGAAATCACCAGGACATGCCTGTTTGTTCCTGGCAGTTTGGAGTAGGCGCCTACCCCTGAAGCTAGGATCTCACACACTAGGATTCAGGGCCCTCGTGTACAGGCACCTCGGTGTGCTTTGCCATACCCAACCTGGGGCCTAATGTCCCTAGCCAGGGAGAGCCATCTGAGGTGGATGGGAGCCGATGCTGGGTCCCAGGCCTGGTGCAGAGGGACTTCTCCATATCTGAAGGTTTGTCACCCTGACAGTCACTGAAGCTTGGACAGAATCCATCAGATCCCCCTTGCTCTCCAGGGAAACTTGAGCCAAGAGTCCCCAGTTAGGCAGAAGGACCATAAGGTACGCCACACCCTGGATGCTGGATGCCTGCGTGCCCAGCTGTGCCCACAGCACCCCTGGACCCTCCCAGACAAGCTTGTCTCCACATCGAGACTCAGGGCAAAGCAGCCCTGCAGGAATGACTCAGTAGCCCCGAGCCACTATAGCTGGAATGCTGTCTCCGCTCTCTTCCCTCCCCTGGGCTCCTAGCTCCTCTCCTTGGTGCCGCTCCCCTTCTCTCCCTCCCTCGCTTGCTCTTCTCTCTCTCTCTCTTTTTTTCTCTCTCTCCCACACAGCTGCCTCTTAAGAATGCCAGATGATGGTGCCTCGCTGCTCTGTAGTCCCAAAGCTCCAGAAGGCCACAGGGTTGCAGTTTTACTGTTCTTTTTCCATTAGTGAAAATTCTTACTGGAAGTGGACCACCCTACCCAGGGTCCCCCAACCTCCACCTGCAAGGACTGTGCCCATCTCTCCAGCCTTTCCTCTCCACTGAAGGTTTAAATGCATGTCTATACATCCAGGTATACACACATGAATGCCCACATCCCCACTCCCTACCTGATTAGCACAGATGGCTTGAAGATGTTTTCAAGAGGTGGGAGGTGGGAGGCCCTTTAGTAAACAAGGAGGGTGGCTCGGCAAACAAAGGATGGCACACTGGGGATGAGTGGAGAGGGAGACAGAAGCAAGTGTTTACACGGTCAGTGTATGGAGGTACCATTGTGTGCCAGCTGCAGGCTGAGCTGATGACATCCTTGAGTGGTGGTTATGCTGCACAAGAGGTGCATATAAATCTAGAGGTCACCTAAAATCCATCTCTAGTTAAACTTGGGCAGCACCCATGGTCTGGGTGATCATTGGACAGCCTCAAAGCTGGAGGGTGGCATCCATCCTCTAAAGTCATAAAGGCTACAGAAGAGGAGGCACTGGCCTGGACCAAGGTCAACAAAATCCTGTAAAGGCCAGGGAAGTCGGGATTTTAGACGTCCCAAGCTAAAGAGTCTGTGGCAATGACTCAATTCAGATATGGCTTCATCAATCTTCCAGAGATGATATATGCCTGTATACCATAAAACTTTATTTGGGGGCACTGAAATTTGAATGCCGTAAAATTATCGTATGTCAAGAAATATTATTCTTCCCTCGACTTTTCCTTCAATCACTTAAAAATGTAAAAACCATTCTTCATTCACAGGCTGTGTAAAACATGGGCAACGAGGACCTCGGCTTCTTGATCCCTGAGCCAATGGAGGTAGGAGGCAGAACTGGGCCTCCACAGGATATATAACCTATCAGATAGATAGCAAATCCCCAGCCCTCTGCTTCAAGTCCCACCAGGAGCTTTTTCTCCCTAGAGAGAGACACCAGAGCTAGGAGTATACCAGCATCCAGGGCCCTCGGAAGTTCTAGCTCTTGCAAATCCCTAACCCAGCATTTTGATGGTAATTCACCTCCCGTGTAGCCTGCCTACTGGGAGAGAGGATGTGCTGCCAAGACAAACATCCGCTGCACTTGAGTAGCATCTTATTATAAATTAATAAATTGGCATCGGGTGCGTATATAAATATCAGTCCCCGTGAGCTTGGTACATGCGTCTGCCACAGGAAGATGAATCTGCTTAGCACCCAGCTCACACAGCCGCTTCCCAAGTCTCCAAGTCTAGCAGTCAGGCCCTCGGCACTTTCTCTAGGCGGATGCCATCTTTAAAGTCCTCCCGGCTGCCTGCTGACTGCTGGTGAACCTCTCACTGCCTCCACTGCCCAACTTGCTCTTGCGTAGGCGTGAACTTGGTGCCTGGGTGTGGATAGAGGTATGGGGGGGGGGGGTGGATAGGTAGATAAATGCAGGGGTAGATCCAGCAAAGAGAGACTGGTGGGTGGCAGGGATGGGTGAATATA
Source organism: Peromyscus eremicus (assembly GCF_949786415.1). Taxonomy (NCBI): domain Eukaryota; kingdom Metazoa; phylum Chordata; class Mammalia; order Rodentia; family Cricetidae; genus Peromyscus; species Peromyscus eremicus. The sequence goes on from NC_081422.1 coordinate 52,898,753, forward strand.
ATCAGTATGTCTGTGCCCATTGACAAGAGGGCCTTTGGTGGACACAGCAGGTGACAAGATAGCCATGTATGTCCTGAGGGGGAAAGAAAGAGTTAAGAGCTAGCCTGTGCCCAATGCATGCCAGCTTTAAGGCATAGTGCCAGCTCTGACTCACTTTCCCCCTTTCTTCCTGCTCTCCTGACCTTATGTTCATGAGCTTGACCTTCACAGGCCTGACTCAGGCCCTCCCTGACTCAGTTATTAATTAAAAGACAGTACTCTACGTCCCGGCCTTTCAGGAGCATCTGGGCACACCTGCCCAAGTGAGGAAACCTCCAATCTTTATTTATGATCAGTGCTGAGTGTTCTGCCCCGAATCCCACTTGCAGGGCCAGAGCTCTGCACAGGAGAGATTTCCCTCTGGTTTCGGCTTCCAGAATGGAGTCCCAGCCTACTGCTAACCTTCACCCTTCCCTTCTGCTTTCCTAACAGTGCCGTCTTCATCCCTGCCTCTGACCTAGTACGAGTCAGACTGACTCAGACTGACGGCTCCTGAAGCCCTCTCTGGTTACCACCAACGGAGACCACTTCTTACCCATGGGATGTTATGGCTCTGCAGGCATGGTTCATCATGTCATACAGAGATGTGGAAGGTGGTGTGTGTGTGTGTGTGTGTGTGTGTGTGTGTGTGTGTGTGTGTGTGTGTTGGGGGCTGCTGTGAGGCCTCCCCACCTCCCTTCCCTCTCATCTTGGAGCTGAGCCAAACTGAGCCTCTATAGGTGCTGAGCAGCGACTAGCGGGGCTGATTGCTCCATCTTAAATGAGGACTCGCTTAATTTTCCCAGCACAGCTTCCACGGACGGATGCGCTGAGGGAACGCGGCAGGCCCCGTTGGAGGAGGCAAACCGCTAGAAAATAAACACCCAGCCCAGCTATTATTACTTTTTGTTGTTGTTCATTTATCCCCTGCTTGGCTTCTGATAGGCTCCAGGATGGCTAAATAAAGCCAGGAATTGACTCTCCTCTCTTCAGCACGCCATCTTCAGCGAGGGAGAGCTCGGTCTGCGGCATAAATTAGCGGAAGCCGGAGTGTAAAAATATGATTCTGCGAACAAACAAAAGCCTCCAGTCATGAGACCCGCAGTGGCTGAGACGTTCCCACTGCCGTCAGCTCTGTTTCCAAGCAATTAAAAGGCAGAGGGAGGAGAGAGATCAGCGGGCCTCTGGTGGGCAGGAGGGAGGTGGGTAGCAGCCTGCACACACCCCTGGGCCCCACTGCCACCCTTCGGCCCCTCTAAGTTAGTGCCCGTGAATCGACAGCGGAGAGAGCTCTCTGCTCCCAAGGTGCTGGGGCACCTCCCTGTTCCGTTCTCCCCTTTTTGACTCAGTTTCTTCATCTTTAGAATAAGCATGATAGCAGGATATACACTAGAAAGTGTGTCCTAATTGAGACTGCTTCTGGGAGAAGCAGAGGTAAGAGGATTGCTTCATGATTGGGGCCAGCCTGGTCTACATAGTGAGTACCAGGCTAGCTTGGACAGCACAGAGAGACCCTGTCTCAAAAAACAAAAACAAAACAAAGCACAATAACTCCTGGTGATTTCTTTATGAATCTATCAAAAAGTTTAAAGTAGGGAAGGAAGAGATATGTTAAGGGCAATTACTCTGACTTATAACAAGGCAGGGCTGGCTAGAAAGTGTGTCCTAATTGAGACTCCCCACCCTTCATGTCCAAATCTCTACACACACCCATTCTGCAGGTGTCAAAACTGAGGCTTGGGGCCCAAAGAGATGGGTCAGTAATTAAGAACAATTGCTGCTCTTTCAGAGGACCCAGGTTTGATTCCCAGCACCCGCATGGCAGCTCATAACTATCTGTTACTTCAGTTCCAGAGGATCTGATCTCCCTTCTGACCTACGAAAGCCTCAGACACACACATGGCACACATATACATGCAGGCAAACACTTATACACATAAAATAAAAATAAAGTGAGTCTCAAGGCAGGTAGCCCTAGTCCAAGGTCATTCAACAATTAAGCCCATATACATACTAGGAAGCATGGCTACCTTGTACCACCTTATATTCAGAGAGCTACTCCGTGAATGGAACCAAATGACTGAGATCCACTGAGCCATGGGCTGAGCAGGTGGACCAGTATACTGCTGACCTGGGTCTGGTTTAGCCAGATGATCTCTGTGACAGAGGCTCCCAGTCCAGCACCTGCCAGCACAGTTTGGGTTAACATGGCTCTCATCGGCTCTCTGGCCTTTAAAACAAAGGGTCTGGGGCCCATGATGAATGCCCCTTGCTGGACACTGGGGACCCTGGCGATGGATGGCAAGACATGATCTCTGACTCCAAAGAGTTCCAGCCTGGTGCTGGCAACAACCTTCAGGATTAGGTTTGGCTGACAGTATTTCTTTAGCCTGGAGTCCCAGATGAGAGAGAACAGAGCTGGCCCTGACCATGCATCAGCCTGGCGGACTCTGCCCATTCTGTGCTACCAGTCCAGCTGGCTCTGAGGAGTCTCCTGTCTGTGCCAACAGACTGCAACAGAAGACACAGGCCCCAGGTCCTCCTGCAGTGCACCAAGCCAGATGCGGTGTAACACAGTGCCTGTTGGGAAAGGCTGTGGAGAAGAAAGCATGGGACAGGGATGCTGGTGTTAGATGCTGGTGTTAAATCTAATGGTCTAGTTTTATATTCCAATGCCCTTCATATAACAGTCAGGGACATTCAAAAAGGGAGATTCAAAAAGGTTAAGCAGCTTGTCTGGGGTCACACAATGAGGAAGGGAGGAGCTAAAATGTGAGCCAAGTTATTTTCATGGAGGTGAGAGTGACTGCCATATCCACCAGGTGACCATTGCTCCATGTTATAGTTCAAGAGACAAGCATCAGTCCAGGCGGGAGTCCCACAGGGAGGCCACCAGAGGGAGGAGCCTCCTTTACCAGGGCAATTCAGAAGGCTCTGTGTAGGAGACAGCAATCCTGAGGCTGCTCAGGGCAATGAGATTGACCCTGCCTCCTGCTTCCTCTCCACAGCCTGGAGGGAACATGCCATGTTCTCTTAGCCAATCCCTGCCTTCTGGCTGAGAGCTTGGCAACCAGAGGGATCAGAAGGCCCTTCCTATGTCAGTCGATGCCAGACCCTTAGCCAGCCTGAAGCTGGGGCCATTCCCACCTACCTAAAAAGCCTCTGGCCCCAAGTTCTGGGTATCAGCCTTTTGGCCCAGATGAAAGACTCTAGGGGTTAGAGGGAGAGTCTGGCTGAAGAAAATGTAGAGTGAGAGAATCGATTTTTTCCCTCAGTTACACAGTTGTAAACATAAACTGAAAGATGCATCTCTTCCTTTATGGGAGACGATCAAACACACAATGCAAGTTTATGGAGGGGATATGTCTTTCCAGAGCAGGATATTTCCCTCAAACACTAAACAGCCTGCAGCCACTTCATCCTAGAGATAAGTGATCAAGTGGGAAAGGAAGGGGGGCCAGAGACCCCAGATTTCACCAGTTAGAGGCCTTGCTTAGCTGGAAGACCAGGAGGCTGTCTGAGGTTAGCCCACAGCTTAGACTGCCAAGATCTGGGCCGGCTGGTTATCACATGCTAAGTGTTTCAGTGCAGTTTCTCTGGGCATTATGTGCCAACTTCTGTGTTGGAGCCGAGGCTACAGATGGATGGCACCTGATTGGCAGCCTTGAGGTGCCAGTCAGCCAGCAGAGAAGGAAGATGTCTGAGCATGTGATGCCGCCCATGAGCCAAATGATGAGAGTGTAATGATGTCTTCTCTCTCAACTGGACTCCAGGGGACCCTTCCAGGATTGGTCTGTAATGCTTTCCCACCAGGTCACTGAAACAGAGCCTTCCATGGCATCAGCATGCCAAGAATTGGGTTATAGGAACTATATGCAATGCTAGTCATGGAGGTGTGCACCTGCAATCCCAGCCCAGGGGAGGCTGAGGCAGGTGTTCCAGGACAGCCTGGAGGCCACGTCTCACTTGAGGAAGACAGGGAGAGAGGTTGTTGGACTCCCTCTCCTAGAAACTGTCTCTGTCTCCTCCCCAGATTGACTGAAGAAAAACACAGCCAGGCTTTGCGTCCTGATGGCCTTGGGCTGAGGCTCAGCCCACTACCACAGACATGACCCTGGATGAGTCAGTCTCTCGGAACCTGTTTTCTTCACTCACATGGAGGAGCTGTGAGAATTAAATGAGGTCGTGTCTGGAAGGAGATCCAAGAAGAGAAACAGGAACCACTATTTTGTATGATTTTTTTTTCTCTCTCTCTCTAAACAGACTGACGATTCCTTGAAGGCGAGGACCTTCTTTATTTTTTTCCCGTCTCCCCCACAGCACCAGCATGGAGCTGGGGACAGAGGAAGCTCTCCCTGGCAGCTCCTTGGATGATGCCCTGGGGGTTGGTCTGGGCTTGGATCAAAAAAGCTTTGAGTGGCTTGGTGATAGGCACTTGCTCTGAGCATACCGTGGGCTGCAGTGAGCTGACCTGGTACCATGCATCCTGGCAGCAAGACAAACTTCCCAAGCTTAAAGGGGGGAGGGCAGTCAGGCCAGAACCCGGGAGATGGAGAGCCTTATCTATGAAGCTATTCCCACCTTCCTGAAAAATGCAGGGACGACAGCAGTTAGGGGTTTCCATTAGCCCAGGGCTCTGTTTAAATAACGGGGAAATTTGGCTTCCTCTCTGAACCCAACTGCATCTGGCATCTGGCAGCTCAAAGTGGAGTGACTCACGAGATCCTTAGATTCAAGGAAGTGGGGAAGAGGGAGCCGGCTTACAGAGGAAGGAGGGGGGGCAAGCAAGCGGGGGATGCAGCCACATTGCTCAGACAAAAGAATCACAGCCAGCGTGGGGAGCTGGAGCAGCCTGTGTCCAGGGGCCAGGCCAGCGAGTTACCCAGGCTTTGGGCTCAGTGACAGGACTCAGTTAACCTAGAGAGACTTGGGTTCCAGCAGCCCAGGCAGGAGCAGAAGTGAGCCCCTTTGTCTCATAACTGTGTCTCCCCAACCCACTCAAGGCTGTTCTCCTGCACTGGATTAGAATCCAGACCTCTGGGGCTACCATAGAGCTGGCTGGTGATAGTTAAGGGGTCTTCCAGAGAGGAGCCAGGCAAGGAAAGGAACAGTCACTGTGTCCCTGGAGTGACCGCAGCATCTAGGGAAGGGGGGGGGGGAGATATTCAGCTGTGGTCTGTTCCTAAGAGCCCTCTCTGCCCAAAATGGTGACTGTGTCTGGTAGCCTACTAAATTCTGTTTAGTACCCCAGTCTGGCTCCTGTTCACTCATAAATTCCTTCACTCATTCACTCAACAGAGGGTTAACCATGGAGTGCTCCCCAGCTCCCCAGGAAAGCTCATCCTCCCCAAGTCCTCTTGGTTCTCCAGTCCCTGACCCTGGCCAGGCCCCTCTCCTGACTGCTCCGCAGCCACAGCCCCTGCCTCACTCTGACCCACTCCACCTGCTCTGCTACCCCAGCAGATTTTCAAGCTGTTCTGCACAGGTTCTGTTGTCTCTAGCTGTCAGGTCTCAGGTACTAGCGCCTATGGTGAAACAGATGTCTTAACCAAAAGTTTGCAAATGCATGTCTGGAGGAGGTAGGCAGACAGAGGGCTACAGCAGGCCTTGCTCCCAGCAATTTGTGTGGATGCCTCACCCCAGCCAGTGCCTGGGCGAGCTCTTACCACCTCTGAACAGGCGAACCTTCCCTAGGCCCTTCCTGATTCGAACAGTTCCTTGTGACCCATCACTATGTGACCCAGGCTAGCACTGGGCTGGAGGAAGGGGAAACGGAAGCCCAAGTCAAGCTTTACACCATGTGGGATAGGGGGTCATTTATGCAACTGGGAGTAGAAATCATGCCCAGTACCTGCAGCAAGTAAGTGACATGTGGAGGGCTAGGCAGAGTACCGCAAGTCTAGCTGGGGAGACCAGGGCTGGGGGCAGGGTAGGCAAAAATAGTGGTTTCTCCTGTGGTTGGATGGCTAGGCAGACTACAGAGCCTCAGAGCAATGTCGTTCCTCATTCCCCAAAACAGATGGTGTGTCGGGGGGCGAGGGGGGCAGCTGATCCAACCTAGGGTAACCAGCTTGGCTTATTGGGACTCTCTTGGACTTAGCACCTGAAGTTCCATGTGCCAGGAAATTCTTTAGTTCCTGCAAGACTGGACATTTGCTCATCCTTCTTCCAACCACACCATCACCTCGAGGCTTCTCCAGGAGTCTAGGCCTCCTGGGTAGGACTGAGGCCCTGTGGGAACTGCTCTGATCTCCTGTAAGGGCTCCCGGGTAGCTCCTGAGGCCACTCTGGTCCCAGCTCCAGGAAAAGGTTCTAACTGATCAAGGAGAACTTGCCACACTGTCTTCTCAGGACCCTCTACTACTGTAATAAGACACTGACAGATGGTGCAGCTGCAGCCTTCCTGCCCAGGGAACGGGCTGGAGCCCGGGTCTCTGGCCCCCCAAGAGGCAGAGGCGCAACTCTAGGGGCCCCTAGGGTCACTGACCAGGCTGCCTTCTATCCCTCCCCTACTGGCTCAGCACCTCTAACTGGGTCACCCCCACCCTACCCCTACCCCAGGCCTCCATCAGAGATAGTGTTTCAGCTGCAATTAAGAATTTCAAGTGGCAATTAAAAATTAATTGGAAACTGTGGGTTGTTTATGTCTCCCTGACCTCTGTCACTGTGGGGGAGAGGGGAGGGAAGGAGGACAGGTGACAGGGGAAGGGGAGGAGTCTTGGAGTGGCTGGCCATGGGAGGAGGGGCCCTTGGCAACATCAGAGCAATTTCTCCTTGAGGCAGGAAGAAAACTACCAATCATCAGGCTTCCAAAGCCTCAATCCTGACACCTCTAACAGCCACAGAGCCTGGGGATCTAGGTAGGGGGTTGGGGGGGGGGGTGGTAGAAGGCGCACAACCAGGGAAACTCCTGGCAGAGTGAGGCCTGAAGGCTGAGTTCAAGGCCACCTGCTCTTCAGAGAGGCGGGGCAGCATGGACAACTTCCCCAGCCTCACAGATACACACCCATAAAGAAACGAGTGTGCAGACCACTGGTACCCTGGCCCCGGGAGTGGCCCTGAGGTCTCTGGCCTCAGATCCTGCTGGGTAGCCCCCACAGATGAGGCCCTTTTGCTGTTCTCAACAGGGAAAGATTTTGAATTCATACTCTGTCTCCTATTAGGGTTTGGTAGGCTATGATCCCTGTGTCTTCGGAGGAGGCTGTACTGTTCAGCCCTCCATGGGGAACAGAGGCAAAGTCCCCTCAGGCTTCTCACCAACCCAGCCTCCAGGTACCTTTCCGGTCCATGCCTTCTCTCAAGACGAGCTGCGCTTAGGGGGTACCTCTGGACTTATGACTCCTCCCACCTCCAAGGAGTCCTCTCCATCCTGCTGTCCATTTTCTGTGTCCAGCTTCTCTCTCTTCTCATCTGGCCTCTGCCCAGCCCTTCTCAAAGCCCAGAGAAGTGTCGTCTATATTGATGACAAGCCAGTCTGTGGGAATCCAGTGTCCCCCAGGACTTGGCAAGGACACAGTCTACTATCTTTTCTATTATGCAATACCAAATTTTAATTTAACAGTAATAGCAAAGGGGATGTCAATAAAACAAACACTGCCTGTCAGGTCATGTGTTTGCTCCCAGAGGCCCCAAAGCAGTAAGCAACAGTGACCAGGCCATGGTGTAATCTCCTTACTCAGAGATGGCCAGCCTTCTCCACACTAAATCATATGCAAAATAGTGTGCACGGGTAGTGTATATATAGGGGTTCCAGAATCCATACATTGGTTCCAATTCAATCTTTCACAGAACTTGAGTTCATTAGCTAGTGATAGAACCCAGCTGCAGTGACTTAATCATATAAAAAGATTATTCTTAAAAAAAAAAAAATCTATGTCAGACATGGTGGCTCACACCTTTAATACCAGCACTCGGGAGGCAGAGGCAGTCAGATCTCTGAGTTCTAGGCTAGCCTGGTCTACAGAGCGAGTTTCAAGACAGCTAGAACTAAACAGAGAAACCCTTTTTTCAGAAACAAAACAGATCTAGGGATAAATAGTTCACAGTGATATAACAGCTCCGCTGAGCAGGAATTCAGGTTCCTTCTAGAGAGATATCTAGAATGATGCCCCCATTTCTAGTAGACAACTTTCAACCTCACGGCCCCAAGATGTTTGTTTATGTTTCAACCATCCTAGTCATATTCAGGACAAGGTGCAAAAGCAAAGCCGAAAAAAAACAGTAATTTGTCATCTGCATATATTTCACTTAAGAGGAACTCCCCCACCGCCATCCTCCCTACAACACCTGTTTAAAAATCTACCCTACCGGGGCGTTCAAGATGTCGAAGCGAGGACGTGGTGGGTCCTCCAGAGCGAAATTCCGGATTTCCCTGGGTCTTCCGGTAGGAGCTGTGATCAACTGTGCTGACAATACAGGAGCCAAAAATTTGTATATCATCTCTGTGAAGGGAATCAAGGGACGACTGAACAGACTTCCTGCTGCTGGTGTGGGCGACATGGTGATGGCCACAGTTAAGAAAGGCAAACCAGAACTAAGAAAAAAGGGGCTTTGCCAGGTGATAACTGCTGCCCTGTTTCTCCTCCTTAGTCCACCCAGCGGTGGTAAATCGACAACGAAAGTCATATCGAAGAAAAGATGGGCTGTTTCTTTGTTTTGAAGACAATGCAGGAATCATAGTAAACAATAAAGGCGAGATGAAAGGTTCTGCTATCACAGGTCCAGTCGCAAAGGAATGTGCAGACTTGTGGCCCAGGATTGCATCCAATGCAGGCAGCATTGCATGATTCTCTGGTGTATTTGTAAAATATTCATTAAAAAGTCTTTGCTCAAAAAAAAAAAAAAATCTACCCTACCATAATTGGTGACCTCTAGCTCGACAGGATCCTGGGAAATTTACCTGGCCATTTTGCAATCTGGAAAAAACTAAGGGGAATACGGGGATATGGATATAGGGGGTGTAGTGTGAATTCTGCCAACATTCCTAGTAAACCTAAGATCTTGAGTCTGGATGCATGAACCAAGATACTCTCTTCAGGAAGGAGAGGAAGGCCTCTTGCTATCTGCAGACAGGAGGAGTAGCCCTGTGCGGAGCCCTCTCCTTCCTGCATTAGGTCATCTCCATCAGCAGTTTCGTTGTGCATCTAAATTGCAGGTCTCCAAATAATACTTCCAGGAGGCAGTAGGCACTGTGACCACCTCCTCCCCACCAACTCTCTTCTAATGAAACACATTTGCCTGCCTCTGGCTCTGCCAGGAGAGGGCAAAGGATGCTTGCCTAGAGCCTGCAGTCCACCCTGCTGTTTCAATTAGGAGAGATGCATCTTCGGAGGATGTCCACGGTGAAGCTGGTAATTAGGGAGCAAATTGACTGTCTGCTCCTTCCACGTGGTCTTGGGTATCACGGAAGGTGCTGCCTGATCAGCTACCAGGCCCTCCTTGCTTCCCTCCTTCGCCAGCCCCGTTTGGATCCTTCATTCTGTAGACTTGCTTCGAGGTCAGGCAAGGTTGAGGACAGGAAGGCAGGCTCCCTCCCAAGAAGTCGTCCAGGGACCAGCCATTAAACTGGTAAGATGGAAGAGGGAAGGGGAATGAGGGAGGAAAGGGGGTGAAAAGGGGGAGCAGGAAAAGGGGAGAGGAAGGTGAAAAGAAAAGGGGGAGAAGATGGGAGCAAAGAGAGGAAGACAAGGAGGGGGAGGAAGGGGAGGAGGGGAGTGGAGAAGGGAATGGAGGAAGAGGAGGGAGAGGAGGAGGGAGAGGAGGGAGGGGAAGAGGGACAATAGGGGCCCTAACCTCTCACCTATGGCCTAGATCAGGATGCAGTGGAGCTCAGCCTCACGGAGCAGAATAGAAGCCCGTCACGGACCTGCAATTATGAGCACCTCTGAGTCAGGCTGGAGTGGTTCGGTAGACACAGCAAAGGCCTGCCCTGTGGGGGTGTCCTAGCTAGCCGGCCAGTGGATGGTAACAGGAAGAGCAGTGAAAGCAGTGGTTCTCAACCTGTGGGTTGTGACCCTTGGGGTCAAATGTCCCTTCCACAGGGGTCTCATGTCGGATAGCCTGCATATCAGATGTCGACATTACGATTCGTAACAGTAGCAAAATTAACTAAGAAGTAGCAACAAAAATAATTTTTGTGTTGAGAGTCACCAACTGTATTACAGGGTCGCAGTGCTTGGAAGGTTGAGAACCACGGAATTAAAGCCAAGTGCTAAGCTACAGGAGTGGAGCGATGTGGGTGTAGGAGGTGCCATCCTTGGGCCAGTAGGCAAATTTGCTTTACTGGTGTGATAGAGCCATGATGGAGGGAGCCTTGAGAATTACTTAGGCTTAGGGGCTGATGAGCAGAAAGGACAGCGATGGGCAAAGCCTTGATGGCAGGCGTGCTCAGCTGTCACCGAAAAGCAGCCAGGAGGCTGGTGTGGCTGGAAGAGCATGAGGGAATGGAGAGACTAACAATAGGGGTCAGGTTGATGAGGCAGGGCAGGGCAGGGGGGTCCTAAGAGGCCACATTGTCAAGATCCCTGTGCCAAGCAGAGGACTGACTGCTCAGACAGTGTGAGGGAGTGAGCTGAGTCGGAACAGAAAGCTCAGCGGCAGAACATTACACTCACAGGAGGATGAGGCTGTTTTCGCCAAACAGGTGCATTTAGCAGGCGCCTAGCACTCGGGAGGCAGAGGCAGGCGGATCTCTGTGAGTTCCAGGCCAGCTTGGTCTACAGAGCAAGTTCCAGGACAGGTTCCAAAGCTACACAGAGAAACCCTGTCTCCAAAAACAAAAACAAACAAAAAAGTGCATTTGGTTAAAGAAGAAACTAAACATCTAAGAACTGGGTGGGGGAACTGAATATGTTTCACAAACAGGACTGAATCTCAGTGTAGCTGAATCATGTGGTTCACCTGGCATTGTCACTTGCCTGGGTCCACAGCAGCCCTCAGCACACACGCCCAAGCTTCGCAGTACAGCGAGTCCCAGAGCAGGCTCTCATTGGTCTGGTTTGTAACATGTGACACAGCCAACTACAATCTGATTGGTCAGTCTGGGGGCCCATTCTTGCAGCCATAACTTGAGATCTACTCCACCCAGACCTCTTGGGCCGACAAGACAGATGAAGACAGATGTGGTTTCCAGAGAGAGACAGAAGAGAGAGGAGAGAGGGGAGAGGGAAGAGGAGGAGAGAGGGAGAGAGAGGAGGGGAGGAGAGAGGAGAGAGAGAGAAGAGGAGAGGAGAGAGAGGAGAGAGAGAGAGAGAGAGAGAGAGAGAGAGAGAGAGAGAGAGAGAGAGAGAGAGAGAGAGAGAGAGAGAGAGAGAGAGAGAGACACGTGTGAGAGAGAGAGACACGTGTGAGAGAGAGAGAGAGAGAGAGAGAGAGAGAGAGAGAGAGAGAGAGAGAGAGAGACACGTGAGATGGCTCAAAGGTAAAGGCCTTTGCTGCTCACCCTGATAACCTGAGTTCAATCCCCAGGAACCACACGGTACAGGAGAGAACTGACTTGTGAAAACTGTCCTCTGAGCTTCACGCACGCACTTCACACATGTACACCCCCTCCCCACACACTAATAAATAAAGGTGAAAAGAGAAGTTTTTCTAAAAAGATTTTCAAGAACTCGTTCCTGGGGGAGACGGAGGAGAAAAAAAAGCCATTGGCGAGAGCTTCCGGAAGAAGAGAAACTGACTCAGAGACACAAGCCCCGGGAAGGAGCAACTCCGATCACTGTGCTGTGTGCTAGTGGGCTACCTGGGCAGGAGGAAGTCATTCAGGTGCCACCCCATGCCCTTGGAACCGGGGCTTCCAGCTGCCTCCCTGGACACTTTCTATTTGTGGAGCCGTCATCACGCCCCGTGTTAGATGCTGCTGCTGTTCCAAATGGATTATCGCAAATGATTGAATCACCTGCATTAGCACTCCCACGTGTCTCTTTGCCCGCCGCCACCCCCACCACTGCCCCAGCTTCTCCTCTCCCATCCACCCTGGCGGAATTTCTACAATTAATCTAAGCTACTTATTAGTCCATGGAGAAGGAGGAATTCCTTGGGATGGGGAAAATACTAGAATTTCTGTTGGTATTTTTTATTCTTTTTTTTTATCCTTTTATAATAATGATTTTATAGACATGGTTTCTTTCATGTATACGGTTTACAAAATCATAACATGCCGATGTACTTACATTTGAAATTGTATTAAACCATTGTTTTATTAATGGGAATGAAAAATCAGAAATCTTTGGAACGCACTCCAGAGTTAAGAATAGTTGACAATTATGTGTTCATGTAGCTCCCCTCCCCCGCCACACTCACACAGCACCCCATTTTGTGGAGAAAGAAACTGAGGCACAGACAGATTAAGGAACTTGCCCTGAGTCTGCTCAGCTGGATGGGCCTTCCCTGACCTGGCTTGGATCCATGATGCCTCTCTGCTATCACTGAATCCACTGCGATCACTGAGCTCATCCTTTGTTTCTGATTGATGACTGCTAGACCACCCAAGATTGGTAACCTTGCCTCCCAGGCCCACCCATGACACCCACAGCCCTCCCTTGACAATCGGACCCTCCCCATCCTCATCACCTCTGCAATGTCAGGCATTGGTTTTCATCTCCCCTTTGAGGAAAGGGGAGAACAGGTGCTCGTCTTGTTGGATGGGACAGGAAGGACAGGTTGTGCTTGGAATTCCACGCTCTTGAAAAGCATGCAAATTAGGAAGAGCAGCTGGCAGGAGCGTGCCAAAATCAATTACAGACTCCCAAAGCCTAGGGGTTGGAGGGACCTCTGGGAAAGGCTGACACCTGCCTCTGTAGAGTCAGGGCCTCGGAGCCGCAAAGGACACTTAAATCGGGGTATGCTCCTCTACTCCTAGCCCTCCTGCCTCCAGCTAAAGTTTCCCAGGACCTGCCGGCATGCAGAGGCCCTCTAACCATTACTGCAGTGAGCAAGGGCAGCCTAGGGACTGGATGGCAAGTGGTCAGACCCAGGGCCTTCAGTAAGAGATGATCTGGCATCTCCTGGATACCAGCTAGGTACACACAGGAGCCGGGGTTGAACCCCAGCTTTTCACCTTCATATGCCTTTCCAACCTTCAGGCACTGCTGTGGTTTACACATGCATCTCCAGAAGCCCGCGTCAGAATCTTAATCCCCAAGCAGCAATGCTGGGAGTGAGGTCTAATGAGAAGTGGTGGGAAGGTGGAAAACCCTGCATTCATGTGGGAATTAACCTGTCCCCACAGCAGGGCCTCCAGGGATAGCTTCTTTTTATTTCTCTCTTTTTTTTCTTTTCCATTTTCTTGTGTGTGTATGTGTGTGTGCATGTTTTTATGTGTGTGAGTATACATGTGTGCAAGCACATGTGTGGGCCCAAAGTTGATGTTGACAATTAGTCTTCCTTCGATAGCGCTCCCTTTTTATTCACTAAGGCAGGGTCTCTCAACCTAGAGCTCACCAATATGGCTAGTTTTACTACCCAGCTTGTTCTGGGGTTTCTCTGTCTCCGCCTTGCAAAGCTGGAATTACAGGCAAGCAGGCCTCCAGACCCACGTGACATTTATGTGTGTTTCAGGGGAACTCAGTCCTCACTTGCATGGCCGGTGCTTTAACTGATCCTGCCAGCTCCTAGTAGGCTCCTTTTAAAAGGACAAAATGGAGGTGGGAGTGATGGCTAAGTGGTTAAGAGCACTGGATGCTCTTACAGAGGACCTGGGTTCTATTCCCAGTACCCACTGTCACTAATAATTAAGTCATAACTCTAATAACAGGGGATCCAACCCCTTCTTTTGGCCTCTTGAGGTACCAGGAATGCATGTGCACAGACAAGTAAAACACCCATACACATAAATTAATAATAAAATAAGCAAAATGGGTCTTTTTGTCTGTTTGTTTTTCGAGACAGGGTTTCTCTGTGTAGTTTTGGTGCCTGTCCTGGATCTCTCTCTGTAGACCAGGCTGGCTTCAAATTCACAGAGATCTTCCTGGCTCTGCCTTCCGAGTGCTGGGATTAAAGGCGTGCGCCACCACCGCCTCAGCGAAAAATGGGTCTTTTTGTCCTCCCTCTCACTTACCGAAATGGGGTATCAATGTTGCTGGAAAAAGCCTTAGAGATACCAGACCCTCACTTTTGGATATCACAACCTCCCAAACTGTTCAAATATCAGTCTCAGAGCAGCACAAAGTGGATCAAGGAAATACAAAACATCGTCTTCACTTACAGGTAAGCAACTCAAGGTGTGGACTAAGGCTCAGGGCACTGCTTAAGGTGAAAGCTGGCAAGTGTGAGCCAGTGTCAGTACCCAGCCTGGGCTGCTCCACAGCCCATGCTTTTCAGCAGGGGTTCTCAACCTTCCTAATGCTGCGACCCTTTAACACAGTTCCTCATGTCGTGGTGACCCCCAATCATAAAAGTATTCTGTTGCTACTTCATAACTGTAATTTTGCTACTGTGATGAATTGTAATGTACATATCTGATATGTAGGATATCTGATATGTGGCTCACAGGTTGAGAACCACTGTTCTTGAGGCTTACCTTTACCATACTCCAGCAGGCAGTGCTCAAAGCCTTGTGATCCGACTCTAAGGAAAGTCAGTTCCCTGAAAATGTCAGCTGCTGGTGACAGCGGCAGGCTGAACTCTGATCGTGACCACAGACTGACTCCCTACTCTGGGCACACACTGAGCCCTGACCGTGGTCTCATAGCAAGCCCTGAACCTGACCACACACTAAGCCCTGATTCTAGTCACACACTGAGTCCTGATCCTAGTCATATACTGAGCCTAGTCACTCATTGAGCCTGATCCTAGCCACACATCAAGCAAACATGGTCACACCCTGAACCTGACCCTGCTCACACACTGAGCCTGACTCTGGTCACACACTGAGCCCTGATCCTGGACATACACTGAGCCCTGACCCTGGTCACACACTGAGTGTTGATCTTGACTACATCCTAAGCCCTGGCACTGGTCACAGAATGAGTCCTAACACCGTCCACAGTCTGAGCCCTGATGAAGTCTACATTCAAAATCAAGGCATTTCAATACTGCCATTTGTTGATCACATTGTTGTCGTTGGTGGACCGGGTGGCTGGCTGGCTGGCTGCATGGATAGGGTCTACATCAGTATATCAGGTCTATCTAAATGGCTTCTCCATCCTCCAAGCCCTCTGAGACGGCCTTAGACCATGAGTTCTCCAGTAAAGACTTGGAAAGTTTAGATCATTGTGAGATGCTGATCAGGGGCCATTCAGAGTTTGGATGGAGGCCCAGAATCCATAGGTGCCTCTTTTAGCAGCCAAGTTGGTACTGAGAATACAGACCCTGGAAACCAAGACGGCGTAGTCAGGTTGAAGCTTCTAGTGAGGCTTTTGGCACAGTACAGGAATAGGCAGAGAAAGCTGTATCAACCTGCCATTCTGCAGCCCACCAACTACACACCCCATTGGATTAGCAGAAAGGCAGAGCTGACCCCAAGGGTTCTTTCCTGGGAGTGTAGGACAGAGGTGGGGAGCGGAGTGGGGAGGGCTGTTCTACTGAATGCAGGGCTAACCCCTTTCCCTTTCCCAGGAGACTCAGTCACCCTCAGGAGTTGCTTGTTTTCCTCAGCCATGGCCTCCTTTGCCATCCCAAGGTGGGGGCAGCTCTTGCTGTGCAGAGGTGACATCATGGTTCTAGAGAGGACAAGAGACCCAGCCAAGGGTCCCTACATACTTCTCCAGGAAGTATTCCTTGTTCCTTGGATCCTCTGAGAGCCCTTCCTCTGGCAAACAGGACTCGGGGCTTCTCCATGAGCCAGGCTACATTCTGACTACTGAGTCAGGCAAACGTGGGGAAGTAAGTGGTGGGACAAATGAACCAGGCAAAGCATTTACTCCTAGGTGGCTGGCTGGCTGCATGGATAGGGTCTGCATCAGAATATCAGGTCTATCTAAATGGCTTCTCCATCCTCCCCAGCGGCCTGGCCTCTATTGTCCTTTCCATATTCAATGCAGAAGTCAAACTCAACTCACTAGACTATACGGAGTTGTTGAATCACTGTGTGTCCTTGGGAAAGGCATGTCCATTTCTGTACAGGTCTCTCATGGGAAACTGGGGTAGCTATAGTGTCCACCTCAACAATTTGCTTCAAGGGTTCCAATGAAGAATATCATACAAGTGAGGAGGTCCTGCTGAGGGCCTGCCATAATGCTTGACAATCAATCAGTTCTGCAGAGACCTGGTTCCTGCATTCTACCTACCACCTTCTCTAGGCCCAACCGGCAAGAGTTGGTGGGAGGGGCCGGCTCAGTGGGTAAAGCGGCTTGTCGGACAAATTTGAGTACTTGAGTTCTAATCCCTGCAGCCATATAAAATGGTGGGCAGGAACATTAGCCCACCTATGTAATCCCAGTCCTCTGTGGGGTGTTGGGAAGGAGACAGAGGCTCCCCAGAGCCAGATGGAAAGCTAGACTAACCAAATCTGCAAGCTCTGGGTACAAATGAGAGACCTTGCCTCAATATATGAAGTAGAGAGTAATCAAGATACCTAACATCAATCTCTAGCTTCAACACACCTGCTCCTGAATACACCACACACACACACACACACACACACACACACACACACACACACACAAATATACATGCACACTACATACACACACACATGCAAAAATAAAATTTTAAAGATGAAAGAGTCAGGTGGGGCCATCCTTGCCTGGCCCAGAGGTCTGCAAAGCCCAACCCCTTACCCCAAATGAGTCTGGGACGCCTCCCCACCCCAGCTCCTCCCCTGCAAACTCCTTCCAGCACTTTTTCTGCTCTGCCTTCACTCTTATAGTTTCTGGTTTAATGTGCACAATACAATTAAGACAAAATGAGTTTCCCATCAAACTCCAATGCCTTTCTTCTCCTCATCCTACCCCAGCACCACCAGCCAGCCGGGGACCAGCCAGCGTTCCCTCCTTCTCTTGGACGATGGAGATGAATTTCAGGACATGACTCCCTGAATACGTCTCCCCCCCCCAGAACCTCTCACATAACCTGGAGACCCCTCAGAAGCCAGGCTAGGCTCTTACAGGACAGGAGTCAGGTCAGAGCCTAGCAAGAAAGGAATTCCCCAGGCAGGAGCTTGCTCACCAGCTCACTGCCTTAACATGGGCTTTTCTTAGTCTACAACAGGGTGGGTGGAAAATTCAAGAAAGAGCAATTGGCCAAGGTGGAGTGGGAACTCCATTCAGAAGTCCTCTGAGGAGTGTTAGGTTTTAGGCAGGAAGAGAAGAAAAGGAGGGGAAGGAGAGACGCTGACTCAAACTGTCTCGCAGGTTAGAGGTTTATTAAAGCTGCAGGTGGCAGTGGGCCACAGGGTCTGAAGAAGCATTTCAGTCCCATCAGCCAAGCAACGTGACTCCTTTTAAAGCTTTCTGAGGGGATGGAAGGTCTCAAGGAAGCAGGCTTAGTTAATGTCTGTGCTATGTGACAGAGGTAGGGGAGCAGGGTGTTAGTGACTGAGGCTACATGAGGAAAGTCACTCTTTCTCTGGGGAGGGGTGTGATGCTCTTGGGAACCGTGTGACTCATGTGACGTGACAATAGTCAGGCTGCCACAGGATGCTGGTGTGCCTCCGCTTAGAGCCTGATTACCTACAGGGCTGGAACTCTCCAACAGGAAGCACACATGCTCTCTCCACCCCCCATCCCTCCATCCCCATCCTCCTCCCCCCCCTCCCCCCCCGCCCCCCCCCCCCGCCCCGCAAAGGCAGGAGGCTGTAGTGATGGTCCACAGCCACATTCTCCACTCCTCCCCTAGAAGGTAGGGGATGGCGGGTGTCAAATGCCATGTTGATGCCCTGCACAGCCGGGCTGCAATTACTCTGGAGTCAATGCTTCCTCGGCCTTACACAAGGCCCTGAGGCCTGAAGTGACCTGTCTTTAGGTGTGCCTGAGGAGACACTGCCAGCACAGATCGGGGAGTGAAGTCAAGGTATAGAGCTCTGTGATGCTGAGAGCTTGTGACACATATACTTCAGTACCCACCCACCCCTTCACTGGCGTGGAGATCACAGCCCTCTCCATGGGGACCATCCTTCTCAGTCAGCGCTCATCCTTCAAACATTTCTTGAAGCATGCTGAGTGCCAGGCCCTATGCTAGACATTGGCATTGTGAACCAGGCAGGGACGGCCCCTCAAGCACTTTCTAGCCAAGGGAAGGAGGCAGAGCCACACCCGAGGGATATCATAGAGATCTGGACAATAAGAACAGAGTGGAGTTTGGGGGGGGGGGGTTGAGGCAGCTTTATACAGCAGAGCTGATACAAGCAATGTAAGCCTTGAAGAGTGGAAGGAGTTCACTGAACTAAAACAGGGGTCGTTCAGGTCTGGGTGAAAGGTCAGGAGTTAATAATACACCAGAAATGAAGTGGGTCATCAGCAGCGAGTTTTTACAAGCCCAGCAACCCCAAACTCACGGTCACAGGGTGATGTAACCTGGTACCCCCGAGTTTTAAGGCCTATGTGGTACAGCTGTAGCCCTGAGTACACACATCTGAATTTGGAGCCTGGCATCACAGGGACAAGGCCTGGGACAATTTGCTGTCCTTTCCGGCTCTTGTTTGTGCAGACTGAATGATGAGGGCTGCAGGAAATAGCTGTGGTGCTCAGTACACACTCCCAAACACCAGGACTGGGGAGGGGGGATGTGAGTAGCAGCTATCACTGTCGAGTGAACTATTACTTCGATTCAAAAGGGACTGTCCAGTTCATAGACCCCGAACAATGGAGGCCAGCCAACCAGGGGACTTGCAGAACCACAGGAGCACTGGGGTAGAGCTGGTGCTGGGTACTAGAAGGCTGTGCTGACAATGACCCTGGAGGTCTTAGCCCTGGCAAAGGAGAAGCGCGGCAGGCTGGGCTGGGTTCCTCTGCTGGCAATTTCCCCTTCAAAACCTCCCGAACTCCCCGGCTCCGTTCATTAGCATGAGAATAGAGCGCCGGCTGGGATCTGAGGGTCCAAAGGTATTTGTATTCGATAGAGCTTCCTCCGTTCTTGGCTCAAAGTCACTGCTTCCAGAGCTGGGAGGCTGGGCGGGGATCCAACAGACACTGCGGGCACCCGGGAAGAGGGGAGCCCGACCCAAGTGGCCGCCCCGAGCCGAGGGCACCACACTCAGAAATGCAGCCTAGACTACCTTCCCCGACCCAGCCCACTGTGAGCCATGGTTACGGGTGGGAGGTTTTATCCAATAAATTCTTGGGTTCCCCCCCCCAACCCTTTATTTCTCTGACATTTTCAATCCTATGCGGCAGAAGACAGGAGGTTGAGGCTTGTGTGCTTCTCGCAAAGGAACCTGGAGTTTTCAAAGGTGGAGAAACACTGCCCAACGGGATTAATAATAATAACCATCATTACAGCTAGCAGTTGGGAGTGCTGCCCCTTGCCAGGCCTTATGTTAGGCATTTTACATACATTATCTTTCTCTCTGTCTCTCTTTTTTAAATTCATACCACAACCCCGAGATTGTTTCAAGCCTCACTTTACAGATCAAGAAACTATGACCTGGAAGATAAGAGTTAACTTGCCTAGGAATAAGAAAAAGAGAAAATTCCCGGCTGGTAGTATGGGCTGCAGTGTTAAGTGTCCCACCACCTGATTACCCTTCCAGCTGCCCCTTTGGGAAGGAGCAGTATGCAGAGTGGAATGAATAGATAGTTTGGGGAATTGTGATGAGGGCCAGGTAGAAGGACCACCATCCACCCTGTCCTCCTTCACCGGTCCCTCCCTAGGGCATTCAGGCTTATCTCTCCTCTCTCCATCGCCCCCCCCCCCCCGCCAGACTGATGTGTAGCTATGGAGCCCAGTATGACAGTATTTCTAAGGGAAAGGCAGAAAAGTCAGGAAGCAGAAAGATACCCTGTGTCACCCTCAAGGAAGAACCCAGAATCCAGGATGGGCCCCACAGAATGTTCTTCACTTGTCTGCCCAACTTCTCCCCCAGCCCTGTCACTGCCGAGCAGACGCCTTCCTCTGTCCCCCCAGCTCCCCTCTTCCTCCTCATCCTTGCCAATAAAAATCCAAGAACACCCCAGTACTTAACCACTCTGTGAAGTTCCCAAGTCCAGCCATAATGTTACTGGAAACTTTGGGGAGCCCCATTTGGGTTACCAGGGAAATTGGGGTCCTCTCTCTGGGATTCCTAGTCTTGTTAATAAAAGAACTCAGGAGCAGACTCAAAGGGAAGCTCCAGGAAAATCTTATAAAAGCTTAAAAGAAAACACCGGATCGAGCAAGCAACCGCTCGGAGGAGGCCGCGATGCCCTAACCGGAGTGACAAGCTTTGCCCCACACCCTGCGCAAGCTCCTCCACAATCTCTGGTCCTAACTTCCCATTCCATCGGTATTTTCAGATCTCAGACAATCCCAGAAGCCCAGCTGTCTGCCTCTGCCGCTTCTCTTCCCATCTGTCCCAGGATGCCACGCTGCTGCAGAAGGCTGACCATCCCTCTACACTGGGTGGGAGTACTTTGTGTAACCCTGACAGAGAGTGGTGACTCAATCTCGGGGCGTGGTGGCATCACACAAGGGCCACAGCCGCCTGGGAGTCCAGTGTCTTGCTCACCCTAAATCCCCAGAGGCTGGATGTAGGGGTGGGCAGGCCAAGTGCCTGGGGCCACAGGACGAGCTGCCTTGCCAAGCTTTCCATTGGCTCCTCATTATCCTCGCCCTCTGCCTGAGAAGGTAATTAAATCTGTCTCCCATCAAAAGCTGGGGCTGGCTTTACCCCAAGGCCTGGCTGGCATGGCAGGGAGATAATGAGCACTCTCACCAGGCCTGGAGAGGGGGCGGGGCCTAGTTGGCTCCACCCTCACGCAGCGCACAAATCTGGGAGCTAACATTCAGCTCTCCTCGGGGCTGAAGAGGGACTCCAAGCCTTCCAGGGTGTGCAGATGGGTGCACAACAGAGCCCTGGTGTCCTGGCTCTGGGGCTCAGAGGTTCAGGACCCACAATGGGGAAGCTCAAAGGAAGAGTATGTGCCATGAGCTCCTTTTTGAGTGAATGGAACACAGGACTGGGACCAGGTTTGCTTTGGGAACTCAGAAGAGGGACACAGGTTCCCTTTCTTCTTCCCTTTATTTCGCCGAAAGGATGTGAAGATGAAGATGAAGGTGGAGAAGCTGACAGAGCTCTCTGTGACGTGCCCCAGTTACACAATGAACACAGGAAGGCTTCATGGAAAGAGAGCTGTAAAGGACCAGAGGATGGCAGGAAGTCACAGGAGAAAAGAGACAAGCATATGGCGGAAAATGGGGGCAGGGGAGCTGGTGATGTGGGAGGAAGGCAGCAGGGAGGCCTGCAGTGGGTCCTGGAGGTAGTGGGGGCTACTGAAAGCTTAAGAGCTCAAAAGTCACTGGGGCCCATGTTGTAGGACTGGAGAGAGGGCTCATTGGTTAAGAGTGCTTCTCGTTGCTACAGAGGACCAGTGTTCCCAGCACCCACACGGGGCAGCTCACAACCTCCTGAAACTCCAGCTCCAGATCCAATGCCCTCTTCAGGCCTCCGCAGGTACCTGCAAGAACCATAGAATAGGATGGAGTAAAAAGGACTAGTATGCAGGCTGGTCTGATCCCTCAACCCCAAGGCCCTCGTTCCTGTCTCCGTCTGACTCAATAAGGAAGGTGGTTCCTGGAGCTTAGCAAGGGGGACTCTGCCCAGAGTCTGGCTATAGCACTTGACCTCAATAGGCTGCCCTGATACAGGGATTCAGGAATACTTCCACGAAGCCTCACTTCCTTCTCCTGTGAGATGGCAATGATGAGGACAGTAATGGGGAGGTGTCCCTCACAGACTGGTGAGCATCAAGTGTCATATCTGTGTCAGAAGAGACCTGCTCTGATCGCCACAGGTCTCCTCCAGCCACAGGATGCCTGGAAGCTCTCCCGCCTTTTGATGGGAGCTCTCATATCCCTGGCGTGAGCGCATTTTAGTGGGCAGGTTTTGGGCCAACCTCCAACTTTCAAGTAGCCTCTGAGAGCCGCTACTCAATTACCCTTAATCTTCTTGATGAGGTGGAGCCCAGCCAGCTATTGCAAGCCCTAAACCAAGTTCCCAAGCCCTGGTCACAGATTACCCTGCCCCAGCCCTCCCGTGGCCATCTATCTCCAGATGGTTGGACAGTGGCATGGACAGCCCAGGACGATGTGTCCTTCCTACCCCACGGTCTCCTGGGGTCGGGTTGGTGATCAGATCCACAGTGTGGAAGGATGATTCTGAATCTCGGAGACCTGGCTTGAAATCCCACCATTAGCATTTGGCTGGAGGCCTGGAAGGCCCTTCTTAATCTGCATGTCTCTTGTAGGTGCCCCTGTGAGTCAAGAGCCACTTTCTGGAAGAGGGGGTTTCCTTAGATCTGAGGGACCCGGCAGATCTCTGGAAGGAGCAGATCTGCACGGCGGGATTGCAAGGCAGAGGGCACAGAGTGCTGCCAACTGAGCAGGCTGGGCAATCATCCCAAAGCCAGCAGAGGGTGCTCCTCCCAGCTGGAGCTCGGGCTGAAGCTCTCACTGTAGGAACACCAAGAAGAGGTTCCCTATGACAAGTCACATGCATGGGCACACAGCATGGCACACACTGAAGCGAACAGGGAATCCTTCCTGGGTGACCACGATGCCACAGTCATCAGATATAGAGAGACGAGGCCGGGTCTTGCTTGAGTGTAGACTCTACCTTTCTGCAGATTTTCTGATGTCACATGATCACAGATGTCCTCCATGTCTTGGTCCTGGAGCTGATAAGAGGACCAAGTAGGACTGAGCCCTAAGACTGGATGGAAGGCAGATGTCTAATCCTGGCCTTGGGATAGTCTGTTACTGCCTACACTAGTACTGGAAAGCCAGTGGACAGGAAGGGTGCCTGAAGGTTGCCCTCTGTGTTACAGGGAGATAGGTGGGCATGCTGGGAGAGAAGCAGTGTGTGTGTGTGTGTATGTGTATGTGTATGTGTGTGTGTGCATGTGCGTGTGCGTGTGCGTGCGTGTGTGTGTGTGTGTGTGTGTATGTGTGTGTGTGTGTGTGTGTGTTTAACCCACTTTGGTTTCAAGCAGTTACTGCCATAAGGTATCACTAAAGGCCCAGACAGGTTGACTGACTTGCTCAAGGTCACATAGGCTTTCTAAAGTCCCATTCTTGAGTCTTTCCCACTGGACATAGAATGGATCTGCTGTGCTTCTGACGCTGGATGGGAGAGTCACAGGCAAGTTCAGACGAACCTTAACAACCTTGCTCAGGGACAGGATGGGAAGATAACCAGTGAGACCCAACCTGGAAGTGGAAGGGTGTGTCCAATGACATCAGTGACGAGAAAGAGGAGGGCTTAGTGGGGACAAGAGGGACAAGGCCCAGTTCCCAGACACTATGAAGCTCTGTCCAGAAAGCAGCAGTTCACCCCATGTGCCTAAGGCCTTCCCAAGTGGCTGTGGGTGACCCTTGTGCCCACAATTATCTCTCCAGCCCCTAGAGGACGTCACTTCAGACACTGGTCTGACCAACTGGCCAGATCCTCCACTGGCCCCAGTGACAGTCCTTTTCCACAAAGGCATGAACCGCTCTTGACACGGCCAGGCCTCACAGTTGTGTCTACCCAGGGGTCTCTGCTCTCCTCTCACTTTCTTCTACGGCTCTCCGGGGCCCAGTCCATCAATATCTGTCCAATGCCAGTTGGAGAAAGGCCTTGGCAGCATGGTAGCCCAGGATTGCCCACCCCTGAAGCAAGAGTTACCCTGTTTTCTCATGAGTAGTGAGGGACTTCTCTAACACAGACTGAACTCAGGGACCATGTGGTCCCCTCCTCCTCTTCAGAAGTGCCTAACCTCCTGCCTAGCTCCGTGTACCCTTCAAGACTCAACCCAGGAAGTCACTCTACCTCTCACCCATGCCCAGAATAGGTTAGACATTTTCCCTTTGTTCACCGCAGCACCTTTGACCCTTGATAGCACCGCTGGTGACCAAAGATGTAATGCCACCTGTGTGTCCACCTCTGCCACAAGACGAGCTTCTAGCTGTATACACCGAAGGGTTAGCACGTTATCACTGGTCCCCATGCCTTGCTCTGCGGTGTATGGGGGATTTTCTAGACATCCCAATTTGAGGTAGAGTGGTAGGCCTACCTTGACTACCTTGCCTCATAGATCTTTAGAAACAGTCCCCAAAAAGCTGATCTTAGGGATGAATTCTCTAACCACATGTCTAGTACTATACAGCCTCATAGAGCAAGGGGAAGGATGTGAGCCCAGAGGCAAGAAAACTAAGCAGGTTCCCATCCTTACAGTCTGTCTCCTCCACACACCTGGCTTGGCCAGGGGCCCATGTCTAGATGGAGTTAATGACATCTCCATGTAGGCTAGGCTTAGCAGCTGCAGAAGCGATCATGAAGTTCATGGAGATCTCCTCCAGGACTCAGTTATGGGAGCTGGAGACGAAGGGGGAGGCAAGAATAGAGGACACACCTCTGGTTGTGTCTGGTCAGAGGGCTTATTGACCAGAGAAGCTCCTGGTGAGGGTTAGTCCTCATTGTCAACTTGTCTGGGTATGAAATCACTTAGGAGACACACCTCTGAGTGTGTCAGTGAAGGCCTTTCCAGAGAGGTTTAATGCAGATGGCACTGTCCAGTGGATGGGGGTCCCAGACTGAATTAAAACAGAAAAAAGAGAAATCAAATAGAGCACCAGTATCCATCCCTTTTCCCGCTGCTGCCTGTGCGAACCCTGTGACCTGCTGCACATCTGCACATGCTCCTGTGACGCAACCAGAGTGCCTCCTGCAGCACTCCTGCCCCTCAATTAACGAAACAAGACAAGCTCTGCCTTCCTCAAGTTGCTTCTGTCAGAGCTGTTGAGCTCAGGAGTGTGATTTGGCTGGTCTTGCCTACTTCCTGGCTCTCTGGGGTGTCTGAGTGTGCCTACATGCCCTTGTCCCAGTGTCAAATGGATAGCAACCTGCAGACTTCGTTCAAATCTCTTAGGCACTTTAGGAAGTTCAGGCCTTAAATTCAAAAGAGTTTTAATCAGTCCAAGCTAATATAGCAAAAATGCCACGGGTCAAGCTTCCTAACCAAAGACCATCTCCCAGTTTGGGGGCGGGGACAGGGCCCATTCCTGAATCATATAAAAGTTGTCTTCCATTTATGCTCACATTGCAAAAGGGTCAAGAGAATTCTCTAGGGTTTCTTTTTTTTAACATTCAGTGTGTGTGCACGTGCATGTGTGCGTGTGTGCGTGTGTGCGTCTGTGTTCAGGCATTTGAACACATGCATGATACAGCCCATGAGGTCAGAAGACAAATGGCAGGAGTTGGTTCTCACTTTCCACCATGTGGGACCCAGGAGGAATCAGGTCATCAGGCTCTGTGACAATTACCTTTACCCACTCAGCCATCTTGCCAGCCCTGGGATTTCAAGCAGGTGCTGGCCACATTCATGAAGGCTCCCAAGACCCAATCACCTTTCAAAGGCCCCACCTTCTGATGCCATCACATTAGGGCTTAGCAATTTTTAAATTTTTATTTTTTAATCATGTGTGTGTATATATATATATATATATATATATATATATATATATATATATATATGTATGTCTGCCTAGGGTTTATGCATGTGAGTGTGTGTTCTGCACAGAAGAGAGCACAGGATCTCCTGGAGCTGGAATCATGGGCAGTTGTGAACCATTTGATGAAGGTACTAGGAGTAGAACTCGGGTCCTCTGCAAGAACAGTCTCTTCACCGCTAAGCTATCTCTCCAGCGCCAGGATTAGCATTTTAAAATACGAATTTTGTAGGGGACACAAACTTCTAGTCTACCCCAAATGAGGCACTGGCTTGCATCCTGGCCCTCTTCGGCTCTGACAGAAAGAAGTGACACTAAGTACCCAGAAGCCGTGTGAGGAGATCTGCTGTGTTCCAGGCACAGAGCAGCTGATCTGTCAACACACACAGAGTAAGTACAAGTTCATCAACCCAGAGTCTCCACCCAAGGAGCCCGATAGGTAGGAACTGTTCTCACCTTCTTGATAGAAGGGAACTTACCAAACAGAAAGAGGAAGGAATAGGAAACAGGAATTACCCCAGAACTTGTAAACAGACTGAATTTGTTTTTTTTCCTTTTATTATTATTATTATTATTATTATTATTATTATTATTATTATTATTGGTGGTGGTTTCTTTTAAGACAGGGTTTCTCTGTGTAGCCATGGCTGTTCTGAAACTCACTCTGTAGCCCAGGCTGGCCCCAAATTCAGAGAGTCCCCTGCCTCTGCCACACAGCACTGGAATTAAAGGTCACCACACCCAGCTTCAGATTGAATTAACAAAAATTCTACTCTTAGAAAGTATTCCAGGCCTAGAGGCTTTATCTGGACAATTTTAATTCACCAAAAAAAAAAAAAAAAAAAAAAAAAAAAAAAAAAAAAGGAAAGAAAGAAGAAAAAGGAAAGGAAGAAAGAAATTTATGCTAGGAAAGGGGGGAAATCTATCTAAGTCATTTTGTGGGGCCAGTAAAACATAAACCTCCACTTCCCATCTGCCCAGTGGGGAAATAACAGGTTGGCAGGGTGGCATCGGGGCCTTACGTGTTTGGCATTTAACATGACTCCTATGTGTTCCACATGTAATAGTTGTTTCTATACAGCCAGGCCAGGGTTCAGGCTGAAGCTGTGTCTCACTGAACCAGGCATCTAGAATGGCATGCCTAGGACAAAGAGGAAGAAAAAGTCAACTGTGGTCCTTAAATAGAGTTCCCAACGCCTAGTGGCCACCTGGCAGGCTGGATCTCATTGGACCCTCACAAAGGCCCTTCAAGGCAGCTGCAGCCATGCGGTTTTGCAGGCAGGAAAACCAAAGCTCTGAGAACCTGGGACTGACTGTGTTAAGTCACAACCAGGACCATCAGAAGACAAAGCTCAAGGTTCTCTGCATTTGCTCATTAGGCAGGAGCAAAGACTAACCAAGCCACAGCCATGGAATGCTTGACCTCAGACCATGCTGGCTTTATTTTTTTCTTTCCTTTTTTAAAAAAATAATTTATGAATTTATTTTACATCCCGATCACAGCCTCCCCTCCCTCCTCTTCTCCTACACTCTCTCTCTTCCCCCCACCCCACTACCCAATCCACCCCTCCTCAGTATTAGCTCAGAAAGGGCCAGGCTTCCCATGGGCATCAGCAAAGCATGGCATATCAAGCTGCCATAATACCAAGCACCCCCCCCCCCCCGTATTCAGGCTGGGCAAAGCAATCCAGCGTGAGGAATATGTTCCCAAGAGCCAATCCAAGCACCAGGGACAGCCCTGCTCCTATTGCCAGGAGTCCCACAAATAGACCAAGCTGCACAACTGTCACCTATATGCAGAGGGCCTAGGTCGGTCCCATGCAGGCTCCCTTGTTGTTGATTCAGAATCTGAGTTCCCATGAGCCAAGCTAGCCATTTCTGTGGGGTTTCCTCCTATGACCCTGACCCCCTGGCTCCTACAACCTCTCCTCTCTCTCCTTAGCAGGACTCGCCAAGCTTGGCCCAATGTTTGGCTATGGGTCTCTGAACCTGCCTCCATCAGTCACTGGATGAAGACTCTCCACTGACAACTGGGGTAGTCACCAATCTGATCACAAGGGATAGCCCGTTCTGGCTATGCATCCACTGCTGCCAGGAGTCTTTGCTGGGGCCAGGCTGTCTATAGATGTAAGAGTTCCCATCTTTAAAATGGGCAGGGAAGCTGCTTTGTGGATCACTGAAGGACAGAGAAAGCATTTGAAGTGACCTGGCCCATAACAGTAACATCTGTCTGAAGAATTTCCCCCTCTGAAGATCATTGCCTACCATAGCCCCACCTGGTACTCACTGGAGCCTGGAACCCATGTCCCATGTACGTTGTTTTCACTGTTTAAGTGAAACACAGGTACAGCCTTTTGTAACTGACAAGTTCCCCAAACCCACTTCACTTTTCTCTAACCTAGAAAAACAGACTGTTGAAATGGTGGGGTAAATCTGCACCCTGAGTCACACTATATAGGCATCACCTTGGAGTTGTTTTGAATACCTGTCCTCCTGCAGACAAGCTGCTTTCAGTTCACAATCGCATACATACCACTCTGTGTGCACGACAATGTGTAACTCACGTAGGTGTGCTCATATGCGTAGAGGCCAGAGGTCAATGCCAAGTACCTTCCTCAATTACTCTTCACCTTGGTTTTTGAGACAGGGTCTCTCACTGAGTCAGAAGTTTACTGATTAGGCTAGACTTGCTGGGCAAAAACCCCCGGGGATCTTCTGTCTTTGCCTCCCTAGTGTCAGGATTACAGGAGTAATCATGCCTGGTTGTCATGCGGAGTTTTTATGTAGGTTCTGGGGTTCCAAAATCAGGTCCCCATGCTTGTGCAGCAGTCGCTTTATTGACTGAGCCATCTCTCCAGCCTTGTGTGTATACTATTTCTGTCCTCTCCAGGTCCCCACTGGTAGGAATTCATCATGGTGTCAGGGTGCTGCCGAGTGGCATAAAGGGTCACTGATGACCTGGACTGAAGTCCTGGCCCTGGCCCTGCGTCTGTGTGACCTGGGACCAGATTCTAAGCTCTGAGTCTCAGATTTCCCATCTGGAAATAACAATAGGAGCTCCACATCAATGGGGCAGTGGTTCCCAACCTTCCTATGCTGCGACCCTTTATGACAGTTCCTCCTGTTGTGGTGACCTCCAGCCTTAAAATTAATTCTGTTGCTACATCGTAACTGCAATTTTGCTACTGTTATGAATTGTCATGTAAATATCTGTATTTTAATAGTCTTAGGCGACCCCTGTGAAAGGGTTGTTGTGACATCTCTATGAGCTGACAAATAAATACTAAGTGGTATCAGATCCTCAAGCACCTAGGGAATCTGAGAACTGGGATTTAAGTGGCCTGGAGACTAGGAGCTGGCCAGATGGCCCTCACATCTCTGTGTTTATGCCTTTCTCCCCTCTTGAGGCAGAAGGGTAGAAAGGGAAGGACAGCACAGTGGTGGCTGCTGGCCTTGGGGCTTTTCAGTCCCTGGAGGAGCTCCAGGGGAAAGGATGATATCCTTAGAGGTGGCAACTGTGGTCCTGCCCCTGCTTTCCCCAAAGCAGGAAGAAGTTGCTCCCAACAACTGTTGCTATTCACAGTGAGAGTCCAACTCCCTGTTAGAAGCTGCTTCTTCCGGTTTGGAACATGGAGAAACTGAGGACAGGGGGTCTCCATGCCATCCAGTCCAGCTCCCTCGTCTGGGAAGAAAGCAGGGGACATAAAGACAGTCCTGACATCTCTGTAGTACACTAACGCTCATGTCCTTGGGAGCAGAGACCAACCAGGTAGGCCATCCCCATTCACAAGTCAGCAACCATAGGCAGCGTCCTCAAGGGATGCCCCTGCTAGAAGCAGAATGAGAACTTCAGGTGTCTCTCTCACTCATCCACCCCATACTCAACACTGCAGCTCCTACCAGTGTGACCCCCCAACCTGGTGAACCCCATCCTCCAGGCACACGCCATGGGCTTCAGGCCCCTAGGAAGTCAATGCCCACCCCTCTATTCTGCTCTGATCTCCAGGGCTCCCAAGAATCATTCAAGGAACTGTCTTGTCTTCAAGCCAGTGAGTCCCAAGGAGGAGGGATCCAACTGATGCATCTGATTCATCACTGGGAGCTCACACCCAGCACAGGGCCAGGCACAAGCAGAGTTAAGTGTGAATGGGAACCTTTGTGAAGGAATAGATGGAGGGGGGAAGGGAAAGAGGAAGGATTAGCAGCCCATATTCTCTTCCATTGCTTCTCTCAATGGAGGAACGAGGCCCAAGTATTTACCCCACACCGATTAACCTCAATGCCCACCATCACTGCTATACTCCATCCCCAGCTCCCCTGCCACATTGCCCATAGCATTCACAAACTGCCCCGCCATCCTCAATTCCACTAGGGTACAGAGCACTGGCCTTAGCCAAGTGACCAGGCCTTGACCACAAACCAGCAGGAAAAGGACTTGGAGGCCTGGCCTGGCCCTTCAAAGCCGTAAAGCAGATGTCATACTTCTTCATCAGTACCATGCCTTGCTGGCTGGGAACTCGTGAGGTCCATGCTCCTTCCCTGAGGTGGGGAGGGGGTTGGGGGGACTCCCAGTGTTTGTCAGCAGAGTATGGTATTGGGGAGGACTGTGTTTCCATGGTTACTAGCCATGGGAGCTGCAGGGAGATGGGGCCATGGTGTACACAGACACAGATCCACACGGACCTGCAAGAAAAATAGCAACAGATTTGCTGAGTCATTGGCCCCACATATTTATAGTTTCTGGCGAAGGCAGACCTGCCTATCAGAGGCTAATAATACTGCAGCAGTGTGTTAATTGCAAAGACGGAGTCTTCAAGCATCCATTCAGACACCCAAGACTGCTCCTTGAATAAAGAGTGAGGCTTCACAACAAGCCAGGCTTCCTTCCTGCTTGGTCGCGTGTATAGTTAGGAGAGTGTGTGTGTGTGTGTGTGTGTGTGTGTGTGTGTGTGTGTGTGTGTGTGTATGTGCATGCAGGTATATGAAACCTGGCTCTGGCTTGGCAAAAAAGCCAGTGTTACATCAAGCAGACTGAAACCAGCCCACGGCACTGTGTGACAGCACACTCTTCAACCTCCACCCCCACCCCCTGCAAGGGTGTCTAGGATTCACCCACTCTACAGATGGCCAGGGCATGGAAGGGTCCAAAACAGAGAGGACGAGGCTGTCTGGCTACGTCCCAGGGATGAGAGGACGTGAGGCAGGATGTTAACAGCAACCTTCTCCCTGGGGACAGCTATTGTCCTCTAGCTCTGCACAGCCAGATAAGTCAGAAGAGAAAGTAAAGGACCTTTATCGTCTGGTAGGGTAACTAGTAGGCCAACAAGCAAAGCCAAGATCACACCAGAGCTGGAATATGAAAGGCTGAGTCAAGTTCAATAGGTACTGAGAGCTGGGATGTCACCTTAATATGTATGGGCCAAGTTCAGCCCTGGGGAAGAATCTCTGCTTCACCTTCATGTCTATCCAGATCCAGTGGCTCTGCCCCACCACTGCCCTATGGTGGCAGCAATTGTATTTTGCACTCAGGAGCTCCTCATGTTCCCAGCATCTGGACAATAAGGCCCTGAGTGGAGCTGTAGGTGAAATGGACAGACCTCCTACTCTGATGGCATTATTCTTGGTCCCCCTGAGTCTTCCGACTGCTGGGCCAAGTATTCACCTGGCTTGGGGTTAGTTCTCTTCAAAGGCCCTGTCCCACTCTGGACATGTTCCTTCTTACACTAGGCCCCATAGGACAGTTTGGGAACTTACTTAGAGAACCCCGGTCCCTTTAACCCTCTGTCTGCCTGTGGCCCCCGAGCCCACATCAGCTTTCAGGTCCAGGAGGGCAAGGATTGCCGACAACAGCTTTCCCTCATCTTCAGCTGCAGTATCACTTCCAGATCAGACCGTGACCTTCCTGCTCAGCCTACAAGACAGACATGCTCCCCTCAGCTACAGATCCGACAACAGCAAGGCAGCGGCCTCCAAAGAAGCCAGGGAAAGGCACCAGAGCAGGCCCTACAAGAGGATGGTAGCTGGGCTGGATGTATCAGCTGGGCCTCCCTCCATCCCGCCCACACCAACCCCCCAAACAGCTCATGCTCTCGTGACTGAGTCCACAGCAGTCCGTGAAAAGAAGGGAGGAGGCGCAGGAAGAGAGGGACATCTCTCCAGTTCTCACATCTTAAGAGAAGGTTGACTGGAGAGCTGTTATTAATAGTAAATTAAATAGTGCAGTTATTCTGAATAATAAAGAGCTCTTCTGTTCCGAGTTTCCTCAGTCCTCTCTCCAGGGAAACACTTGTGATGGCCTGAGAGGTGGCCTCCGTGATTGGCATTTGTAGGGCGAAGCAGGGATGGAAATGTAGCTCAGTAGAGTGTTTTCTTAATACACTGAAGCTCTCTGGGTTTGATCCACAGCACCACATAAACCAGGACAGGGAGTCATGCCTGTCATCCCAGCACTTGAAATGTGGAGGCAGGAGGATCAGAAGTTCAAGGCCATCCTCAGCTATGCAGCAAGTTTGAGGGCAGCCTAGGACATACAAGACCCTTTAAAAAACAAAAAGATGGAAGTGATGTTCTGCTCTACCCAGTCACGGGCTGCCAAGCACACCCAATAATGTCTCCTGTGACCCCCCATTACCATTAGAAGGCTTGGGTGCTTGACAATTGTTATGACCCCATCACAGAACTTAGTCTGGGTACATCCAAGGATGGGAACCTCATCAGTGAGGTCCCCATCCACAGTGGCCCTCACACACACTGTGCACTGTGTGTCCTTGGGAACGCTATGGAGCTGCTCTAGTTCCCCATCTGTAAGATGGAATAATGACTGCATCTCCTCTGTGAGCTTGTCAGAAGAATTAAGATGAATACGTCCTGAATGCTATTGATCACATGTGAAGTTCTTCTATGCAAAGGGCATGTACCTGTGCTGACACTCACTGGGCACCAGGTAAAGGTCTATTAGACAAATTAACCACAGCTCGGATGTGCAGACGAAGCCAGAGACCCAAGGTCCGATGTAGTAGGGGCTTTGGGCCCAATGCTCTAACTCCAGTGGATCCTTCTCTCTTAGGGTATAGCTGATGGAGGAAAGAACATAGCAATTTCATCTCCTGCCTTTCTCTAGGCCTCAGTTTCTTCAGCGGCAAAGGAGGATGTGTGAGAAAACCAGCCTCCCTTGACCTAGGTTATGGAACAATAACTAAAGTTAACTGAGCTCCTACTATGTGTCGGCCCCATGCTAAGTGTTTTACGGTCACCCGGCCACCTCATGAAACCCTCACAAGTCTAGAGGTGGGCCCTCTGTGCTAGAGATGAAGAGACAAGTTCTAGGAGGTGGAAAGAAAAACAAAACCCTGCTCAGCATCACACAGCTAACAAAGGGGGAGCTAGGACTTGAACTAAGGTCTGTCTAAGCCCACCACCAAAGCTGATGCCCCTGGAGTCATAAAACGTGGGGGTGGGCTCAACAAAGAAGAGGGTGCCGGCCTGAGCTGTGCCTACACACTCCAGGTTTAGCCACCAAACAGCCCTCCACTGGGTATCAGCTTGTCCCAGGAACTGAGCATGCTCCAGCTAGCTGCGGGGTGATGGCAAAGACAGCAAAGTGATTGTCCAGGTGACAAGACCCTGGAAGGAGGTGGCAGGACACTAGCCTGAGACTGGACAGAGATGAAGAAAGGAAACAGAGTGGATCAGACACCAACCTCTAGAATGTACTGCATTCAGTCACAGCCATTATACCCCCTCCTGCTCCTCCCGACATGATCCAGAATCATCTGGTTCCTCCTGGGCCCACTTGCCCCCCCCTCCCTGCATCTCCAATGGCAGCAGCTTTGGGGGAACAGTCTCCCCTGGGGCCTGATGCTGTGCTCAGTCGCTGTTTATGAGGAGGAAACAAGGCCGGCTGCGTTTTCTAAAGAGGCTCCAGGGAGCTGCAGCTGCGTGCCAGGGCTTCAGGCCTCCCAGGATCCTCTGCTGCTGGAGCCCCGAGACAGAGATTGTGGTCAGTCACTGCCCTGTGTAGGGGATGCAGGCAGGATGTGAGCACTATTGGAAACAATGTGTTCCACTTGAGGCTGGCTGAGCATTTGTCCTGGAGACGGCTCTGAGCTCAGAGAGGACTGAGGGATCAGACTGATCCTCAGCACCCTGCGGTTCCTGAAATACAGGACCCACCCTACCCAGGGAAGTGCCAAAGAGGCCTTTGGCACGGGGACTTAGAGCCTCTAGGTTGGGGAGCCCCCTCCTCGCAGTGACAGTGGGTCCTTCCTGGGGAGGAAGGAGGGTATTCCAGCAGGGAAGCGTCTATGTGAAAGCGTCAGAGCCTCCAGAGGAGGCTCCTCGGGTGTGCCACCTGCCAGGAGTTCTGAACACTTAGCGGGTAGATGCTGCTGGGAAGATGAGTAAAAAGGCTGGCTGTAAAGGGTCTAGGCAATGGCCAAGAGCTTGGGTCTTCTGCTAAAGGCAGCAGAGAGCCACTGAAGGAAGTTGCCTAGCCTGGTGGGACTTTAGAAAGATCACTCTGTGACTAATTCTCCCATCCGGCCCTCCTGAGCCTGTTCAGTGCCTTGGGTATCACAGGGTGCTTTCCCGAGATTCCTCTCTGGAACCAGGAACAGTGCAGCCCCAGGGACTCAGGCATAGTACAGATCCCACCTGAATTCCCTGCCCTGATCCGGGATCAACACATCTTCTCTCCATTGCACAGGAATTGTGTCAGAAATGATGAGAAAGACCTAGCAGAAAACAGGTCCATGTAATTAATCACATCAGTTATCAGAAAGGGAAAGATAATGTGCATCTTAACAGACACCAGAAATGAATTTAATAGAACTGGCCACTCTGCTAAAACTCAGTAAAACACAAATAAAAATTTCCTCGATACAATGAAAAAAAATACATCTGCAGCCAACATCAGCATCATTCTTAGTAATAAAACACTATCGGGGGGCCTTCATATTTAAGTCACAGTGGGACAAGGAAGCCTGCTATTACCATAATTATGTTATATTGTTCTGGAAGTTGAAGCTAATACATTATTACATTAAAAGAGAAAAAGAAGTGTAACATTTGAAAAGAAAGAGAAATTGCTATCATTATTTGTACATGATAGGATTGTTTATTCAGAAAACTCCAGAGAATCAACTGAAAAACTAATAACAGAGTAGGGAAGAGGTCAGGAAGATGGCCAGTGTCAAAATGATACACTAGCAAAACCCAGTTGGAAAACGTTAAGACAGAGAAAAAAGAGATTCCAGAATGAATGGAGACTAAAGGGCATTCAAGGCTCAAGAATAAGCCTTTGGGGCTGGAGTGCAGCTCAGTGGTGGAGGCTGGGGTACAGCTTGGTGCTGGGGGCTGAGGGACGGCTTGGTGCTGGGGGCTGGTATACAGCTCAATGCTAGGGGCTAGAGTACAGCTCAGCGGTAGATGCTGGGCTATGTATGGTTCAGTGGTGGACGCTGGGGTATGTATGGTTCAGTGGCAGAGGCTGGGGTACGGCTCAGTGGTGGAGGCTAGGGTATGGCTCAGTGGTAGAGGCTGAGGTATGGCTCAGTGGTGGAGGCTAGGGTATGGTTCAGTGGCAGAGGCTGGGATACGGCTCAGTGGTGGAGGCTAGGGTACGGCTCAGTGGTGGAGGCTGAGGTATGGCTCAGTGGCAAAGCCTGGTTTTAGAATAGGCAAGGTTATGTGTGTTAATCCCAGAACCAAAAGAAAAACAGGAAGAACAAGGTCATGGCTCAGTTTATAAGGTACTTGCCTAACATCATAAAACCCTGGGTTTGAACCCCAAGCCCCCATAAAACTGGCATATGGGCTGAAGAGATAGTTTAGTCAGTGAGGTGCTTGCCTTTTAAGTATGAGGACATGAATTTGATTCCTAGACCCAATGCTATGAGAGAGAGAGAGAGAGAGAGAGAGAGAGAGAGAGAGAGAGAGAGACAGACAGACAGACAGAGAGACAGAGACACAGACAGAGACAGAGACAGAGAGACAGAGAGAGAGATTGAGCGCTGTGGTGGTGGCCCATATGCTTATAATCCCAGCAGTGGAGAATAGCCAGGTCCCTGGGTCTCACTAGTCAGCTGACCTAGCCTACTTAATGGTTCCACTTAGTGAAGAGACCCTGTTTCAAGGAAGAGAAAGGTAGATGGCACCTGGGGAACACCACCAAAGATTATCCTCTGACCTTCACATGTAGGTGCACACATGTAGACACACAATGGGCCATGGTGACACAGACTTGTAATCCCACTGCTCAGATGATAGAGGCAGGAGGACCAGAAGTTCAGGGCCATCCTCAGTTACACTGTGAGTTGGAGGCTAGCCTGGGCTACATATGACTTTGTCTAAAATCCAAAAAGAAAGAAAAGAAAGGGGGAGAAAGAGCTGAGGATGGGAAGGAAGAGGGTGTCTTGGACCATCTTCCTTGGCCTGGCCTGGAGCTGTCCTGAGGGGAGGACCCAGGCCTGGTTCCTCGCAGCCCTGACAAACAACAGCTCAGGCCTTGAGACATGGGCAGCGGTAACAGACAGTCCACTGAGCCTGGAATCACTGAGGGACAGTTCATGCCCACTGGGGGCTCTGGGCTATAGGCTATGATGGGGATCTCTCATTCTCTGCATGGCTCAGACCCAGTAACTGAGGTTCCAGTTAAAGAGCTTCTTGGAACATTCATGGGTCAGCCATGAATCCAGGACTGGCTCCCTGGATTCACTGAGGCAGATTTTCCGAAGAGGACTTTTCCTCTGTAAAGAGAACCATTCAGCCAACATCCAGGTTTCTCTGATGGCAGACACCCACTCCTGGCCTTCTGACCCCAGGGCTTGGCAGAGGACCCTGATCGGGCAGCATGCTTCCGTCATAATGGCTGTTCAATTCTTCAGGCCCGACTTAGAGAGTGAAGTCTGCAGACTTGAACTCACCTGCAGCGTGCAGAGCATGCCCTGACACACGCACACATGACTCCCCTCACAAGCTGACAACTCCTGGCTTCTATTCCTTACCCTCAGAGAGAGTCCACAGCCTAAGCCATCTCAGCCGGAAAGCTAGAAATCACTGAGGAGCAGTAGAGGCCTTCAGAAGCCTTCAGGAGGTCATGACCACTGAGTGGTCTGGAGAAGGGAAGAAGGAAAGAAGAGAAGGCTAGACCACAGTGAGCACTGCCAGGAGGTTGCTTATCATGTCCCAGGTAACCCACAACCTCAGGGTGCAGGCGGTGTGCACATCTGGATTAAACCTGGTCACAGGGATTCCACTGCTCGTGTTCCCAAGCTGTTCTTTAGAAAACCCAGCCCGTGGTAGCCAATCCCAACCCTACCGAAGGCCAACCTCCTTGTCCTTCACATCCCTTCTCTGCTGTTTCCTGCTAGCCTTGTCTTCTTGCCTAAGAACCAGCCTCTTGGGAATTACCCTCTGTAGGTGTCCTGTGTCAGGCAGCTCTCCCTAGGAGGGACCACACTCAGCTCCATGATGCCACCACAGGGAGCCTTCTGAGAGCGTCAGATGGGCACAGTAACAAAGGTGGGCACAGGACTCTCCTGCAGGCCCCTCTCTGAGCCCTAGCCTTGCATGCTCTCAGCCCTGTCTTTTTCCCTCAAGCCCCACGATTAGAGTCCTCCCCAATCCCAGTGTGTAGGATAACGCTCTGAGGGCGGTTATTTGACCTACTTCACCAAGTCCCCCTGGATTCTTGGTCTTGTCACCATGGAAACCTTCTGAGGTCACTAGCACCATTAAAATGGGAGAGGGGGAAAGCCTCTCCCCACCCCAAAATGAAGCCCCACTTGGCTCCAGTGGCTTCTGCACAGGAGCAGTGGGCCGTCTGAGAGGAGAGGCTGAGCTCCATCTCCAGGCACAGAGTAACCCCTCGATGCCTAGGATGTTGGCCTCTCAGACACGTGCCTTCCACAGCCTGAAGTTTTCCAGACGTCCTTGCCTGAGGAGAGAGTCCTGCGGCTTTGTGCACACGCACAGCAGGCTTCCTGCCGTACCTGGGGATTCAGAGAAAGGCTCTTCCCAGGCAATGTTATTAAGTGAAGAGACTCAGGAACTGCTGGGAGGCAGGAGCAGGGGAAGAGAGAGGAGGCCAGAGTCTGCTCCATGCATAAGCCCTGGTTCATAGCCACTTTTATACTTCCACAGGAAGTCTCCTGAAGACCGCTGTGTGACACCCATCTCTTTACCCCTTTCTCACTGCCCGGTGACGAGGCAGGCACAATGCTTTCTACATCTTGCTTTTCACTATATCTCACACCACAGCCGATGGCTCTCTGCCGTGCCAAGACCGCCATCTCTGTTGCCACCATGTCTTCCACCTCTGTCACCACAAACAACCTCAACTTCTCCATAATTTACACTCACCAACATGGCTACACCGTAACTGCTGTCCTATCGGGACCACTACCTCCTCTCTTTAGCAATGCTACATTTACCTTTACCACATCACCACCACTCAACCTCCCCGTGACCACGATCATGGTCACCACCACCATCACTATCAACGACATTGTGCTTGTGATCTCCACCACGGTCACCTGTTCCCATCTGCCACAGTTACCACCATTCTCACCATCGTGAATGTCACAACAGCAAGATCACATGTCATCACTATCAATGCCCCTTACTCCACCTGCCCCCAACATGTGAAAGAAAACGGTCTTCCCTCATAAAGTTGGTCAGTCCAGTTCCAACCCTCTCATGGACACCATGCAAGAACCTCGTCTGGGAAGAGCAGCTGGGTCTCCCATTCCTGCTTCCTGGGACACTGCATCCTTAGGGCAGCTCTTAGCACTTGTCACTGTTCTACCACAATAGTCATTAGTACTCTTTCTGAAAACCTCAGAGACATGGCTGAGACAAAGCTAGAGTGCCTATGGTAGAAGCTGCTGATGAGGGTGTAAGTTGCCATGGACTTTTGGAAAAAAGTAACAATATAGCAAAGCCTCCAGAAAGTGCATTCTCAGAAACTGTACTTCTAAGAACATACCCTGAGGAAATAATTAGATAAATGTGCAAAGATGATATGTGGGTGTTACAATAGCAATAATTGGAAACAGCCTAAATGCATAGCAACAAAAGTTTAAAGAAACCATATGGATTAATATGCAGCCATTAAAACAGAAAACAAAGGCCCATCTATGGACATAGAAATAGGCTGACTCTATAATACTAATGAATAAAGGTACATTTCCTGTGTAGAACATCTGTTCCTAAAAATACAAATACACTCACAAAACAAGGTTAAAAAAAATTTTTTTTTTTTTTTGGTTTTTTGAGACAGCGTTTCTCTGTGTAGTTTTGGTGCCTGTCCTGGATCTTGCTCTGTAGACTCGAACTCACAGAGATCTGCCTGGCTCTACCTCCCAAGTGCTGGGATTAAAGGCATGTGCCATTGTCACCTGGCAAGGTTAAAATATTTTATCTTAAGAGTTGGCATTAAGATTTCTGCTTCAACAGGAAACTCTACGGTGAAAAAAAAAATTCTTGGGGCAACTGTTTAGACATATGCCAGTAACAGAACTCTAAGCATGGGATGAGAGGGACTTCTCTTTGCTCCTGAGGAAGGTGGCAGAGAGAGGCAACACCATCAGAGAAGAGAGAAGAGGAGAAACCAAGGCAGAGACAGATGCCAGGAAACTCCCGCTGGGCTGGGGAGTACAGAGAAGCTTCTAGGCACTGGGATGCCTGCTCTTTCTCAAAAGTTGATTGTGGCCCAGCAGTGGTGGCTCACACCTCTAATCCCACTCAGAAGGCAGAGGCAGGTAGACCTTTGTGATTTTAAAACCTGCCTGATCTTTATAGCAAGCTCCATGAAGGCCAGTCTGGACTACACAGTGAGACCCTGTCTCAAAAAGAAAAAGAAAAAGAAAAGAAAAAGCTAATTGTGTAACTATCTCTTTCCCCACATCAAATTTTAGGGCTATCAAATGCTCAGTTTTTCTTTCTTTCTTTTTTTCCCTTTTTTGAGACAGGGTACAGCTGGCCTTCTCTCCCTGTAGCTGAGAATGATTTTGAATTTCTGATCCTCCTGCCTTCATCCCTTGAGTGTTAGGGTCATAAGCACGTACCATCAGGCTCTGGACTTCATGCATGCTGAGCAAGCAACTCTACCAAGCTAAATGCCCAGCCTCAAGTTCCTGAATGAATGATTCTCCTGTGGGAACTGAGGTAGAGTTTCAGGTTTAATCCACCCTAAAGCTGGCTCTTTCCAATGGAGAAAATTATGGGTGGTATATATATAAATATATATTACATCTATATTCGTTTTATATATTTATAATATATGTTAGTTTTACTTGTATTTTCTTATTTTCTAAAATAATCACAACACAAGAGGTAAAATCCAGGGTCTACTAATTGGACCTTGATCACAGCATCAGAATACAGAATCTGGGTTATAAAGCATGTTTTTTCCTCTCCCACAGACCCTGAAATCTACATATTGTGGGCACTTCCTTTGTTCCCACCACCCAGAAGCACCCAGATAGATATCTCCGTACCCTGAAGCCTGATCCCTGAGAGGAATGTTCTAGAAAGACATAAGGAATGTCTCCACTCTGATACTTAACCATAGACCCGGCTTCTGACCTCTCTTCTTGGCATGGCAGCCCCGTGCCTCTCGGTAAAGGAGCAATGCCCCTTTGAGGTCTTGCACTCAGGACTTCCACATGTGAGTTCCCACCAGAGCATCATAAGCTAACACTGAAGTGATTGGATTATCATCACAGAAACGAGGTGTGAATGCTGTAGTGGTGGTCACTGATGGGACACATCATCGCCCCAGGACCTCCACTCTGGCTTACCTTGAGACATTCCCAAAAGGATACAAAGAATAGAAAGGCAGGAGGGGACTATTTGGTTCCTATCTCCTGTCACATCCCCCATCCCACAACCCCTGCCTGGTTCATTCACTTGATGTTCAATGGAATAATGTAGTCAGTAATGAATTTGTTTTGCATTCAGTTGGATAACACTGTTAGTTA
Organism: Peromyscus eremicus; assembly: GCF_949786415.1. Lineage (NCBI taxonomy): Eukaryota > Metazoa > Chordata > Mammalia > Rodentia > Cricetidae > Peromyscus > Peromyscus eremicus. Next base: position 52,939,312 of record NC_081422.1, read on the forward strand.
TGAATTTATAATTTGCAGAGGGATAAGCTTTTTTTCTTCGAGGCGTCAGAGAAGCTGTTGCTTACAAACTCGTAATTCACCGCTGCAAATCCATCTGTAAATGACACTATTGCAAGCTAGAAAATCTCCCAGGCACAAGGACTACAGCCTCAGAATTAAATTGTGTGTTTGACAAGAACCTGCTGTTCCATCCGGAGGCTCCTGCCCTTCCTCCCGGAGTTCGTCTTCAGTCTCACACCTTCCGCCTTTGAATTCATCCACCCAAACCCTGGCTCCCCAGCAAGCTAGCCTGAAGCCCCTGTTCTTCCCCTTCTCAACCAGAAGGTATAAATGACCAGGCGGCCAAGCTCTCTAGGGAAGTGCAAAAGTACCGTCAGGCTCTGCGGGCACTGGAATAATGCAGACCTCAGTTATCACTCTGAACTCTCACTTGCTCTGTTTCCCCATCACGGCTAAGACTTCAACCCCCTTGGGACCATTTCCTAGACACGTAACTATGGTTTGAGTGGGAGATCTTTTTGTTGTGGTGGAGGCGGAGTCTCATGCAGCCCAACCTGGCATAAAGCTGGCTATGCAGTGAAGGATGGTCTTGAACTTCTAATCCTCTGGCCTCTCCCTTTTCAGAGGTGCGATTACTGGTGGTCGCCTCACACTGGGTTTATGCAATGCTGGGGATTCCACCCCCAGCTTCTCCCACACCAGAAAAACACTCCACCAACTGAGGAACATCTCCACCTCCCTAAAGGAGGATTTCTTAAAGAGTGGGGTTGGGGTGCCCCTAGCCAGGATCCCGCAGTGGGAAAGTGGCCACAGCAAGAGCGACTGAAAGACCACAAGGCAGAATTGGGTAGGAGCACTGAGCATGTTGCAGAGCCAACAATCATTTCTAGCCTCTTGTATATTTTTTTGTTCTTGTTTTTTTTTTATTGTTGTTGTTTTGTTTTGTTTTTGGCTTTTCAAGACAGGATTCTTGTGTAGCCTTGACTGTCTTAGAACTCGATCTGTAGACCATGCTGGCATAGACCTCAAGAGAGCCACCTGCCTCTGCCTCCCAAGTGCTGGTATTAAAGGTGTGTGCCGCCACCACCCAGCTTATTCGTTATTAGTGTAATTCTTCCTAAGACTTACGGTGGAATGAAAATTAAAAGGAGACATAATCCATAGCTGAGCTAAGGAAGTCCATTGGTGCCTGGTAGGAAATTAGATTTAGAAAAGAAGTTGGTAGCCTTGTTAACCAAAAGTCAATCAACACACATAGTCCTCCATCCCCATCCAATGCTGAACTCCAAAGTGGGACCAAAAGAATGAATAAGACAGTATGGTCCTTGCTTAATGGAGTATGGCTTAGCAGGGAAGCTGCATCATTGAACATCCAGCTACAATAAGGTGTGATTACTGTTAATAAAGACACATGTATATGTGTTAAGAGAGGCATCAAAATTAAAGGTATTTGAAAAGAAGCCTGCTACAAATGAGCTCTGTGACCTCAAGCAAGTTGCTTAACTGTCCTGAACTTTATCAGTCAGTATCTGTCGGTCCAGCAGGGAAGGCAGTGTCCTTCATTATAACAGCTAAGCCACATGAAGCTGAGAAGAGCCAAGGCTAGAGATCTGGATTTGGAGTGAGCCACACTAGTGGGATCTGCTATCACCAGAGAAGAGGGTGTGGAGGGGAAAGAGAAAGATGGAGAGAAAAAGATGCGGAGCTGAGCCCTAAGCAACCCTAGAGTTCAAAGACGAGCAGGTGGAGAGCCCATTAGCTGTGAGCCTGGAGCCAGCAGAAACCCGGTAGGTCCAGGTGTCCTCCAGCAGTGGGAAAGGTGATGGATGACAAGAGCTGCGTGGCTGATTGTCCAAATGCAGCAGGAAGAAAAGTCAAATGTGGGCTCAAATGTGTCCTGTGGATGGAGCATCTTGGAGGTCAAGGTGACCTTAGCTTTGAAGGTTTTTCAGGTAAGTGGTGGAGGTGAGTGGAGATTGCTGAAGGAAGAGGAATGCATATAACAGGGGCAGGAGAGGCAGAGACGCAAGGACTCCTGGGCAAGTCTGGCTATGCAGGAAGCCAAGATCCCCAGGAGAGGCGGTGAGGCCTCAGCTCTAAGATGGAAGAGTCTGGAGAGCAGGTTCAAATGCAGATGGACAAGAGCCAGGGCTGAGAAACAGACAGACAGAGAGGGAGATTTAAGTGACAGAAGAGTAGAGGCAGGAAATAAAGCAGGAGAAGATAGCCCAGAAGGGAGCAGGGATGACAACCACCCAGCTCCCAGGGCTGTTGGCAGACTGATGGGGCGGTGTGCGTGGCTGTGAGCCACACCGAATACCGTCTTCCTGGAGTATCTGAACATCCCATTCTCAGATGAGGCTGAGGCAAGCAGTGAGGAAGGGCTCAGCACAAGGCTCCCCTGGGATAGGATAGGAATTACAGGGAAGGGAGGAGAGGTCCCCCGGAGCTATGCACCATGCTCCTGCCTTCTGGCTTTTTACATCTTAGTTCATCTCAAAAATATATTGTTTCATAAAGATTTAAAACAAATGGGTTAGCAGTTCATTCAATATTCACAAAACATACCTTGAAACTGACAATAGCCAACTCAGATCAATTGAGCAATTTGTCTCTCAGATATAGTGGATAGAAAAAGTTGTCTCCAGATATTTGTACGTAAACATATTAAAATCAAAAATCAAAATGTTGTCACAGTTGACAGGAAAGTGTTGTGAAATACTCAGTGAAGAGAATGAAGGCATAGACTTCCCAGTTCCTCATGCCACATAATTCAGCCAAACATGAATCCAACACATGACCATGAACTCTGAGAAAAAGTCCTCCAGGAGCATTTGAGCCTTGGGCACAGACACCAAGGGCATGACTTGAAAAAGAAGTTGTGATCACTACAGCTAATCTGGGTGTTTTGGAGAAAGTGGCAGAACCTGGCTGAACTATTCAAAAAGCAGGCCACAAAGCTGGGGCGCAACACTTACCAGCAAGGTCCAAATGCTCACTAACTGGTTGATGGATGGCAACTCTAATACTCAGACCTTGTATTTCCCTCTCTGGGGCACGATGGCTAAAACAAGACTCATATTGGCAATGGCCTGACCTCCAGAGTAATGCTGGTGTACCTGACCAAGAAACAGCAGGTGGTACACACCTTTAATCCCAGCACTCAGGAGGCAGAGGCAGGCGGATCTCTGTGAGATTGAGACCAGCCTGATCTATATATCAAGTTCCAGACCAGGCAGAGCTACATAGTACCCTGTCTCAAACAAACAAATAAAAAAGCAAAAAAGAAAAGAAAACAATGAAGTATCAGGTCACCACCATATACCTAGAAGCTGAACTCCTAGGCATAGAAGCAGCCACTTTCTCTGTGACTTTTTATAAACCAGAAGATAAAGCCACATTTCCAGGAAAATTCTGAATTTTTTTTTCTAACAAAGATTTGACTCACGGCAACAGAATTTTCAATTGTAGACTTTGACCCACAGCAACAGAATGTTCAATTGAAGATTGAACTGAAGGCCTTGGCTCATGGGGCAACTTGTTCAATGCATCTGCCAATTCTGCTGGCCTTTGGGGGAACGGGCAAGCACAGTCCTGCTCTCAGCAGCTTATTGTCTTGTCGACAAAGTGGATTTGCCGTGCCAGCGTGTGACAAACACTGTTCTTGTAGCTCCAAGAGGGCCTGGGGTTTGACCTGAAGAGGGTAGTTTTTCAGGCAGAGAGTGAACAGGGAGAGGCTTCGAGTAGCTCAGTCCTCAGGAGCACGGAGCAAAGAGTGATAAAGGGCAACAAGACTGGCATGCCAGCCAAGGGCAAGCTCCTGCAGGCCATAGTAGCATACCTCTTAATACCAACACAAAGGAGACAGAAGCAGGCAGATCTCCATGAGTTTGATGTCAGCCTGGTCCACATAGTAAGTTCTAGACCAGGGGTACACATGAGATCTTGTCTTTAAAAAAAAAAAATCAAACTCCAGAAAAGACATTGATACCACACTAAGGAGATGAACTTATCTTGTATGGGCAGGAAAGCCCTGAAGTAATTATAAATGGGCAAGCCAGAAAGCTGGCACCAGGAGAATGTAACTCATCAAGTGCATTGCTTGCCTAACATGTATGAGCCCTGGGTCCACCCCAGGGATGGTGGCACTCCCCTATGATCCCAGGAATAAGGAGGTAAAAGCAGAAGGATCACACTTTTAAGGTCATTGTTGGCTACGTGGGGAGTTTGAGGATAGCCCGGAATATATGAGACTCCCAGAGGAGGGAAAGAAGGAGGAAATGGAAGGTAATTATGAAAGAAAGCTAGCTGACTCCAACATGAGGGTTGGGGGGTCTTGATGAGAAAGAGGGAGGCTCCTCAGGGTAAATCTGAAAAATGGGAAGATCCAGCAGGAGGTTATGGGCTCATGTAGGGACTGATGGACACAAGCCCAGGTCTGTCATCCGCAGAGAGAAGATGAAAGCAGTCTCTAATGCCGAGTAGTTGCAGTAACTACAATCAGTAGGGTAGAAGGAACAGGATGGAGTGACTCCATAGATATGAGAAACTGAAGACCAGAAACACCTTAGGTTTGTGGTGCTCGTGAAGGGGTAGCCATTCTCTGAGACGGTAAGACAGAAAGGGACATATCTAGGAGAAAGACAGTGGGTTTAGACATGGGCACATTAGGTTGGAAGTAGCTGCAAGTCATCACCATGGAAATGTCCAGAGACAGCCTCCTTGAGAGATTGAAAAGGCAATCAAGATCCTGGCATGGTGGCACAAGCCTTTAATCCCAGCACTTGGGAGGCAGAGGCATGAGGATCTCTGTGAGTTCAAGGCCAACCTGGCCTATATAGAAAGTTCCAGGACAGCCATGGCTACACAGAGAAATTCTGTCTCAAAAAAACCAAAAAAGAAAATGCAGTTAAGGGCTTAGGAGGCATGGATGTTCCAGCCCTGAGAAACACGAGTGGTGTGAGAAGAGGACTCGGTGAGAATCTAAAAACCACCAACTTTGGGCACTGGAGAAATAGGATGAATGGAGCAGCAGAGAGGCAGGACAAAATCAGAAAGGCAGACCCGTGCCTCTCCCACAGAGGACAAGGCTTGGGGAGCAAGCAGAGTCCCCAGGCTCAGAAACCACAACGCCATCACCTTGGACAGAGGAAGAAAAGCACCTGCTGGTCTTGACAAGAACTAGGTTCTGCTGGGTGAGGTTGATTCCAGTTCTGCAGTGCAGCAGAAGGGTCAACAGAGCCAGGAGCAAGTGGGAGCGCAGAGCCAGGGCGGTGGGTGGGAACTCTTGAGAAGCTTGTTGGGGAGACTATGAAGGGTAGGAAATGGTGGGGATGTCCTGGGATGTGCATTTCCCAAGATGAGTTTCATTGTTGTCCAGCCAAAGAGGGTTAGATGGGACCCTGTCAGCCTGAAGTGGTTTTCTTCTGAAGACTCAGATGTGCCTCTCTCTAAACATTTCCCACTAAGTCTTGTGTGATCCTTTCATTCCAACCATTGTTTTCAGAAAAATTTCCCAGATCCCAATACCAATACAATTTACTGAATGTCTGCTAAGTGCTGTGCTGAGTACTATACATGGATTGTTTTACTTAGTCCTCAGGCCAATCATCAGGAAACTATTGACAAAGAGGAAAACTGGGGCTTGGGAACTGTGATTTGGTCACATGGTTAATGGAAACGTGGACATGTGGAATGCCATCTACCTCCCTAGAGACAGGATGTCTCACTGGCCTGGCAATCACCAGTTACACCAAGCTGGCTGCCCCGTGGGCCTATCTCCACCACCCCAGTGTTGGGATTACAAACACGAGCCGCCATGCCTGGCTTTCAGGTCCTCATGCTTCTGTGACACTGAGCTCTCTCCCCATGCCCACTTTGCCCATTTTATAGACCAAAAAACTCAAACAACCCAGATCACACAGCTAGCAAATGGAATGCCTAGACCCAAACCCAAGGCGGCCTGATACAGTAACTTCCCAAGCTCTCATGCTTCCCTCCATGGCCATAGGCAACTGCTCCTAACCCTTGGACCTCAGGAACTTTGGACAACCCACTATGAGGAATGAATAATAGGAGAAATGTTGTAGGAGGGTAAGATGTCGCATTTGCAGCAATGAAAGAAGAGGAACAGGAGCCAAGGTCACGAGGACCATAGCTGGGACTCAATGCTGCCAACACCACTCTCTCTTGTTCTATTTGGCTTCCTACACTGGGTAGGAAAGATGCTCACAGCATCTAGCATGCATCTAAACAAGAAGTAACATTCTTCCTCCCATCATTAACACATACATACCAGGGAAGGAGTACTATGCCCACACCTTGGACCAATCACTGTGGCTGGAAGATGGGGGGCATCTATGGTTGGTGCCACCTGAGTCACATGTCTGTCTACCTGATGGCCGTAGAGCAGGGATGGATGGAAGGAACTGTTACTTTAACTGACAGCCCACTGCAAATGTGTGACAACAGAAAGACATTTCCCAAAGGAAGAGGATGTCAGAAGTGCAATGATGGAAATCAGAGAAGAGAGGTAAGAGTCACTAGCTGTCACCGTCCACTACACTGGTCCATGTGAGAGACAGGGAGGACACACACAGACATCATCACCACGTGGAGTTCGCAGCCTCCAAGAGAAATACATTTACAGACGTGAAGACATTAATAAGAGCTGATCGCATCTACCATCTCTGAGCACCTACAGGGGACAGGCACTGTCCTGGAAAGTGGGTACAGCTGCCATCCCATTTTTTTCCTGAGTCCAAGAGACAGTAAAAAAAAAAAAAAAAAAAAAAAAAAAAAAAGCAGAAAACAATCTCCCCCACCCCTCTGCTCCATGATAGCCAACTCAGAAAAATATAAAAATGTTTATGGGTCCCTTATCCCCACTCACAGAGGTTAAAGGACTTGCTCAAAGTCACACAGCTAGCACACAAATAAACATAAACATTCTGGGAAGTATTTGGTTAAGGGCAAAACAATGCTTCCTGTAGACTAAAGGATTGGGGAAGACTACCTGGGAAAGGTAGTGGGTGGAGCAAAGCTGAGCCTGGAGGATGGGACATCTGGCCATGTATGCGAGGAAGTGAGGGTGGTAATCCCCCCAAACTCAGAGAAGCAAGGCTGAACACTCCTACATCTGTCTGCTCCCTCCATTCTATGGCAGATCTTTCTAGATTCCTGATCAGAAAGAACCACCTTCTTTGAGTCTGCTCTTCCCAGTCAACCCCAGCCAGCCCAACCATTCTTCACAGAATGTGTTCACTGGCACCCACATCTTCTGTCTTGGCTGCCCTCCTGTATGGTCCAGCTATGGACAGGTCCTAGGCATAGTTTGAGCCACACAGAAGACAAAAGAAATGTCACCTCCCCCTTCTAAGCACTGAATTTCCTAAAGAGCCCCAAGATCAGTTAGTAAGTATTACTCTGAAACCTCGTGGACTCCCAACACTCCCAATTCAAGCACAACACCCCCACTGTGGCCCATAGCAGACAGTTCCAAGCCTAAAATGAGACACTCATGTCACTGCTGCGGACTTAGTCCATACGTGGTGCTGGCTGCCTCCCAGCATCATAGCTTCTGCAGAAGCAGGGCTGGGACTGTGTGACTTCCACACAATGTACCTAATGCCACAGAACTATGGACTCTAGATAAAATGGTCCCTGTGCTACCGTGTGCATTTTATGACAAGTTTAAGCCAAGTCATTGGTGGGATCTCTGGAGCCACCTCCTCGGGTGACTCTGTCCCCAGCCTAGAGAGCTAGGTACCATCAAAAGGCAGCAGAGGAGGAAATTCCTAGTGGTTCTAGAAAACCCTGAGAATTTAACCTCCGAGAGGACTCAGAGGCCAAGTTAAACCATTGATACCTACACCATCATCACTGTCCTAAATTCTGGACCCCTTAGGCCACCTTAAAATTCCATCCAGCTCCAAGTCCTCAGCCCTCCCTGCCTCTGTAGTTCAGGAGCTGGACTTCCTGTCTACTCAGCTTTTGAAATGTCTTCCTCACCAGCCATTCAGTCTTGAATCCTAACACTTTGGCTTCTGTCTTCCCTACTCACCCACCTACACACAGAGCAAATTGTCCCTGCCAGTCACCAATTGCCTCCTAAGTGTGAAGGTCAATGCAGACTTTCCTTCCCTTCTCTCATGAGCAGCCTTTGACACCGTGGTGCCCGGTTGAGCCTCCCGGATGAGCCTCTGGACACCTCCCTGGACTCTGTCCCTACCTCCCTGACAGTTACTTCCCTGTCTTACTCTTGGACTCTTCCAAGCTGCCAACCTGGTCCTGATGCTGCCAATGTTACTTCCGCACAGCTAACCTGCTTAATATCTCATTTCCTCTGAGGATAAGCCAAAATAACCATCCTAAGCCCGCCACTGTCAAGCCCCAGCACTTCTGTGAACAGAGACCTATTTTCCTTTTCTGCATGGCCTAAACTTCTCTCTTCACCCCAGACCACTCAGATACACACAACCGTTTACTCAGCCTCGCCTGTAAACTAGAAACACAGGACTCCCTCCACCCCCTTCTCAAAGTTCAGGGTCTAAGGAAATCACCAAATGATTTCACCAAGCAGTGCTCCTTTCCCCCACACCTCTGTGGCCACTCTGGCTGGCCTCTCACAGCTCAAGCAGTAAGAACCTCCTAAATGGGCAGCTGGCTGTGGCCTCCTCAAACCCACCATTGACTGAGTGTGGAGGGATCTCCTAGGAGAGCAAATAGGAGTCCCCCGACTCCCCACGCCCTGCCCCAGCACAGGCTCCCTCTGCCATAGGATAAATTCCAAGCTTTTAACCACGGCCTCCTGTCTCCTGATGAGTCTTCCCAATGGTATCAACAGGGCTACTTTGACTGAAACTTACCCTCCCCTATTTCTGCTCCTGAGCCCTTCTTCCCACCCACTTTCCTTCTTGGGATGCTGAGCCCTCCCCCGCCCCATCCCCGGGTCACAGTCACCCAGAGTCCTACTTCCCTGTTAAGATTCAGCTCAAGGATTGCTTTCCTAGGAAGAACCTTCAGGGGTGGGGGACAGGTGGCTGGCCTGTGCTTCCTCCTTGGCACCCCATACCTGCCACATTACCAAAGCTTCTAGAACTTGCCTGTGCTCTGCATACACAACCCTTTGGATTGCTCAAGAATGTCCTCGTGGGTTACTTTTCCTCCTCAACAGAGCTAGCAGGGGACAAGGCCCACTGAAGGCCCTGAAAGAAAGAAAAGAAAGAAAGAAAGAAAGAAAGAAAGAAAGAAAGAAAGAAAGAAAGAAAGAAAGAAAGAAAGAGGGAGGGAGGGAGGGAGGGAGGGAGGGAGGGAGGGAGGGAGGGAGGGAGGGAGGGAGGGAGGGAGAAACCAACCAACCAAACAAATAAATAAAAAACTGATGAGAATTTGGATGAATAGCAAAGGGAACTGAAACACCCCAGTACTCACCATCCCCTCCCTCAGCTAGAGCGTGCCACACAATAGGTGTCCAGTAAAGGTTGGTTGGATTCTATTTACTGAACTGACATAAAATTTGGGGCAGTTTGAAGTTTGATGGCAGAGGAGGGAAAGAGCCAGAAGGGGAAGCCCAGGGTGCACCGCAGTGGGGGAAAGAGGGCCAAGGGATTGTGTGAACAGGAGGTGAGGGAACTTGAGAGTCAAGCGCGGGCCTCTGTACGCTCTGGGCAGCGGGCGGCGGCCTGGCTAGCCCTCCTCCAGCCCCGCCAGCGCTCTGTCCTTCCGGCTCCCTGGGGTGGCGAGACCCCCCCGGCTCGCGCGCTCCGCTCCGGGTGCTGGGAGGCGTGTGTGTCGCTTTAAAAGCTCCCTCCCGGCGCGCGGGGCCGGCCCCTTCCCTGCCAGCGCCGAGGCGAGCGGAGCCGCGCGAGCCCGGCGGCCTTTGAGGGAGCCAGCGCCCGCCAGGGCGGCCAGTCCGGCGGGGCGCGGCGGCGCTCGGGGAAAGCCGGCCAGGCCCGCGGAGCCGGGCGGGCAGTGCAGGGCAGGGCGAGGGGCGAAGCAGCCGGGGGAGAGAGGCCCGAGCCGCCCCGGTGCCTCCTCTGCCCCATTGGCAGCCGCCCGGCGCCCGGGGCCGCGAGGCGCGGAGCCGTGAGCGAGCGCGCAGGAGGCGGTGGAGCCTAGCGGAGGCTGCGCGCCCCGTGTGCCCAGCCGGGCCCGCCGCGCCTCCTCCATCGGCTCCCTGGCGCCTCGCTCGCCCCCTCTGCTCTCCTTTGCTTCTCCTGCTTAGCCCGGCCGCGCCAAGGCCCCCGGACCTCGTGCGCTCATCTACGCTGTGCTGGACACCGGGTCCCCCAGGCCACCGCTGCCGCCCCTCCCCCGGGACTCGAAGGAATCCGGACTTTCCCCACGGTGGAGCGAGCCGACTGCCGGGCTAAGGCTGAGCGGATTCTGCGGTCGCTCCGGACGCCGCCCGGACCGGAGCGCGGACATTCTGGGTCCCGGCTGAGTGCACCCCGGACGCCTGGCAGTGCCAGCTCGGGAAGGGCAAGGCAAGCCAGGGGCAGGACAGACCCCGGAGGGGCCCAGACGCGCCGAACTGGACTGGACAGAGAGAATCGCGAACCCTGCGGAGCCCGGGGAATGCCGGGCGTGGGCTGAGGGGATCCCGGCGCCCTCCCCAGCCTTCCGACTTTGGTTCAGTCGCCCGGACCGGACCGGCGTCGCTTCGGCCCGGGTCACCTGTGGCCTCGGGGCCCCTGAGCCCTCCGGACCCTCGCGACCCGGAGCCTGGCGGGCGTGGTGGGAGATTTTTCCTGCCCCCTTCCCCGGTGCGCGGAGGCCCCGCCCCCTCCCACCGCCCAGATGTCTCCGGTCACCGCTCGGAGGACCTTCCTGAGGCCAAGAGCCGAAGGGTCCAGAGAGAGAAGCCCGCCCTAGGGGAGCCTTGGGGGGCCCCCCAACCTCGTCTTGGGGCTCGGCCCCCGACGCTGCTTGGAGGAAAGGCCGGTGCCCCCATCCTCTGTGAGTAGGGGAGTCCAGCTTCGGAGGGAAGGCGGGCCTGGGGGAAGGAAGGGTCCGCTGGGAAGGAGGGCTCCCTGTGGGTATTGGAAGAAGGATGGAGGACTGGAGAGGCCCTGTGCTGAACCAATCTGGCCAAGCTTGGTTGGGGGGGGGGGCAGCTAGAGTGCCCCAGAGGAGGCTGAGGACTTATGCCTCTAAACCAGGGGCTCCTCCACTCTCCCTATAGAAGAAGGGTGTGCTGAAAACCATCTGCCTCCACCACCCCTCCCCACAAACAAAAATAAATAAATAAATCTCCAGTGAGGAAGGAGGGTGCAGGCAGGGAGAAGAGGGAGGCAGCAGCAGCAGCAGGCTGGTGCAGCAGCCTGGGAGGGCTGACGCCAGGCTCGCTCTTTCTGCAGGGGGCTGCCCTCCTCCAATCCAGGTCCCTCTCCAGCGCTGTTCACATCTGGAGCCCCCTCCACATCTGGAAGACCCTGACCACCGTCCCTCTGCAGGTTCGGCTGCTTCTAGAGACCGCTGCCTTTGTAACTGCCTAGGAGTTGCGAGGGGATTGCTGCCTTCCCCCATCCCAAGGGCATCTCTTACCCTAGTCCTTGCAGAATCATCCCCCTGCCTCCACACCCAGATTCAGGCAAAGATCAGCTCTGTACACCACAGGCGCTTCAAGTCCTGGAAGCTGTTCTTGGGCCCTAAGGCCCCTCCCCTTGCCCTCCTGTGTCCTCACCTTGACCCCCCCCCTCCCCCGTCAGACTCGGTCTCCCTCTGGGTGCTCCATCCCCCACCCAGAGGCAGAGTAGGTCGAGTGGCAGGCTGCAGGGGCTGGGTGAGGGCCGCCCAAGGCCAGGGTAGGCTGGGGGGCCGTTAAAATGTGGAGCTCTGCCCGGCCGAGGGGGGCTCCGTGGAGGCAGGCAAAGCGTGTGCCCCGCTGGGGCGAGTATGGGCAGGCTTGCGGCCACGTGGTGAAGGATGAACATTCGGGGTGCCCCGGACCTCGGGCAGCCCAGTGACGACCCCAACAGTGGTGGAGAGAGAGAACGGATTCGACAGCGCATGAAGATGGTCATCGGGCAACTTGAAGGCATCCTGAGGGAACTCAAAGAAGTGGCTAAGGAGCTGAGGGAGGTGAGTGAGAGGCCAGCAGGGGCCACACAAAACCCGAGCCCTGCCTGGCTGGGCTCAGCATCAAAACATTTGTGTGTGTTTGAGTGTGCAAGGCTATGTGCACATGGCCCGCTCCACAGAGGACCACCCTTCTCATTCTCCTTCCTCAAGTCTGTTTTGCTAAAAATCACTATCCCCAGAGCTGCTGGGGCCTTGGTGTGGTGGTGACTGCTTAAGCAGATGCCAGGGGCCCAGCTCTATAGTTAACACTCAGGGTGCCCAGTGAGGATTAAATCTGCCCCACTCCGTTCTTAATGGGACACATTCTTCTGAAACCTAAGCTGTCCCTTGACCCCACTATTTACCCACCAGACTCTGAGCAAGGACTCTAGAAAAGTGTGGATGGCTATTACTTAACCAGTCCCCACTGCCTGAGGCCCAGCTCAAAAAGTATCCCTTCCAAACCTTTAATTTCCAGAAGGGGAGAGGGATTTAAACTGGTTGTGGCCTCCCTGTCCTAGAGTAGAATGTGGCTGGGAGCTCCTGGTGGGGATCGGAGGTCCTTCTGTACGTTGAAGAAGAGATGGGTCTCTTTAAGGATATGTGCCCCCCTCTCACAGGGCATGCTTCTGGATGGTTTTTGCAAAGACCAAAAAGTCACCGAGAAACCCTCTCTGGCTTTCTAATCGGAGCCCAGTTTAATTACAGCTTCCCACATTGCTGGAGTAATGAGGTACACATGTCTTCCACCCTGCCCCCTGGGCTGTGTTCAAGTCCAAAATGCATGACCAGCGTTCTGAGCCGCTGGCCTGAATTTGCCCGCTGGGTCCCATTTCACCAGCCAGGTGGGCTTTAGGCAACTTCCAACTCCTTGTAACCAGGGCCCCTGCAGAGACAGAGGGAGAATGGATCATTCTGAGTTATGAACCCAAGCTCCCCTACCAGCTGTGTATCGGGGGAGGGGCCTGTAGGAGACTGAGGAGATGGGGCAGGCTGTGAACAATGTGGCTTTCCTGCCTGGCCTGAATTAAGGCAGGGAGAGGGGTTGTTTGAAGGGAGCTGTGAGTTGGAGGGTGACAGAGATCTCAGGCCTGTTAACAATAGTGCAGATGGGGGTCTAAGGTCTGCTACGTGCAAGCTGCCAGGAGATCCTGTCTTCAGAGGTGGGAATGAGAGGCACTTCGGGCAGGCAGAACTGGTGGAGCTTCTGCCCATATGCTGGGCTGCTATGGTCTGGACTCCATAATACAGTTTGGAAGCCAAAGGCCACAGGTCCCTGAACAACCCTTCCTCTGGCCTCATGAGTCCAAAGGATTAGGTATCCTCTCCTACCCTGTCTTAATTCTAGATGCTCTATGGTTTTATTAGGGCCACAAGAACTGTCCAAAGTCTCAGCCTCAGGCAGGGACATGGGACCCCAACCAGAGCTGATATTGTCTATAAGCCTGGGAGTCAGCTTTGGTACAACTCCCAGTGGGGCAGACCCTGCCTCTTCTCCCTCAGCATAATCATCCAGAACTTGAAGAGATCTCACAGGTAGTCCAGGCAAACACTATCCACTTACTATTGAAGAAACAGGCTTGCCCAAGGCTACATAACTTACCCATGACAGAATTGAGCCTAGAATTCAAGATTCCCAATGCCTATTTGGAGCTTCAGCAGGTGGGCTATTGTGTAACCTCAGCATTTTGACAGGAGCTTCCAAGAGATGCTTGATGCTTGTGATGTGGTGCCCAAGTGCCAGGTTAATTTGTGGAGCTTTTAAATGCCCCCAATCTTCCCTTTTATACTCACTGATTCCCATGTCCCTCACCCCAGAGCTCCAGTTGATAGTCTGCACACACCAGAGGTCTGAACCAGGATTGAGTGATGAGTCCCCTCCCCCACATCTGTAGGCCATGTGTCTCCACCCAAGACTTTGGCAGGTTGCTATGGAAACCAGAGTCTACCCCGTATGCCACGGCCTGCCCGCTGCCAATGGTACCCAGCTGGGTGGGGGGTTGAGCCTCAGAGCTCCCTAGTCCCCCATAAAGGGGATGTGTACGTAAGGTAATGGGCAGAGAGGAAGGGAGACCCAGGCAGAAGAGCCATCATAACCAACTTTCTGTGGGCTGGGGTTGGTTGGGGACAGGAGTTCCTCTGGATCTCAGGTCCCGGTTTTAAACTTTTGATGTAGCTCTAGGTCCTTCAGGAGAACATAAAGCTGGTCTGTGTGGCTCCATTCAGGCCCTTTGTGGTGGTTCTCTATCAGGGCTGTGGGTAGGCCCATGGTAAAGTGAACAAGGCCCTATTCCCTCATCACACATGACTCCCTGGGCAGCACTTGTTCATTGCCACTAACTCAGACCAAATACTTGAGTGTGGAGACAAGAGTTAAACATGGGGTTGGCAGGGGCACTGCATGAGAACCTTGTGGAAGGAGCTAGGCAGCAAAGAGCCGGCCGGCTCTGCCATTCTCCTCTGGCCTCCCTTCACCATCCTCCTGTCTCTACCTCCTCTTCCTGCCTGACACCTCTGGCCCCAGAAGACACCCCAAACACACACACACACACACACACACACACACACACACACACACACACACACACACACTCCTGAGCACAAAGCCCTCTCCCTGAGCCTCCATTGCTCCTCACTGAATGGGGCTACTGATGACTTGTCCCTCCCAGTGATGCTGCAAGGTTGTTGGAGGCTTTGCCTGAAGGGGGAGGGCCAATACCAGATCACACTTCCAGAGGATTTGGAGTTCCCTCTCCTCATCCTCCCAACCCCCACTACAGCTCCCTGGGTCTGGGTAGGGGACTAAGTAAGGTGAAGAATGCAAAAGCACTTTGAAAGCTGAACCTGAACTGCCCCAGAATGTGACATGACAGCCAGACATTAATTAGCCCTTTCTCCCAGGTTCCCCAACATGCCAGGATGCCAGGCCAAACCCAGCAGGCTCCCTAAGCTCCCCAGATTCCATGGATCTCAGTTAGAGACATAGATCATTCCAAGGGACAAGGAGCACATACCAGGCAGCCAGAGATTTCTGGTCCGGTTCTTAGTTCAGCTGCCTTCTGAACTGTGTGAATCTGGGAAAGTGACTTTGCTTCTCTGTGCTTCTGTTGGCCCAATCTGTAAGAGGAAGATACCAACTCATTCTGTGTTCCCTTCTATACACAAAGCCAGCTCCGTATCCTTTTGGTTCTGTTTTTGCTTTGCAGTGGTAGGTATCAAACCGAGGTCCTAATACATGTGAGGCAAATGTTCTCCGTGGAGCTAGGGCTTGGCCACCCACGAGGTATTGTTACTGAATGAGTCTAGCACTTCCCTGCACAGCCTTGAGTCACATAAGGTTTTTAGCCAAAAGCAGGGAGGCCAGGGCCAGGTCCTGGCTGTCTGGTAGGGACCTCTAATAGGTCATTTGCAGAAGGTGGTCCCATCTCCTACCCAGTGAGGAAAGGACAGTGACAGGGATGGAGGTACAAAGGGGCTCCTATAAAGTGCATAGAAATGAGGGACAAGGTCAGCAGACGTCTATGGGGAAGAATATTGCAGGTGATGGGAGCTGTGACACCAGGGTCTTGAGGAGGGAGTGTGCCCGATCATCAGGAAGCCAGTGGAAAGTGGAGCAGAGAGGGGCAGGGGTCTGGGCGTGGGGCAAGGGAGGGTATCCCATGGAACCTGTGAATCAGAGTGTGGAACTCAAGTTTGCTGTCAGTGGAAGGCCACATACTTTTAATATATCTTGGTTATATTTCTGGGTGAGACTCTGCCTTCCTGTTCCCCCTGCTGCCCACAGACTCAAAGCTCCCACAGGCAGGGTGAAGGGGTCCTCATCCCTGGCCCATCAGATTTTGAGCTCACCTTGAACATGTACTTGTTTCTTCCTGGTCCATGGGGGTTGAAAAGTGATCCTTTATTGACCACCTGTACCCCACATCATCAGTGAGTCTTGAGTAGGTCCTAACTTAAGGGTACTGTCATCTCTGTGTCCCCAAAACCTCAGAACAGGGTAGATACAGCCTCTCCTTGACCTGAGGTGGCGGTGGAGGGTCCCACCACCTGGTTGGCATAGGAAGTAGGCTCTGTGGCAGCCTGTTTCCAGCTGTCTGTCGGCCAGGTGCCATGTGTAAAGGTGGCAGGGAAAGCCATAGATTTTGCTAGTAAGAGATAAATAAATGTGGCCTAAAAGAGCTGGAACAGGAAAAACTGGGGACCACAGGGCTGTGCCAAAGTGGGTCAGCTCAATACCCGCAGCTCAGTACAACTTGGGTGGATTTTTTTTTCTTATTTTTTTTTTTCATGCCTTCTTTTCCTCCCTTTTTCCTTTGCCTTCTCCTCCTCTGGACAGATTCACAGAGGCTCCCTAGCCAATTAGGCCAAATTGCAGGATGAGAGCCATGAATCATGGTCAGCTCACCCCCATCTCCCCAATGCCACAGCCCCCCAGGAAGATAATAAACAATGTAATCACAGAATTAAAAAATAATCAGTGGTCATAAATAATGCAGAATCCCCAGTTATGTAACCAGCTGCCCAGGGAGCTGGGAAAGAGGGAAGGAGTGGGGACTCTGGGTCTGGGACTCTTGGTCCCTCAGCACTGGCTGTTGGGGCCTCAATGGATGTGAACCCACACAAGCGTGCACGCGCGTGCGCGCGCGCACACACACACACACACATGCACACACACAAGCATGCATGCATACATTCACATGCACATAAGCATGTACGCATGCATTCATCTGAGAGGGAGTTCAGCCAGGTGTACTGGTGGTCCAGGTCTGTAACAAAGAGGCCTCCCAGCCTTCTTTCACATGGTCTACAGCTGTGTTTATAGAATGGACTGGTATCTGTGGCAAGCCAGGGGCACAATGGTGGGTGAAACAGAGCCAACCTTGCCCTCTCTTTGGCCTGCTGTCTACTAGGCAGGCAGACATCAGCCACATCACAACATACATGCGTAAAAGTATAGCTGTGACCAACATCGCCCTCCGCTGGGGACCAGCAGGCTTCTTCCAGGAAGTGAGGATGGATGGTGGGAGAAAGGGCATGCCAGGTGAGCCCCAGTGGCAGCCTGAGCTCCAGCTCTGTAAAATGTGCAGAGAGATGAGGGGGAGGCCACTTGCTGGAGGGGAAAGGGGGTGGTGTTGGGAAGGCTCAAAAGTTTGGGGAACAGGGAAGGGCTGGAGGCAGAGGGGTGGTGTGGTCCTGATGCTGATCAGGAAATCTAATGCAGAGCAGGGATCAGCGCTGGCAGGAAGTTACTGTTGGTGGGCAAGGCTGAGATCAAGACAGAGGCTGGGGACACCCTTGGGAGAGGGCCTCGGTTCTGTCTCAGCCCTGTCCTCCCTCCCAAGCGCTCACCCTTGGCCTCTCTGGAACAGATGAGTATAGTTTGTAAGACGCCAGACCCAGGAGTCAGACTCCACTTCTGGCTTTAACTCAGCTCTTTCTAGGTGCTGGGCCTCAGTTTCCCTGTCAGCAAGGGCAATAGCACAGGTAGATTCAGCAGTCTCTCTCTAGACCCCCAGTCTAGAGATTTTTCTGGTTCTTCCTCCTTTCTCCCCCTCTTTCCTTCTGTGTATATAATTATTTCTCTGCACTCCAAGACAATCCCAAATTATATGTAGGCAAAATGATTATTAAATCTCGGAGAGAAATCACAGATTTCAAGACAGCCTGAGCAGAGAGGCAGGTAGCTCAGGCCTGTTCCAAACTTGCTCTCCACATTGACCTGGGAAACAAGACACCAGGGAAGGATTAGTGGGTTTATGAGCTAATCATGGCCCTACACAGAAGCTGGGTACTGCGGGCACATGGCTTCCCTTTCTCACCCTGACTTCTGGCATTTGTCAGGTCTTGGGGAAACCACACCTGCCTGTGAGCTCACAGCCATAGGCCTCATGGAGCTCTTCTAGTTCTGTTCTGAAGGGACACACCCACACTTCAGGCAAAATGGGCAGTGCTGGCACATGGGGCCATGGAAGGCATACCTACCATATCCTGGCATTTTGAACAGGCATTGAAACTTGCTCATCAGTGTGGCATTTCTTAGGTGAAGCCTGAGTCCCATCTGCTCTTGGGCCTGGGTACGTGCTCATGCTCACTGGTGCAAGGTAGATGTTGCTGTTTTACATTGTTCTGCATGCTTTCCCAGGGGCATTAGGTTAAGTCCTCACAGCGGCTCTCAAGCAGAGAGAATTCTCTTAGAATTCTCTGATGAAGAAACAGAGGCTAAAAGCGGAGTAACTTGATTAAGGTTGCGCAGCTCGTAAGTACTGAAGTCAGGGTTGGAGTCCAGCATTGGCTTCAGACTCTAGGTACTGACGGGTTTGTCTGTCCTGACGCTAGAGTTTAAAATATGGTGATATCTCATCCATCTTCATCCCCCTGAGCAAGGAGAGGAGTGTCAGAGTTAGAGACCACAATTCAGAAGTGGATTAACACCTGCCTTCAGTTCTCCTGCCGAGAGGGGGCAGACGTGAGACCTGAAGACCACATCCCTCTCTCCCTTCCTCCATACCCAGTGTAAAACCAAAAGAGGGTGCTAATGAAGAAGAGAAGGGAGCCAATGAGAAAGCCTCTAGAACAGGTGGCCAGCCAGGGCTTTCCCAGCGAGAGGAGCATGTCTGGGCTCCAAGGCTTCTAGGCTCCTGTTGGGCCTACCTGGGATATCCCTGCTGTCTATCCCTCAGGCCTGGGGCCTGATGGTGCTCTTTCCTGATGAGCTTCAAGAAGCTGGACTTCTCTGCTCAGCCTAGCCTCAGCTGAGTCTGTGGGATCTCAGCCAAGCCTTTCAACTCCAGCTTCCTCCTCCTGGCACCCCCAGCCTCAGGCTGCAGCAGCTGGTGACAGCTCTCACTGATCAGGGAGTCCCCTCTGAGCCTGTGACTGCCTGCATGGCAGAGCCACTCCTGAGGCTGCCCCAGCACCCAGGCCACCAGGCCAGTGCCTTTCAAAACAAGAGGCAGCCACTGGGAGCTGGAAAGTGGAAAACGTGGCACGTAGTAGGTGATCCAAGATATGAAATGATGTCACTTGGATACCAGGGTTCCTCTGAGTCCTGCCACCATCCTCACTGATCCCTACAAAGCTCTGCTAACTTTGGCCAGGCACTTGATGGAAATGATTTTGAGTTCCAGCAAGTGTATGTGACTTGCCCAAAGTCTGTCTCCCCCCCCCCACCCCCACCCCATGTCCTGACTCCTCCGATTTGCTGCAGGCCTCTTAGCAGAGAAGTTCTTCTATCCCTGGCATCCACCACCTAAACACCTTCTCATACTGACTCTTAAAGACACAGATTCCTAGAATCTCCCTTAGAGGTAAACTAGTTCACGCACTTCGGTTGAGAAACAGACCTTAAGAGGAATAGGGACGGTCAGGTCACTTGCAGCTAGAGCCCATCTCCCACCGACGCAGATGCTGCAGGCAGTGTCTTTCTGCTTTCCCTGGGGGCGGTTGCCACCTGCCCCTCACCGTGCATGCAACAGTGGTAGCAGTTCCCAGTAATGAGGACTGAATTAGGGCTTGCTTAGTTAACTTACTAACCGACCACCCTGAGCCCAGGCAGATAATGCCAGCCAGATGCTGGAGCTAGATACAGTTCCTGAGGTCTTTGTCCCCGAGTCTCTGTGACTCAGACACTTGTTCCCTCCACTGGTTTTTCTTGTTTTATGTTTGAGTCTTGGCCTGACTCTGCTCTCTTCATCCTCCTCATGCTCTGTCCTATCCCTAGGCTTTGCCTAATCTGCGCCCCCCTCTCTCGATGCATTCTACCCTGATGTATGTGCTGGCAACCGCACAGGCAAGTGTATATCTGCCTGCCGGGCCTGCCTGCTCAGAGGCCAAGAGCTTCCCTCTGGGTTGTTGGGAGATGGGCAGGCAGAGCAGGGTACAGTGACCTCCACAGATGAGCTGCCCCATGAGTGACTTTAACAACCATCCCTGGGCCAGGATGGATGGTCTCTTTATTGCTTCCCGAAGAATGCTGGCTTTATTCCTTTTCCCAACAAGCTGAGATTGATCTCCACTCATCAGTGGGCAGGGAAGGTAAGGAGGGAGGAGGTTCTGGAGCGTGAGGGTAGAGGAGGAGGGTGACTCAGCCAGTGCCACACACTTGTTGTTCCAGTCCCCGGGGTTGGAAAGAGATCCCTGAGTGAGTCACTAGCTGATGGGTCCAGGATGCTTTAGTAAGACTGGGCAGAGTCTTCTTTGTGACTACTCCGTCATTTCTCTCCACTGACTTCAAGTCCAGCTACCACGTTCTAGAGTCAGCCGGCGGGAGGCCTCCAGGGCTTGCTGGAGTCCCTCAACCCCTCCTATCTGACCCCCCCACCCCCACCCCCCCCCCCCGTCTCAATCAGTACAAGCTGGAGCCTTGTTCACTACACTGTCCTCATTCCAAATAGCAGCTGTACTTGAGAGAAAAGGATGTGCGAATGGACAGGGTGCCTGGTGGAAAGCAGTACCCCCCGCTCCAGTGGACAGCACAAGCTGTCCATCCTTGTCCAACTTGGCCTTGTGTATGCTTGAGACTGAGTCTCTCACTGGCCTGGAACTTGCCAAGTAGGCTTGGCTGGCTGGCCAGCAAGCCCCAGGGATGCTCCTGTTTCCACTTCCCCGGGGCTAGGATTATACGCATGCACCACCATGCCCAGCTTTTTTTTTTTTTTTTTTTTTTTCCAAAAGGTGGGTCCTAGGAGTCAAACGCAAGTCCTCATGCTTGTAAGGCAAGCTCTTCACCAACTGAGCTGCCTTCTCGGCCCCAATGTGGGCTCTTAGCAGCCAAACCTGTGACTTCAGTTCAGCCACCATCTTTCAGAGTCACCTGCCAGGAGGTGTCCAAGGGCAGGGCAGAGGCACACATACACACACCTCGCCCCTCTCATCTCCTCTCCCTTCCCTGGCCAGGTGGTGAGTCAGATCGACAAGCTAACCTCTGACTTTGACTTTGAACTGGAGCCGGACGACTGGACCACGGCCACTGTGAGCAGCACCTCCAGCAGCGACAAGGCGGGAGTGGGCGGCCCCTTTGACCTGGGCCACCTGGACTTCATGACAGCCGATATCCTCTCAGACAGCTGGGAGTTCTGTTCTTTCCTGGATGTCTCTACCCCGTCAGACTCTGTGGATGGCCCCGAGGCACCACGGCCAGGCGCAGGCCCTGACTACCAGCTCATGAATGGTGGTCTGCCCATCCCCAATGGGCCACGCGTGGAGACACCAGACTCCTCCAGCGAAGAGGCCTTCGGCGCTGGCCCTGCAAAGGGTCAGGTGCCCCAGCGGACCCCAGGGACGAGGGAGAGGGTGCGGTTCAGTGACAAAGTACTCTACCATGCCCTGTGCTGTGACGATGAAGAGGGGGATGGTGAGGAGGAGGAGGCAGAGGAGGAGGCAGGCCTAGCCCCAGAGCTGGCCCATGTGGAGCCACACTCAGGCCCCCTCAAGCCCTCCCCAGCCCCCCACAAGACCAGGCGCTCTCCGTTGACTACCCGACGCTTGGGCCCCACATTGGCTCCAGAACAGACCCGGAGGGTCACAAGGAACAGCAGCACCCAGACAGTGTCAGACAAGAGCACACAGACAGTGCTACCCTATACGGCCACCAAACAGAAAGCCAAGGGCAAGAACTAGGGGCTGGGGAGGGGGGAATGCATAGAGCTATAAATATATATATATATATATTTAAACAAACACAGTCATAATAAAATTCATAAATACTAAGGATCCGGGCCCACAGGCCCCAAAGCCTTCAAGAAAGCTCATCCTAAAACAATTAGAGGCCCACGATTTCCCTTCCCCTCCATAGGGCAGGGTTCCTGAAGGGAGCTGAACCCTACCATTCCCACTACAAGTCCCCAGCACCATAGAGGTCTGTGAGTGCTGGCCTGGGCCATGTCCTAGAGGGAACTCAGCAGCTGGAGGCAAGCTAAAAGAAGCTCACCTGGAAGACTAGGAACTTGGAACACAGGGTTGGTGTCACTGTGGCTAGATGCAGAAGCTCCTCTGTCCTCCTGGGCAGAGCTACATGGACAGACAGCCCCACCTCACACACGCCCCCCACCCCCCATCCTGAATCTTAGGGTTGCCCCCAGACACTGAGAAGGACACCCTGCCCTGAGGCAGACTGCACTACCAGGAGCCTGGCAGCCACGGAGCAGATCCAAAAACCCAGTCCACTCCCGATTCTTTCAGCTCCCATTCTTAGCTCTGAAGTTCAGAATTCTCAGATCTTGGCCTTGAGCAGATCCAAGGTGTGTGGATAGTTGATAGCAGCCATCAGAGTGCTGGGAACCAAGACCCAGATGTACTTGACCATCCACACTATACAGGTAGAGGGGAGGAGGAAATCCACTGTCTTCTCCTGGCTCCTACTTCTTCATGCCCAACCCCTTAGCTCACCTTAATAAGTCCTGAATAGCAGCAACAGCTTCATCTGCAGTGTGACCTCCCAACAAGTGCATTCAAATGTCTTGAGGGTGATAATGTTAGGCACTGGTCACATTTATTGAGCAGACCACTGTGCTGAATGCACCATATAACATTATCTTATTGCCCCATTTTTCAGATGAGAAGACAGGTTCAGAGAGGTGAAGTAAGTGGCCCAAGGTCACCGAGCTTCTGCTTTCCTGTCCCCAAGAACAAGTACTTTACAGGCTATGCCTGGCCCTGTCATATAGCAGCCATATCACCTTGGGCAAATCCATTTGCCTCTTTGAACCTTTCTACTCCAGCTGTGAAATGGGTCTGATAGTCTTGACCACCTCAGTTGCAGTCACAGGGATTCAGCAAGTGGTGAGTGTACACACTTGAGATAAATTGGAGGCACTAAATGCCTACTGTGGTCAGTGTGGGTCACCCCACATCTCCAGTGACTTCCACCGTAGAGGGGCTGAGTAGAAGCCATTCACACCCGGTCAAAAGCCATCCTGAGTCAGAAGTATCACATGGCTTTGCCCCTACAAACAGCTTGAGGCCAGAAGATAGCCACAGTGTGACTCATTACCCTGCCTGGAGCAGACAGGTAAGGTCGGTGAACCAGTGAGAACATCAGTCCTGAGGCCTTCCTGGGGCACATTTCTATTAATGCAGAACCATAACCCACCAGGAGGGGCCTTAGGATCTGCTAGTACCCGCTGCCCCTGCTTGGGGAGGTGCTGTGTAACCCGAGTAGGGACTAGCAGGCTAGTCTAGGGGGAATACAAGGACATGACATAGGATGAGACCTGTCCCAACTGTAGTGAGGTCAGAGCCCTACAAAGCCCGTGTGGTGCAGCCACCAGAGTAGAAGTCCAGTGATGGCTAGCTGGGGCTAGCTGAGACCAGTGGGCCAGCAAGGTCCTGCCCTCCCTGAACTCAACAGTTCCCATTTATCCCATTCTCTCTCTGAGGCTGGTTTTTTCTCATCAGTGGTGAGATTGTTTTTCTCATCTTTTCAACCATTATGGCAACGAAACCTACAGGGCGGTTCTCATTTCACAGGGGAAGAAACTCAGGCCCAGGGCCAGGGTCTCTGAGAGTCCTGAGTGAGGGATTTTTTTTCTTCCTTCCTTTGACCCAGGTTCATATGACTACGTTAGGTCACAGATAACCTCAACCACTTGTGTGCCCAGGTGGGGCGTAGAGTGTGTGTCCTGGTTTTGAAGTAGATAGAAGTCCACCATGGTAAAGGCACAGAAAGCCCTTGACAGTGGGATAGGATCACCAGGACTTTTCATGACTTGAAACACAGACTGTGTCCACCCAGGGAGAAAAGGCATTCTGCACATCAAAGCAGGTGCTCCTGCCCTTAGAGCACACAAAGCCATCCTGGGTTCCTCCTCCACCAGGTCAGCCATGCCTCCTGCTCCTCCCTGCCTCCAGGCCTCTGCTGGTGTCTGGTTTTTTTCATGGGGAGTGCATCTGCTTCTGGGAAGTCAGACTCAGCTGCCACCTGCTGGGTGCACTTTCTTGTGCTGTAGGTGCTCTGGAGGAGGGAGGAGGGATCCAAGGTGGCCCTTGTAACAGAGAGGAGGCTAAGCAAAATAAATAGCTCCATTTAATGGGCACATACTATGCACTGGAATTGTGTAAGCATGTGCCTTATCTCATTCCTCACAGAAATTACAAGACATGTCATTTTAACTTGTGCCTATTTTCCATCTGGGGAAACTGAGGTTCTGAGAAGTCAAGTCACTTACTAAAGGACATACAATATGAGTTAGGGAACCAGTATTCAACCCTAAACTCAGCTTCTTAGCACTCAAATATGTACTGGCGTAAGAATAGACATTAGGTGTCCCAAGAACCAGGTGAGCCTTGGAGCGTAAGAAATGTGTGGGAAGAAGGAAGCTGGTGGACCTTCTGTTTGGGGAGAATTTGGCTACTGTCAACCTGTGTGTCAGAGGCCCTGACTTAGCCTGAAACTGAATGGATCATAGATTTGATAAATATTTGTCAAATGTATTAATGATCCCCCCTTGTTACAGGGACATCCACTGTGCATTCGTTCAGTCAGCCAACATTGAAGACCTCCAGTACGCCAGATCTCACTTTGCTTGCATGTGCATGCATGCACAGACATACACATGCATACACTCCCACATGCACATAATCTCTCTCTCTCCTCTGGGATAGTCTCTCCTGTGGGATATCTGGAAGCTGGACAGGAATGAAGAATATGAAGTTTCAGCCTTGACAAGTCAGAGGTGTTTACTGGGTCTACCCTTGCCAGGGTGCCTAGGGGAAAAAAATGTCAGAAGCTAGGGGGCGCCACTTTGGTGAGGAAGCCACTCAAACATGTCCTCAGGGCTGGAGGCTCCTCAGGCTGACCACTTTGGTAGGATAGGCACACTACAGTGTCCTTGAGTGCCTGAGAATAAGGAAGATCTTTATCTCTGTTTTCTAGATGTGGGAACAAGGGACCAACTCTGTAGCAGACAAGAGGTGGTTTGATGAAACCAGGCAAAAAACTGGGCACGTCATTCAAAGACAAGGACAGAGCCAGGCCATGTTAACAGGGGAAGGGGTTGGGGTGGGAATCCAAGAGGCAGCAGGCCCAGCCCTCCACACCCCCTCTTGAGTCCCCTTTCTCTGTCCCCACCTCTCCCTCCTCCACCTATCACCCATTTCTCCTTCCAAAACCGAGACATGAGTAAGAAACCCGGCATTTATTGACAACCTGGTGCATGCCATGCCTTTTAACCAACACTAAATAACAGATTCAGCTGGGCCCTGTTCAGAACAGGTCGTTCAATACTTATTTATTGAGCAAATGGATTAACCACAACCGTCATTTTACAGGTCAGGCAGGGAAACAAGTGAACAAAGGCGGACTTTTCAGAGGTACAAAGCAGGATCTTGGTGTTACTAGAGTTTGTGAAACCTATGAGAACAAGTGTTTATGGCTCTTCCCTTGGAATGGGGTCTCCCTGGGTACCCAGAAAGGGGAATGAGGGTCATTTGGGGCTGCTGGAACTTTAAAACAAAGATGGCTGGAGTGACCATATGCTAGGTAACAGAGTAAGGTCTTATTAAGGCAGAGAGTAGATGCTGGAGCAAAATAAGGCAAAATGGAAAAGCTG
The DNA here is from genome assembly GCF_949786415.1 of Peromyscus eremicus. Taxonomy (NCBI): domain Eukaryota; kingdom Metazoa; phylum Chordata; class Mammalia; order Rodentia; family Cricetidae; genus Peromyscus; species Peromyscus eremicus. The sequence goes on from NC_081422.1 coordinate 52,964,922, forward strand.
AGGGGCACTCTCTGTTGGGAACTTCAGACCCTGTGGCCCTCACCAGTCCACTCCATCCTCTTGGCAAGGGCTGAGGCAGAGAGGGAGAGCATCTGCCTAGTCTGAGATGAGAGCCTGTCTTTAAGACAAGTCAGTAACTATCCAGTGGCCTATCACGGTAGGGATTCATTCAATGCATAAATGAAAACGTTACAGTTAGCACCTTGGTAATGAGGGTATACTAAAGCCCTTGAGAACCACTGCATCCTACCGTCTGTCCCCCACAGGCCAGCTAGGCAGGATGCGGAGGGTGTATCCTTCTGATACACATGAGCCAGCTGGCATTTTCATGCGACCTGACTCTGCCCACCGGCCTGCCCTGCACCCCAGCCACCATTATCCTTTACCTCTTCTCCGACACTGGTCCCCAGCAACCAACTGAGGTGCTTGGGAGGGGGGGTCTCTTGGTTAACCTCAGGCCAACATGGCTTAAGGCCTGGGCCCCATGCTGATCGGATCTGACTCCCTGCCAGGAAAACTTAAGCTCACACACCTGCCTGAGGCCTTGCTGTCTCTCCCTCCTGTTTCTGCTGGGACAAGCAAGGGTCAGGAGCTCTGTGAAACAGGCTCACCATGTGACAGGGACTCACTATGGGGCCTCTCTGCTGCCACCTCAGAAGTGCGACAGAAACCCAAGCTCCAGATGGCTGCTTCACCCATCTTCTCCCCAGAAGACGGCAGAGTGGGGCTCACTGCAGGGTACAACCACCCATGGAGGAGGTTTGGAAAGAGGTCTGGGGCCCTGATGCCTTTTGGTTCTTTTTATTTCATTTCTTTAAAAAAAGTTTTTATTAACATATGTTAATTATACATAATAGTGGGTTTCATTATGACATTTTTATACATATATAATGTATTTTGATTAATATATATATAATGCATTAATTCCTCATTACCCTCGCTTGGCCCCTCCTCCTGCTGATCCCCTTACTCATCTCAACTAACCCTCCTTCTACTCTCATGCCCTTTTCTTTCTTCAAGATTTATTTATTATGTAGACCGTGTTCTGCCTGCAGGCCAGAAGAGGGCGCCAGATCTCATTATAGATAATTGTGAGCCACCATGTGGGTGCTGGGAATTGAACTCAGGACCTCTGGAAGAGCAGCCAGTGCTCTTAACCTCTGAGCCATCTCTCCAGCCCCCTTTTCCCTATTGTTTTTCTTCCTTCCTTCCTTTCTTTCTTTCTTTCTTTCTTTCTTTCTTTCTTTCTTTCTTTCTTTCTTCGTGTGTGTGTGTGTGTGTGTGTGTGTGTGTGTGTGTGTGTGTGAGAGAGAGAGAGAGAGAGAGAGAGAGAGAGAGAGAGAGAGAGAGAGAGAGACTCGGTTTAATTAGGTCTGTTGACAGGAGCATGGGAAATTTACCAGTGGCTACATCACTGGAAGAAAAATGTTTCTTACTCACCAACCATTAGCTACTTTTAGATCCTAAGGAAAGTCTGGGGCTCCATGAGCCCCTCTGGGAGCCGCAACCTTCGTGGGGTTTTCCATACTCATCCTAGTCAGGAATGCTCCTGTGAGAATGGAGAAATGACTGAGCCCACTGTGGAGAAGGTTGATCACGTCTTTGTCGTTGACGGTACACCTGAAAAAAACACCTGAGGGAGAGGGAGAGTTTACTTCAGCTTACAGTTTCAGAGTGATTCAGTCCATAGTTCCCACTGAGGCACAGACGGAGAGTGTCGTGGGTTGCTCATCTCAGGGCAGCTGGGGAGCAGAGATAAACAGGAAGGGACCACATACAAGATATACCATTCAAAAGCAACACACACACACACACACACACACACACACACACACACACCCCACCGGCAGCCTACTTCCTCCAACCAGGCCCCACCTCCTAGTTTCCAGCAACCTCCAATAATGTCATCTGATAATGAGTCTGTCAGTGTCACCTCTCAATGATTGGATCTATCAGCTGTGGGCCAAGCCTTCCACATGTGAGCCTTTTTAGTACGTGTGCTGTGGAAGCAAGTACAACACATGAGCCTTTTGAGGGGACACGTCGTATCCAGACTGTAATAAGAAGCTAATAGGTGACCCAGGAGCTCGGGAAGAGTTACCCAACCCTGGTGATCCCCCTCCCCAGAGTCAGCAGTCTAAGTACGATCTCTGTTCCTTGTCCCCTGAAAACTGACAGTGTCTGGCATCATTGCTAGGAAGAGGCCCATTTGCCCCAAGCCTCCGGGGTGGAGAGGGGAAGTCACCTGTGAGGGCGGGTGAGTCTGCAGAGTGATAAAGCAGCCTGCAGGAGGTGATGGTTGCCAGTGGCCTGAAACCCCAGAGGCCCCTAGGGGACATGGTCAGGAGCAAGGCCGGAGCTCAGCTTGGGAACTCCCACGTGGCTCCAGGACTGTTCCCAGGGGTGTCCAGCCTGCGACACTTTAACAGGAGGGCCCACTGAATTGTTTCCAGAGCCTGAGAGTAGGACAGTAGCTCCTGCCAATAGAGACTTACCTCCAGGCCAGGTATAAGAAAGAGCAGATCCCCAGACATGGAGTCTGCAGTGCCCACCAGCATGTCCATCTGCCCTAGGGGTTCAGCTTCGTCAGGAGGCCCTTCCCTCAGGCTTCCTGACACACTTAAGGGCACCTGGAAGTAGCATCAGGGTGGTGGTCTTCCTCTGCCCCATGGCAAGAGGACCCGAGAGCCCCAGGAACTCAGACAGTCCTTGGTCAAGCTAACCATGTTCTGCTTCCTGAGCACATCCCTGCCCCTCAGTCAGAGTTCACACACTGGAAGCCTGCATACCTGTTTTACTTCCTGGTGGGTTTGTTGTTGTTGTTAAAGACAATTTTATACAAAAAAAAAAAATTTAGATTACCTGGGGAGAGGGAATCAGTATATGTGGCAACCCTGGCGTGCCATTCTCACACAAAACCAGTCAGACGGAGTAGGGCGGGAGACCCCTCAGGTGAGCCAGGCACTCACCAATGTCCCTACGCTGACTGATAGCCCTTTCATTGATGCTGGCACCCTGGCCATGTGAATGCGATTCTCCCCAAATGTTACCATCACTGCTTGCTTCCTTTCTGCCCCGGCCATGTCTGAGCATCCCTGACACCCACGCTCCTCACTTAACGGAAGTTCGTCTCCCGTACCCCAGCTGTCTGAGGGCAGGAAAACCGGTGTACTTCTGGGAGCATGACAGGTTCCCGGTGAGCCCACATTCAATAAGCTCCCCTCTTGTCTTGACTCCAGCCTTCCATGCAGAGTCATAAGGGTTTTCTGATTCTGGGAGATTTCCTGAAAAGAAGGAAATGCCATGTTGAGGCTTGAGGGGCGTGGAGCACATGAGGCCATGTTGCCTGAATCTCCTGCCCTTTGAGATGGGAATTTCGGAAGCCCACATCCAGTCTGGAATTTTGATTGGTTGGGTTTGTTTTTTTTTTTTTTACTTTTCCTTATTTGGCTTTTTTAATTTTTCTTTTAGTTTTAGAGCATCATCTCAGGGCTGAGAAATGGTTTTACATATAATAATAATAATTTTCGATAATAACTAAAACTCACTTCAAACCCTTGTAATTCTGCCACCCACTAGAAGACCAGCCATGTAGATGACTCATTCCCTAAGCAATCGCCAGTCATCAGGGATGGGATGGGATGCAGTGAAGTGAATGTGAGCTGAATCCAGTGCTTTTGCCCCATGAGACGTCTGTTCTGAAGCTCCAGACAAGCAAAGGCTAGTTAAATATGTCCAAATGGCATCCTTCTGCTAGTTAAATACGTCCACATAGCATCTTACTGCTAGCTAAATAAATCCACATAGCATCCTTCCGCTAGTTAAATACATCCAAATAACATCTTACTGCTAGTTAGATATGTCCACATAGCATCTCTCTGCTAGTTAAATATGTCCACATAGCATCTTACTGCTAGTTAGCTACATCCACATAGCATCCTTTCACTCCCACAATGCTGGTGGCCTGGGAGGCTGTTCCTAACACCCTCTGAGACACCTCACTGAAAAATCTTTACCCATTCCCAGATGCCTCTGCCTCAACCCTATCAGAACTGCCTTCACTGGGAGTATTAAGGGTCCTATGTGAATGGCCCTCAGCACAATGTCCCATCAGGTGCTACATAATGATTTTTTCCAGGAGTTGGGAAGCTTAGGGATTCTAACACCTGCAAAGATCCATAGTCCCGAATATAAGCTGATACTACCAGAACAGCTTGGATGTGAGAATAGGGTGTCCTCATACAGAATCCTTCTGTGGTCCAGGTGCCTTTGGCATCCTTGCCCTGTGCATGGTGGCTGGGAGACATTCTAATAAGAAATAGAAAGGAAAGAGGGTTGTTTCTCTTGCTGAGTCTGTTGCTGTGATAAAAAATATTCTGGCAAAACAATTAGGGGGAGAAAGGGTGTGTTTCAGCTTACAATTCCAGGTTACAGCCCATTATTGTAGGGAAGATAGAGCAGGAACTCAAAACATCGAATCTGCAGTCAGAGGCAAAGGGAGACAAAACGTATCCTTGCTCGTTTGCCTTCTTGCTATGCACTCAACTTGCTTTCTCTACTCAAGATGACCCAGGGTGCAGCCTAAGAGATGGTGCCACCCACATTCAGGGGGGATCTTCTCACCTCAGTAAACAATCAAGACAATCCCCCCTACAGACATATAGGCCAACCTGATCTGGATAATTCCTCACTGTCTATGTTGTGGCAAATTGGCAGCCTAAGTAACCATCACAGAGGGGTCTACTGAAAAGGTCCTTACCTCAGACTGGTCCCAAAAGGACCATAATTACCTCCCCACTCCCCCAGCCCTAGACTTTGGCTAGAACTCATCCCAATGTTTCAGATGCCAAGAGCAGGTGCCATGACAATTCAGATCCGGCGGATCTCTATCCCAGATCGTGAAGTTCACAATCACCGATTCTCCATGGCCAGAGTTAGAAGCTGCCTGTAGCCTGGACCAGGAGGTAAGAAAGCTACAACCTACATGTGACCCACTGCTAGAGTCCCAGACACTGGATCCAGAGAGACCTGAGTGTGAACGAGGATCCGACTCCTGCTAACTCTGCGCCTGGCACTGGTTACTTAACCTCTTGGAGCTTTGATTTCTTAATGTCACAAGACCTATCAACAGCCCTACTGTGGAGGCTCAATGGCAAGTTACATGTAAAGACCCTTGGAGGGACTTTCAGCTCAAAGACTCACTGCCTCCCTGCCACATTGGCCCTAGGAAATGTCCTGAGCTCAGGATCCAGCAGAACATTCCTATGGCTGCTGTCAGGGTCAGTGAACTAACACACCACACACACACACACACACACACACACACACACACACACACACACACACACGGGAGGGGGGCAGTTGTCACAGTGGAGGAAGGTAAGGCTGGAGCAGAGTCTCTCAGGATGGCTGAGCTTTGCTGATGACGGACTCCAGGGGAGGGACTGACTTTAACTAGCTGTCGGTTAGAAAGGGTTCACACCTTTCCTTATCCCTGGAGGCTTTAGGAACTGGACAGAAACCTCCTAGACTTGTGATAGACAGGAATCTGCACAGAGGCGGGCAGCCATGGCCCAGGTGAGCCACAATGAAAGGGAAAGTAGGAACCATGGGACCCAGAAAGCCAGGGACATCTCTAGCACCTGCCACTCCAAACCCTCCTGCTGCCCCAGCTTTGTGAACGTCTTACCTACCCGTCGTTAGACGGGATATTTTCTAGTCACAAGGTCTGACTCTACCTGCAGCTTCCTCTGACAGGAAGAATCCTACTGCCTCTGCCATGCTTCCTAGGGCCTGGCCAGTAGATGCCAGCACAGGCTTGGTTTACCCTACTGAGCAGGGTCCCTCAGTCCTGCCCTCATTGAGACCCCATTGGCCTGGGGCTGAGGTCCTGGAGCATGAGCTCTCCTGGAGGCCCTGCAGGTAAAAGGCCAGAGTGCATATCACCCAGGCTGCAAGTGCATCCTCCCCAATACCCATCTGGTTATTGGGGAACTCTTAACACCCCATCCCAGTGAAAAGAGAAGCTGAATAGTCAAGGAACTCACATTCATTTCCTCTCCTTCCTCACGCATGCTCCTCCTCCTTCTGTTCCACCTCCATTTATCAAATGCTAAGCAAGCGTTGTCCAGTCATCCTTCACCTCCTAGAAGCTGACACTGTTTAAACTGCTTAAAGATGTGAGCTCTGGGCTACAGACACAGCAGTAGTAAAGGCAGCACTACATGAATCATTCTTTTGCCGGACAGCCTCCATCATCAAGGGGTCATCAGGGGCCTTGATGGTTCCAGGATGGTTGCAAGAGTTCAGTTCCAGGAAAGGCCTGTGTCCAGCCAGAGTGCTCAGGGTCAGGCCGAGGGTAGGATTCAGTGGAGGGTAAAGGCCAGGCCCATTGTGGGACAGTCAGGGCGCAGTGTGTGGGAAGCTCAAGCTTAGGGTTTGGTGGAGTTGGAGCTTAGTGTATAACTAGGATCGGAACTCAGTGTGTGACCACATCAGTGCAGGGGTCAGTGTGTGACCTGGATCAGGGCTCAGTGTGTGACTAGAGTTCGGGCCAGAGTGTGATCAGAATCAGGGCTCACCGCATGACTACAGAGAGTTTGGTGTGTGACAAGGGCCAGGGCTCAATCTTCTATCAGACTCAGCTCTCCAATTTCTATTTTAAACCATTCTTCACATACAAAATGCAAAACAGCTTGTTTCTCCCCTCTCTTCAAAAGATCCTATGGAAGAAAGGAGTGAAAATGTTCAATGGTCGCCTGGGGCCTTTATTGCCACACCTTGGGGAACACCATTACCTTCCATAACCTGGTGTCTGGTGGTCTCTGTTCTTGTTGCCTCCATCATGTAGCCTTTTGTGCAGGGCCTCTGAGCCACTGACTGTTCCCAAAGTGACCAGCTGTTCCCGTGGGACTGCCCCTTGCCCCTCTGCTGTGATGTGTGGCCGTCAGGAGCTGAAACTAGAAAGGTAACCAAAACTGGATCCCAACTCTGTCCCCATACCTCTCTCGCTAAGGGACTTTGGATAAACAGTTTAACCTGTCTTTACACAGGGGACTTGCTCATCTGTGGCTGGGTTGCTACAAGTCTTCACACGGGGCCCCTAGAGCAGTGGTTCTCAACCTTCCTGACTCTGAGACCTTTTAGTACAGTTCCTCATGTTGTGGTGACCCCCAACCATAAAATTATTTTCATTGCTACTTCATAACTGTACTTTGGCTACTGTTATGAATCATAATGTAAATACCTGATATGCAGGATATCTGATATGCAACTCCCGTGAAAGGGTTGTTCAATCCCCAAAGTAGTCTCGACCCACAGGTTGAGAAACACTGCCTTAGATGGTTAGACGGTGTGGCTGGAAAGCTAAACATACAAGCTCCTTGCAGCTGAGGTTCCTTGTGTGAAATGGGTTCTGGGAACTATATATATAATGGTGAAGTTTGGAAGGTGGAGTTGGAGGCTGTCTATGGCTGCTTTGGGCTACTTTCAGCCGGCAAACCTGACCGTGGAAATGATGCAGTGTTTCTCTGTTGAGTCTTCATTGCCTGGGTGTGGGGAAGCAGGATCTCTGATGTTTGATCAGACTAAAGCTCTCTTTGTCTTGAGTCTCTCCAGCTCTGGGAATTGGGGTGGGTTGGAAGCATATTCTGATCATCTTGCCTCTGCCTTCCAAGTGCTGGAGTAGCATGTGCCCCATGCCTGGTTTGATGTGGTGTTGGGGGACTGACCCCAGAGCTTCATGCACAGTAGGTACTCTACCAACTGAGCTACATCCCCACCCCGGAAGCATGTTCTTAAATTCAGTGGTTCCAGTGATGTCTCCCACATACTCATATTCTTTTGGCTGCTGTAACTAGTCACCATGAACCCTTACAGCTCTGCAGACAAGTTCAAAACACTTCTGCTGGGCTAATGTCAAGGTCTGAGCAGAGGTATGCTCCTTCTAGAATTTTTTAAAATTCCATTAATTCTCTTTAATTCTCAAGGGAATATTTTTTTTTAAATCCATGTTGACACCTTTCCAGGCTCCAGATGCCACCTACATTCCTTTTCCTCCATCTTCAGCCCAGCTCTACTTTTAGTGCCTACTTTCCTGCCTCCCTCTTCTAGGAATACTTATGATGATACTGGGCCCACAATGGATAATCCAGGCAATGTCTTAAGACTTTTCATCTACCCAGGCAGGCAAGTCCAGCCTTCTGACATCACAATATTGACAATATTGTCATCTATGAAGTTTGCGTTCAAGAACCATATAACATATACAAAAAATATTTCAAAAATATCTCGTAATGTTTTAAGTAAGTTTGTGATTCTTGCGTTGGCCACATTCATAGCTATCTTGGGGTACAGGTAGCTTGTGTTGCAGATTGAACAAGCTTGAATCTCTTTTTCCCTGTAAGGTGCCTCCAAAGGCTCTAAGACTTCCAACATGGACACCTTTGGAGGCTGGTATTCAACCTACTACATCACCAAGGTAGCAGTCTTCTAACTGGTTCATTCTGTGGTATTCTGGGCTCTGGAAGGCATTGCTGGAGACCCAGTCCCAAGCTCCTTAAGATCTAACAATCTTCCTTTTCTTTCCTAGTTCCTCCTCCTCTTCCTCCTTCTTCTTTTGGGGGAACAGGGTCTCATGTAGCCCAAACTGGCCTCAAACCTCATATGTAGCCAAGAGTGACCATAAGCTCCTGCCTTCACCTGCCAAGTGCTGTAGCCATCATCTTCAGAATTGAACCCAGAGCTTTGTGCATGGTAGGCAAGCACTCTACCAACCAAGCCACATATTTAATCTCCTCTAAGACTTTTGAAAGCCTCCAATACACTATATTAAAATCCTTTTTATTTGAAATTCATTGGCTTCTATTTACTCCACCCAACTATGACTGACATGCCAGTGCCCTTCAACACTCAATTCAAACATTGCCATGCCCAGAAAGTCTTCCTTAATTCTTCTGAAGTTCTCTGTTCCTACCTCGAGGGCCCATCTGTGATCAAACTAGTATAAATATGTATTCATCTACTGGTTCATGACTTACCCTCTACAATAGCACAGAACCCGACATAAAGGAAGGCTGCATGGAGAAATTAGGTAGGAGGGGGCAATAGCTTGAAGCAAGTTATCTTTGGCTGAGTATGGAGCTCTTGGTGCACAGAAGCAGGGGGTTAGGTTGGGATAGGAAAGCCATCTCAACCTCACCAACTATCCCCAAGGCTGGACACATGCCAAATCATGTATTCTTCAGCTTCTAGGCATGTACCCAAAATGTAGAAACAGCATATGACAGACCCAATACACAGAAGATTATCAGAGGTTAAATCTAGTAAACAACCAATCAGCAGAAGGTCAGCTTTCTTCTTTCTTTCCTTCGTTTCTTCTTTCTTTATTATGTATACAGTGCTCTGCCTGCATGTATGCCTGAGGCCAGAAGAGGGCACCAGATCTCATTACAGATAGTTGTGAGCCACCATGTGGCTGCTGGGAATTGAAATCAGAACCTTGAGAACAGCCAGTACTCTTAACCACTGAACCATCTCTCCAGCCTGCAGCTCTGTTCTTTAACGTTTGTCCATGTGTGTGTATGTGTGTGTGTGTGTGTGTGTGTGTGTATGTGTGTGTGTGTATGTGTGTGTATGTGTATGTGTGTGTGTGTGTGTATGTGTGTGTGTATGTGTGTGTGTATGTGTGTGTGTGTGTGCGCGTGTGCGTGTGTGTGCGCGCGCGCACATGCATGTGTTTGAGCATGTGTTCTGAAAGCCAGAGGACAACCTCAGGTGTTATCTTTAGAAATGCTGTCTACTTGGTAGTGCACGCCTTTAATCCCAGCACTCAGGAGGCAGAGCCAGGTGGATCTCTGTGAGTTCGAGGCCAGCCTGGTCTACAGAGTGAGATCCAGGACAGGCACCAAAACTACACAGAGAAACCCTGTCTCGAAAAACCAAAAAAGAAAAAAGAAGAAAAGAAATGCTGTCTACCTCCATTGAAACAGGGTCACTTAGTGGCCTGGAACTCACCAATTAGATTAGGCTAGCTAATCAGAGAGGCCCAGGGATCCACCTTCTCTGCTCCCCCAGCACTGGGATTACAACTATAAGCCAGCATGCCTCATGCAGGTCCTCACACTTGGAAGGCAAGCAAGTTACCAAATGAGCTGTCTCCATGGCCCCCAGATGAACATCTTTTGATTGAGGGCAGGAGAAGAAACTGGTAAGAAGATGTCCTTAGTCCCTTACAACTCAGTAAGCCCTGAAGGTACGTCAACTGAAACAAGCTAAGTGTGTGACCCCAGAACCCAGAAGGACATGCGCAAGCCTGGGTGTAAACAGAACAAAGAAACTCCTCCCTCAGCGTATCAGATGGAGCTGGGAGATGCCTCAGTAGGTGAAATGCTTGTCTTACAGGCATAAGGACCTGAGTTAAGATTCCCTTGAACCCATGGACTCTCAGTGCTGAGGAAGCTGAGGCAGGAGGATTCCTGGGCCTCACTGGGCAGCTAGCCTAGTCCTCTAGGTGAGCTCCAGGTCATTGAGAGACACTGTGTCAGAAAAGGTGGGCAGCACTTGAACGCATGCTTGCACACCCAGGGACACAGCCACACATACACACACATGAACACCCACAGTCATACATATAAGTGTATACTCACAGAGGTGTCAGATGTATGCAGCAAACTGAAGAAACGTGGCCATTTTAGATAATATGGATGAATAGGTGCCACTCAGTGGTAGAGCCACACCTCTCTCAAAGGTCATCTCCTCTGACAGGCAAACACTGTAGGAAAACCCCAAATCAGAAACCTGAAGGTCCTGCTCATGTACGTTCTGACATCAGGCAGACCTCTGCCCTCCTTAGGCCTCGGTATCCCGCTATCCATCTAACGGGAATAGGAGGATCTGTCCTCATGAGCACCATAAAATGGGGAAAGAATGGTGCACAGTGAGGCATTAGGAAGATCAAGGGAGTGGGTGATTGAATCCAGGGCTGGGGCAGGAAAGGGGCTCCAGCAGGGGAGGGGAGATGGGAGGTGGGAAGTGTCAGTAACGAGGTCCCAGCAGACAGGCCCGGGCGTGAGCTTGGAGAACCGACCCTCCTCCTCCCCAATGCTCAGTACACTTCAAATTAATAATTAAAATGCTTCCTGTCAGATTCCAGCCTGACACATAATTAGAGCAGCTCTGGGCTTCAGGGGACAGGGAAGAAAACAGCTCTCATTAGGAAGGGTCTTTCCTGAGGACCAGGAAGGTGAGGGTGGAACCCTCCTCCCCAGATTCTTCATCAGGGCCCCTTCTGTCTACCTAGGGATGAGGTTTTCCTTCTGGCTGGGGAGAGGTGGTGGACCTTAATGTTTCCACCTGTCCACAGAGATTAGATGAGATGCCATCCTATATGAATCTGAAAGTTAAGTTCCAGGAGCTATGCAAGACAGAGGGTGCCTAGAAATTGCATAGAGCTTTCAAAGGGCAGAGAGACACATCTGTGACCTCGTGCAGATCCCCAGCCAACGCCACAACTCATATTCAGGAGTTGTTATTTGGACCCTTCCGGCCAGGGCTACTGGAGATAGCTGAGCCCAGCCACCAACTCTTCAGGATTAAGACCACCCTGGACCCCTCCCTACCAAGCCACAGCACCCACCACTTCCTTCTCGAATACAGTCTTTCTCTACTCCTACCCACCAAAGCTGTGGGGTCCAACCTATCTCAACCCCTAAGGACTACAGCCAGGACTTGCTGTCCATGGTTCTAAAATCCAATCTGCAGTTCTTCCAGAAGCCTGGCTTGCCTCCCCACCCCCTCAACCACTTGCTCCAAAGTCTAGTTCTTGAGTCACACTTGTCACACTCCTGGACTCCTATCCCCACTGCCAGGCTGGGTAATGGAGAGACCTGAGTGCCTACCAAACAGGGCTTCAGGAAATGGGGCCACCTTCTCGAGCTGAGTAATGGAAGGGAGTCCGTGCTCAAACTACCTATTAGAAGAAAATCATTTTAAAGCGATGTTGTGTTACTTCATTGAAGTTGCCTTCATAAATATTTCAGAGGTGTTTATTAAGAAAACCACGGGAGCGGAGAGGAGGTTGTTGAGGCTGGGAGGAGAGATGGCTGATGGGATTTCAACTGTTGCTGCTGCCACCACCAAATGACATGTTTACTCCCTTAGAGGAGCTGGCCCTGGGGGCTGCAGGGGGTGTTAGCAGCTCAGACACCCCTGCTCTTGTTCTTTGGAAGCTCAAAGCAGAGTCCCAAGGACACGGTATTGAGCTGGGGCAGGTACCTCCTGGGTCCTCTCGGTCTTTTCTCCAATGACAGGGCAATTCCACCCTTCCCCTGAGCTGAACCCCATAGTAGAGAAGAGACTGAGGTGGCCCTTCCACAGCAGGCTGATGTTTCCAGAATTTTCTATGCTGTCCCTGGCCCTTCTCCCTCACACTCCTGCTCAGTGCACGTGCCTATCCAAGACCACCACATGAACCAGGAGCAGCAGAGTAGTAGCCTTATAGGCCAGAGCACCATCCCTAAAAGGCCCTCAGCCCGCGGCCTGCCTCATTCCGCTCACAGGCAGGGGAAGATCCTGCCTGGGGCCAGGAGAGGTCAGTAGCCTGAAGGCCATCATCATTCTCCTTGGAGGGACGACAGAAATGGAGGTCCAAAGGCCATCTTTGACGATGCTCCTCTCCTCAAGAAAGCTTTCTCTTCTCCAAGGCAGAGCCAACAAGGCAATTAAACTCTGAGCGTGTAGAATCGATCTGCAGGTCAAGAGATGACATTGATTTGTGGTGCTGATTCTCCCGGGGCCATGGCTGCTCCTCTCAGGTGCTCAGCCCTCTGACTGTCACCTTTGGCTTAGCAGCGGGCTTTGCTCCAACCTGCCGCTCTTCAGCTCCCACTCTATGACCGTGCACGTTACCTCCATCAAGTTCTGGTAAACCTCCTTTCTGTCCTGGCTTTGCCTGACACTATGCAGGTCATGCGGCCCCACGAAGGCTCTGCCCACTTCAGTCATTTAGGAAGAGGGGTGTTGCTGACCCCATTTTCCAGCTGCAGCCTACAAGGACACAGAACAATCAGTGCTCAGCTCCCACAGGAATAGCACAGGTAGCTGATCCCATCACAGGAAGTGGGAGTGGGCCATCAGCCTTCTGGAGCCTTCTCTGGTTAAACAATAATAATAATAATAAAAAGAATTACTTGCAATTACCATATCAATTGTTTCTAGGTAAATAAGGGGCTTCTAAAAGATTTCTCAAGTAGCTTATTCCTTTAAGTAGGTTAAGGGCCCTTCGGTCATCTCCTTTGCATTATTCATTTGCTGGGAAATCCTTTTTTTTTTTTTTTCGTGGAGATTGCAGAAGTAAACTCCAGCCACAGTCAATCAGTTCAGGGAACTGAATTAATATGGTCTGGGTCCATCTGGAGAAGGGTGGAACGAGGGGGTGGGGCACAGTCTAGACCAGCTGCTGGGGTGGGGGCGGGATGTCTCTGGGAAAACAATAGCCAGCGCTTTGTGTGGCCGGGAAACACTCAGTGCAGAGATGGGGTGGGAAGGATGGGAGGAGAGTATAGGGGTAAGAACAAGCCGAGAAGGGGGAGGGCAGTGCTGGAGGAGGGGAGAGCCTGGGTGAATGCTGAGAGACACAGTTCTGTGAATAAGAGACTTATGAATGTGAGTCAGGCTGCTTCGGCCACTCTGTGCTCTTGCCCTTCATGACCCACCTCCTCCGTCCCCTCAGTATGACCCCCCCAGATGGAATGGAATACAATCTCTATACTCCTCCTCCAATGTCTGAAGTGCTCAACCCAGGCCACTAGCACACTCTCCTGCTAGGCTGACCGAGATCTTCCTGGACACAGCCCACAGGACACTCAGAACAGAAGACAGACACCAAGGAAATCAGCACTCTGGCCATGCCTCCCAGGTCTCCTAAGGAGGCCGGGCCACCTCTACAACCTGGCCAACACCATTAGCAGTGACAAGGACCTTGATGCAGTAGCAAAAACCATAGGAGCATGGGACTGGAGAGATGGCTCAGCCACTAAGAGCACTTGCTGCTCTTTCAGAGGACAGTTCAGCTGCCCGCACCATCCCTCTTCTGGACATGTGGGCATCGGGCACAAAAGTGGTACACCGACGTACATGCCAGAGGAACAAGGAATAGTGCATCCACTGGGCTGAAGACGGTTCAGTAGGTAAAGCACTTGCTGTGCAAGCAGAAGGACCCCAGTTCGGATCCCCAGAACCCACATAAAAAAAGTAGACGTGGCAAAGCATGCCTATAACCCCAGCGCTGGGAGAGGCAGAGACAAGCAGATCCCAGGAGTTTGCAGTCTAGCCCCAAAGAGCAAGCTCCAGGTTCAGTGAAAGATCCTGCCTCAAAACATAAGGTGGAAAAATAATTAAGGAAAACATCCTAAAGCTACCCTCTGCCACTTGTGCATGCATGGCTAAACATACCCACATGCACACAAGTACACACACACACACACATACACACACACACACACACACACACACACACACACACACACACACAGAGTGCATTATTTCATTAGCAACAATTCCACTGCATTACCTTAGCAAATGAGGCTTTGCAAACGTGTGGGCCTCTCCTCACCTCCAATAGTAGGAGCAACACAACACAGGGACTTTCATGAAGGGGATATAGCAACCCAGGGCCCAGATGTAAACAGGCCACACACCTGGATCCATGAGCATGCTGACCTTGAACTATGGGCCTTGGTGGCAAGTCTGGAGCCTGAGGAGGAACTAGAGACCAGAGGCCTCCAGGAAGTTGAAGGGGTGGAGGCCAATTTCAGGGGTGAGAGCCAAGGAAGAAGAGAGACACTAAGTTCAGCCACTCGGGCTAGTGTGGGTCTATAGCACAGTGTGGAGCCCAGGATACTCTAGGGTAGGAACACCTCTGAGATAAGGGTCAGGAAGAGAGAGAAGGCTATTTCCCTAGTCGTGTGGGCACAGGCTCACAGACTGACGGTTGCTTACAGGAGAAAGACAGATGTTTCCTCCCCACACTGAGCATACAGTGCTGGAGGGAGGAGGGAGCCAGAATCAGCCATGTGACTGCACATCTGGAGGCCCGGGGGGGGGGGGGTGACAAAAGAGAGACACAGAGGGAGAAAGTGGAAGTAGAAAGGAGACCCCCATTTGCTATCAAAAAGCTGAAGAAACTTGGCCATCACACATGGCACCACATCCCTCTTCTCTCCAGGGCCTGGGTGCATGATCTGACTGGTGACAGGAACGTGGGGTTTCTGCTAAGCTCCTGGGTCCTACAACACATTTGACCACTTCCTCTGGTCTTCCCTACTTCAGTTTTCTGAGCTTCTGGCCACTGGAAAACAAGGATCCCTTGGTCAGCTGCAGTGATTGACAGAACAGCTGGCTTGTCTTGGTGCCTCCTCTCAAAGCTCTCTGCTCAGGGGTCTCTCTCAGAATTCCATCTTGCATTAACTTGCAAAGTCTGGTTAGAGCCCCTGGAGAATGAGCATCAAATATTCAGCAATGACCTCAACCAATTGCATCAGAACTTCTGGGGAAGGAGCCCAAACACCACTATTATTAAAAACTCCCTAAGTGATTTTAATGTACAGCCAGAGTCTACTGGACTAAATGGGGCCTGGAGCTTTGTCACTGGGAGCATAGTGTGCAGGATCAAGGAGGTTGATCTATTATGAGTGGACACAGTATGATCTCAGCCAGGGCCTCAATCTGGAAAGGACAATAATGAAAAGTGTTCGAGAAGGGCAAAGGAAAGTTGGGGGATGGGGATATTTTGCAGCACAGATGCTTGGGAAAGGTAGGAGGCAATGGTCTTTCAATCTAAGGGTTGGGGATCTGTCTACCCGACAAGACCTAGATTGTTTTGCTGCTCCAAAAAAGGCCCAGCCTCATTAGTAATTAAATAATATCTCTTAATAACCTGGAGCTGGTGGAGCCAAATGGCAGGTTATGAATGCCTTGGGATTCAGTGCAGGCAGAAGATTGCACTTCCCCAAGGCACCTGAATCCAAGATGCTGATGAGCCTTCTCATCAATTATGGTCAAGAGTTCTACACTCAGAGCTCACCCTGACCTACTCAGACCACAGGTCTGCATCCACATATCCAGTGGGTGGGTAGACATATTTGCCCAGGTTCAAGAGCCCAGAAATGCACACAGCTCCCAGGGAAATACTAAAGCGTCCAGAGAGATAAGAGAAAGAAGTGGTCACAAGCCCTGGCCACTGCTGATTGGGGCTCTGTCCCTTAGAGTCCTTAAGAGCCCAGGTGAAGCATGGATTCTCAGCACTGTTCTTGACCTTTCTAGAATTTATTTTGCCAGTGACCCTGTGTTCTCCTCTTGTAAGGGCCTAGCTAAAAAGGCAGCTCAAACAGCTGGCAACTCCACCAGCATTTCAAATGGACTCAGAGCTAGGGATGTATCTCAACTGATAGAATTGTTTGTGTAGCATGTATGGAGCCCTGGGTTCTATTCCCAGCACTGTATAAAGTGGGCACAGTGGTACACACTATCATGCCAGCACTTGGAGGGTAGAGGCAAGATCAGAAGTGTGAGGTCACCCTTGGCTATATAGTGAACTTGAGGCCAGTCTGGCATACAAAGTGTTCTGCCCCTGCAACCCAAATAAAATAAAAGGTGCCTAGAAATCCCACTTGCAGAACCTTATTGTATGGAAGCCTGTATTAGTTGTGTCCAAAGTACAGGAACTGACAAGACACTTCTAGAACAGGCGCTATGAGCTCCTACCTCTCCATTTACAAGGAATGAAGGAAGTCTTTGCCAGAAGCTAGATACAAAATAGCATCAATGTAGTATTCAGCTACTAAGTTCAAGATGCAGGGCTAATCCACCCAGAAAGCAGCCAGATGGTACCCCTGGGTGGGGCTGTTGCCTGCAGAAGGACATAAGGGAACTTTGTGGGGTTCCAACATTGTTCTAGATCTTGATCAAAGTAACAGTGACACTTGTGTAAAAATGCATAAACCCACATACTGAGGAGTTGCAGAATTTAGATGCTAGGTGTGTCCATTATCAGTGGAAAGAGTAAAGAGGAAGAAGGAAGAGGCTTGGGAAAGGGTAAAGAAAGTCAGGAAATGTCGCAGAGTAACATTCTCAGATGTATGCTGTAATTCTTTTAACTATGTCACCTGGAGAAAAGTCTGGAAGAAGAGCAAACCGTTTGTCTGAATGAAGGGCGGTGGAAGGACAGCCCAGTTCTCCACCTCTGCGTTTGCATTTGTGCCTACCAGCACCCCAGGACTCCAAGGAGGTACCCTAGCCTGGCTCCTGCTTCTCTCTAGAGTCCCTTGAGAAGTCTTGGCTTCTCAGGACAATGTTGGCTTCATGGTGCAGCTTAAGACTTGGCTTCACTGGCTGGAGAGATGGCTCAGTGGGTAGTGTGCCATACAAGAGTAAAGACCGGGGAGTCCAGACCCCCAGACCCTTCATTAAAGGTGACTTGCCTATAGTCTCCCTGGGGCAAACGTCCTAGTAAGACTAGCTGAAATGGTGAGTGGAGTCTCTTTCAGTGTGACCCTGCCTCAGCATAGAAGGTGAAGAGTGACGGAGGAAGACACTAGAGGCCAACGTCGGGCCTCCACGTGTGAGTGCACACAGGTGTGAGCATGCATATACACACACATTTAAAAAAAAAAGATAGGCTTTGCATCTGGAGCTCTAGAAATTGCTCAGCTTGGAATCGTCCAGGGTCTCTGCTCATGGGCTCACAGGTTCCCATTCAGCATCCACATCCTGGAACTGAACAAGCCCAGGGGCTGCTCTGGGAACAGCCCACCCCTAGCCATCATTCAACTCGACATGCAGGCAGAACCATCTGTAACAAGCCATTAGGAGAGACAGGGGGCTCAGGGCCCTCGACACACCATTCTGACTCTTCCTGTTCCCTCCCTGTGAGTGACTGAGTAGCCAGATCCACTAATTGGTCTTCACAGGCCAGGTTACAAATGGTGCTAGGGGCGAATTCCGGTCACACCTCCAACCAGGCAAATGAACCCTTGCTCTGTCCTCTCTTTAATATGAATGTGACACCTGCAGGCTACAGCTTGTCGCACTGTGAGAATTATTTCTCCATTAAAATGCAGGAATTGGAGCTTTGCCCAGGAAGGGCGGCTAAAAATACTGCTCTCCAAGGCACTTGTCATCAGGGGACTCAGTGGCCACTTTCCTCACCCTTCAGCTTCCAGGCCAGTCCCACACCCGCTGGGTCTCTTCTCAAGCACGGGATATTGTCATGTCTGATCCTCACCTCAGCCTGACGGGAAGAAAAGACACCAGTTATCTCCTATACAGATGGGAAAGCAGGTGCGGACTGCTGGCCCGGGGTCACTGCACATCCCACAAAGTCAGCAACGGTGTAGCACTGGCTGCAGGGCAGGAAAGCCTCAGTCCTCACAGGTGCCCAACATGTTTTCTCCGTCAGTCTTGCCTGAACCTCACCACAAACCTCCGAAGCTGTTGTCCGACCCTGGGTGGGGACCGAGGTCCAGGGAGGGGAACAGGGTGCACAAAGGCACTGAGGGGCAGGGGATGTAGAGCTTGGAAATGTGAGCACCAAATGTGAGACATCAAACAAGGCAAGTCTTGTTACTGGAGCCTTCAATTTTATTACAACCTTCCAGTTTGGGATGTTTCTGTTTTGAGACAGGATCGCATGTAGGGCTGGTCTCAAACTCAGTATGTAGGTCAGATGACCTCGAACTCTGATCTTCCTGCCTCCAACTCCTGAGTGCTAAAAATACAAATGTGCACCACCGTGTCCCATTTAAACAGTGCTAAGGATCAAGACCAGGGTTTTGTACATGTTAGACAAGCATTCTGCCACCTGAGCTACATCCCCAGTCCCAAAGCATCCAGTTTGTAAAGAACGTTACCTGCTTTTTGGACAGGACTCTTCACCCCTATTCAATAAAAAAATCATCAGTGTTCTAGGGTAAGAGGGATTGGTTGTGGAGCCAGAGTAAAAGTTCTGTAGCCTGAGCCCCCCTGCAGTCCGGCCTCCTGTCTGTGGCTTGTGATGCTCTGACTAGGCCTAGTGCTGAAGCTATGGCCCAAGGAAAAAGGATGCCAGGGTATGTGTCGATGCCAGGGCATTCTGCAGACTCCCCTATCCCTGAACCTGGCTCTCTGGAAATCTGTTTGTCCTCCAAGTTCACTGTCCTCTCAGACTTCCCAAGTGGAAGGTCTCCAGAAGTAAGCCCCAAAAGTCAATGTCCTGCTCAGTGTCACAAAGCAGAGCCAGGTCCTGAGCTAGTTCCCATTCCACTGGGGTCAGCCAGGAATAGTGTGTGTGTGTGTGTGTGTGTGTGTTGTGTTGTGTTGTGTTGTGTTTTTCTCCTCAGCTCAACAGAAGCTTGAGAAGTGGGAACCACAGTGGAGAAAATGCTTTCATGGTGAAGCAGGTAGCCCTACCCCAGCCTGAAATGCCCAGGACAGGTTCCTCCCTCCTAGCGCCAAGCCGCCCCACTGTTTCACAGATATCACAGGCAAGAAGCTATTGAAAGACAGAGGCATTTATTTCTCCCAAAATACACCCAGTTTACAGAGTCCCATGTTTATTTTTTGTTGTGTCTTTTGAGATGGTTTCTCTGTGTTGCCCCAGTTATCCTGAAAGACACTCTGTAGACCAGGCTAGCCTGGAACTCAGAGATCCTCCTGCCTTTGCCTCCCAAGTGCTGGGATTAAAGGTGTGCACCACCACACCTAGCCAGAGTCCATCTTTAAATTATCCTCACATTCTGCAGTACTGGGGTGGGAGAGATGCCTCCAGGGGACACCAGAAGGTCTGCTTTGCCAGAAGGCAGGACTGTCAGAGACAAGCCAGGTACAAGCCCCAGCTCCAGAATAGCACCATGGTAAGTAAGGAGCAGTCCTTTCTTTCCTCAGGCCCTCTTGGCCTGGCCTTGGCCTTTCCCAGGCTCCAGCTGTTGAGGAGGTCCCAGTATGACATAGGCTGCTATCCCCATCCAGGTCTGAATGGCTGTGGCCACCTGCCTTCCAGTCCACATCTAGAAAGATTCTAGAAAACACCCAGTTCTCCAGGTATGGCAAAGGACTGTGCTTTCTCCGGGTTTCTGCCTCTACCCCAGGCCCTGGGTCAGGAATAGTGTGGGCTGAGGGTGAGGTATCCAGAAACTGTGGGCACAGGTGGGTACAGTAGGAAGCAAGGCCATTTCCCGCTGGAAGGTAAGGTCTAGAGGCAAGGGACTCTGATTTTTCTGCAGGCCCTTGGCACCCAGCACAGTGCTGACCCCCGTGGTTGCTCTACAGACATTAATTTACTAGGAAAGTAAAAGTAACAAAGATTCCAAACATGGGAAAGCACAGGGATAAAGGCCGACCCCGTGAGGGGCCCTGAGAACCAGGGCAGCCAGTACCAGCTTCCTGTGGGGAGAATGGGCACAGCCCAGGGCAGCCAGAGCAGACCACACAAGGCAAGTCTGTACGTGTTCCAGCACGTGCAGCTCCGAGTATCAATGTACCTGTGCGGATAGATAGGGAGTGTGCCCCCATCACACTTAGCCAGGGAGGGAGATAACCAAAGCCAAGCCCAGGGCAGGTGAGTCAGGATGAAGACTTGGAGATGCTGAAGAGATGGGATCCACACTAGTCAGAACAAAGGCTGAGGGGCGGTAAGCAAGATGTACCAGGGCCATGGGGAAACCAAGAGGTGACCATGCATCTGGCTTCAGATAAATAAGGCAGGGGTTCGTCTGAATAGTTATGTGCCTTGGAGAATAACAGCAGTTACACGGTCTGTGTGGCTTTGGAGGAGCAAGGAGGTGGGGATGGTTTGCGTGTGTCCATGAGGAACAAGGCCGAAGGAAGGTTCATGTGTAGTGTCACTGGAGAAACAAGGTCACTGGATGACTCTGGAGGAACGTTGAGGTGGAGCGGTCTGTGTGTCATGTCCATAAGAAATAAGGCCGCAGGATGGTTCATGTATCGTGTCACCGGGAAAATAAGGCTTCAGGATGATGGGAATTGAGTCCATCAGAGAAATAAGGCTGTAGGTGGCCTATGTACCAGATCCTTTGGAGAATGGGGAGACCCCCAGAGCAGAACCCATGCACTGGGGCAGGGCTCACATTGAGGCTCAACACAGCCAGAGGGTGGGTCCCCCACCTGGGAAAGGCAGCAGCTCCCAGTCAGGCTATTTCTTGTCCATCATCTGCATTTCATGGTAGGATGAGAGGAAAAGGGGGAAAATGCATTAGAAGCTGGAAGTTCTACTCCTGGGGACACATCTGAAGTCACAGATCCAGGTTGGGGGTGTGCACCCCTAGCCACTCTCCTGGAGGCTAATATGTGTACAGGACAGGTAGAATAAGGAATGTGTCTTCTTACACCACTACACTGGAGGCCAGTACGTACACAGGAGCCAGGTGGGAGAGTCACCCCACACACTCCCTCCCACTGGCCTGCTTGGTCCATCTGACTCACCCTTCAAGGCCTGGCCCAATTCCCTCCTCTGGCAGGAATGCCTCTTCCCATCCTAATGACCTGGAGAGTAACGTTGCAGGGAGCCTTCTCCCTCTGACTTTGCCTCCCTACTGAAGAACATCCAAGTCTGACACCCCTGGCCCCGCTCCACATCCCAGCTTGCACCAGCAGTTTAGAAGGCCTTGGGCATGCTCTTCCTTCCTTTGGGTTCTGTCTGTGTCCTCAGGAAAGGAGCTGTCATAGCCTGCCTCTGCAGCCATCCATCTTGGACACAGACTAGAGCCAGGGTACCTCCCTGGGGAGCAGGGAAGCTTATTGTTTCACCTATGAGGCTACTCGGGGCAGCAACTCCCTCTTCAGACACCCGGCCGACATTATCATCAGCAGGGCTTCACTCTTTGTTGCTCACTACTTTCCAATGACAGGGAGGAGACCTCTCATTTCCTGTGCTTCCTAGTGAACCCGTGCATGTGAGTAGTAACAACTGTCGTACTGACTAGCCACCTCCTCTGCGCCAGAAACGTGGCTGCCCAGATGAATGCTACATTTCTAGCCTCACCTGAGAAACAGGTCACGTGACTAGGCTCTGCCCAATGGGATGTATCTAAAGTGACAGGAGCTATTTTTGGCCAAGCCCTAGAAAGATGTTCCCTGCCCTCCTTCTCATCCTTTGCCTCTGGAGGGGGGCATGGCAGCCACAGCAACCCTTTGGACCCAAGGATGGAAGCTTCATGTTGCAGGGGACAGAATCCAGGCCCCCAGGCTACCTGCCTGGTGCAGGTAAGCCTATTGGAGGAGCTGGGACCTGGTTCCTCCACCCTCCACCATCTCTCCAGGAGGTGAGTGGATGCTATTCTTCTGGGGAGGAAGCACAGGTCAGTAGCGGAAGGGTGATGATGATTGCCCCGCTCCCCAGCTTCCTACACAGACACACACACACACACACACACACACACACATTCCATTTCAGGCAATATATCATTACCTTCTTTGTTTTCAGAGTGCTTCAGAGGCCGCAGAGCTGAAAAAAAGGAAGGGGCTTGTGATACGAGAAAAGCCCTATGGAGGCAGGGCAGAGGAAGCAGTAAGGGTGAGAACGCAGAAGGAATGGGCAGGGATGGGCAGTCTGGGGGCACCATCACAGTGCCGGGGGAGGAGGCCCAGAGAGCTAGCCCAAGCCTCACTTCACAAGTCCCACCTCCACCGTCTCTGAGTAAGTCCCATGTGTCCTCCCTCTCTGAATCTCAGGCCCCTATTACTACAGAATGGGGACAGGCACCTGTCCCCAGACAAGCTGGAGATGTGGCAGCACACAGAACCCAGATCATAAATGAGGTGAAATCAGGATCAAGGGAGGCTGGCATGGTTGCAGGTGCCTCCAGAGGCCCAGAGTCACATGGCCTAGAGGCTGACTAACTCTCTAGCCCATCCTCTCTCCTCTCCCTCCCATCCCCTTCCTCCCTCCCTCCCTCCCTCCCTCCCTTCCTTCCTTCCCCTCTCTGCCAACATCTGCCTCTGAGCATGAGAAATGAGGCTCCATCCCAGGCCCATCTCCATGCCTGCCACACAAGCACCAAACAGGTGGAGAACTAATTGGCGTGATTTATAGCCGTCCCCAGGCATCACTCCTGTCCTGCCTTCTATGGGGGTGGGAAGGAAGCTGGTGTCAACTGGAACAGTCCAAGATGGCTCATGGGAAACTTGCTTTTCTCAGCTTGGTCACTCCTGGTCACTCCTGCAGCTGTAGGGCACTAGGACCTCAACACCCACCCTAAAACCAGATCTCAGCCCAAGACCGTCATTCCTTGTCACACTGCAACTCTCAGGTGCCACCAGAACAGGGCCAAGATGGTATTTTACATGTGAAACACCAAAGCCCGGAGGAGCAAAGCGCTTCATTAGTGTTCATAGCCTCTAAGAACTGTCCACAGTTGTCCGCTTTATCACAATAGGGCACCACTGTACGCTCTTAACTAGACACCAAGCACGGTACTGTCTTCTATTATATAGACTATCTCATCTAACACAACCCAGAAAAACCTAGAGACCTGTTCTCATGCCCATTTTTCAGATATGGGAAAAATAGGCCCAAGAGAGTTATTTGCCGAAGGCTCCTTTGTCGATAAGGCACTGCCCCTCTCCTGCAGCCCTCCGCCCACCCCTGGGAAGCACCCAGTTGCTACAGTCCTGATGGATGGGTTAGGGTAGGCAGGAGACTCCTGTGGTAGGCTGGTGTTCTGCCTCCAGACCTTCCCTGTGTTGGGGGCTCCATCAGACGGTACTTCATTCCAACCTCAGAGCATGAAGTCCTGTCTCCCATCCCGGATGCCGCCCCCCCCCCCCCCCCCCCAGTTAAGAGGGCCAGACTCACCCGTCTTGGATCCTTCTCCATCCCCATCCTGGTCCTCAGCACCTAGAAGGGAGAATCACAAACTTTCTCAGGGTTGTCTTTCCCACACCTCCACACCTGGGGACTGAGCAAATTGGACTTCTGGTCTGAATGCTGAATTCAGGGTTGGAGCTTGAGACCAGAGCAGAGCCGAACCTAGGATAGGATGGAAGGGCCCCAGCAGGAAGCCCAGCACTTATCTGGCCAGGGACCACTTATCAAGCTTTCTACCCACCCAGCCTATGACTCCACACCCACTCACTCGCAACCCTGCCAACATCACATCTGCACCCCACTTCGTTTATTTTTGTATGTGTGTGTGTACGGTGTGAATATGTGCATGTGTGCGTGTGTGCACATGAAAGCCAGAGGTTGGCATCGGGTGTCTCCCTCAATCACTCTCCACCTTATTTTTTGAGACAGGGTTCCTCATTAAACACGGAGCTCACTGGTTCAGCTAGACTGGCTGCCCAGTGAACGTTAGGGATCCTCCGGTCCCCCTAACCCCCAGTGTTACAGAAGCAAGCTGCCCTGCCAGACTTACGTGGGTGCTGGGGATCCACTGCGGTCCTCATGCTTGTAAAGCAGGTACTTTACTGACTGTCATCTATCTCCCAGTCCCTCCGCACCCCACTTCTGCCTGTCCATCCATCCTCTCCAGGCACACACAGCCCACTTAACCATCAAAGTCACAAGCATCACTTACCCACAACTGACCAAACTCTCCTCACTTCTTCCCCATACCTAGGCACCTTCCGGCCTCTACTACCTGTCTGCTCTCATACCTCCGTCTATTCCTGTGCCACCCAATGTCCACTCACCCATCTACAATCACCAATACCAATTCACAACCCCCCTCACCAGCAGAAGGTAGCGCCATGAGGCTCTGAATACTTCCACTCCGAGGAAGACACACACTCTTTCTGGGGACACACCAACTAAATCCTCACAAGGCTCTAAACCTTTTCTCACTCACAGACACACCCAACGAGACTTACACACTCAGTTCCATACTTGTTTGCACAGACATACTCATCCCCTGTCACACTGCAGCCTTACACACCACCATCTTCGTGACAACTCACACTCTTGTTTACGCCCATCTGCCAAGCTCATGCCCTGACAGGCAGGTGAACACTGATTCAGAGAACAGTTAGCCACGAGGTCTCAGGCTAGGGCCCTCTGTGCACCCCCTTCCCGTTCATTCTGTCACGGACACAGCAGCTGCTAGGTTTGAATGTCTGTTCCCTCCCAAATGCACACTGAAATTAGCCATCATCAAACAATATCAGGGGGCGGGACTTCTGGGCTGGAGAAATGGCTCAGTAGTTCAGAGCACCGTCTGCTCTTGCAGAGAACAAGATTGATTCTGTTCTCAGCACCCACATGACAACTAATAATCAATACCCTGTAACCCCAGTGCCAGGCATACATGCAGGCAAAACACCCATACACAAAAACTTTAAATTTAAAGTAAATTTTCATTTTAAATTAATTTCTTTCTAAAGAGGCGACACTTCTAAGGGGTGATTAGGCTCTGGCAGGTCCACCCTTGCAGACAGCACTGGCTCTGTGACCTTTGCCCTCTCACTTTCCACCAATGATCAGTAAGGCCTCACCAGATGCTGGTGCCTGGATATGGCATTGACTTAGTTACTTTGTGCCTGTGTCTGAGTGTGTGGTATTCATGCATGCCTGTTTACATGTGTGTGGGTGCACTTGTGAGCGCACATGTATGTGGAGGCCCAAGGCTGATATCAGGAGTCTTCCTTGATCCCTCTCCATGTTATTCATTAAGGCAGGGTCTCTCAATCGAATCCAGAGTTCACTGATATGGCTAGTCTAGCTGATCAGTTTGATCAGGGGAAGCCCTGTCTTCTTCTAGGAGCTGGAATTACAGACAAACTGCCATGCCCACTAGACATTTATGTGGGTGCTGAAGTTCCAAACTCCAGTCTTCATTCTTCCGTCACAAGTGATTTCTCTGCTCTCCCTGCTGCCTGGATATGATACTCCCAGCGTGAGAAACATAAGCCAGTAAATTTCTGTTTTTTACTGGAACCTGTCTCGGGTATTCTCTTACAGCTGCACCCAATAAACTAAAACAGTGACATGCCCTAAGACATGTGGGCATGTATGCACATGTGCGCACCTGCATGTGTATACACACACACACACACACACACACACACACACACACACGAGTCACTCTCACTCACCTGCATTCTCCTCCTCACAGCTCTGCTTGATCTTTCTCCAGCACACGAAGGCCAGGGCCACCAGCAGTACCACAAGACAGACAGAGAGCCCCACAGTCACCCACAGAGCCTCAGGGGGGAATGTCATAGGCTGCCCTGGAAGAAGACAGAAGAATGAGACCATCTTGTTCCAAGGTGTGAACAGGGTTTCCTAGTCTCACTGTACCCCACAAAGGTGAATGAAGCTCACTCAGGCTCCCACGGCCATAGCTCCATTCACCCTACCAAACCCTGCCACTGCGGCTAGGGGTGATGGGAACATGCCCCAGAAGGAGCGGGAGCAGTGGAGCTAAGAAGCCGGAAGGTGATTAATAACCATGGCTAGGGCCCACTGGCTAAGGATAATCTCACTAAGAGTGGCTCAAGGCTCTCTCAGCTGACCCAGCTTCTAGTCTCCCAGCTTTTCTGTCTGACGCCAGGAAGCCTCCTTTCAGCCATTCTCCACAGAGTCCCTGACTCCTCCCAGCCTCTGCAGAGTCCCTGTCATTTCCCCTTCCTAGCAGGGATGCCCAAATTCCCCACCTGGCCTAAGAGCCACCTCTCCAGAGGCCTCCCTGATGGCTGCCGTCCCCTCCTGGTTTACATCACCCTGAGGGTCAGACCTCAGCCAGCTGCAGCCCATGAGCCAGATGGTGGCCTGTTTTTAACGATCTATGAGCTAGCTAGTATTAGCTTTTATTTTTGTGAAGAGCTACAAAAAGAAAGGATAAAGAAAAAAAGAAGTGTTGGACCCGAAAATTTAGGGTCTCAGGTGGGCGTCCCAAGAACCCAGACTCCAGTCCAGTTGATGCAACAGCACGAGGATTTTATTAAAGAAACATCTGTACAGATGGGCAAACTCTGCTCCAAAGAGCAAGAGTCGCATCTTACTGCAGCCCCATAAGGGCTTTTAAAGGAAAAACCCATAAAACCCGTAAGATTACAATTCCCATACAATTTCATGGTCTGATCACAGGGTGATCACAGAGGGGGTACAGTTACGTAAACCTCAAGGGGGGTATCAGGGCGGGAGTGGAGCTTACACACAGGTCACGGTGGTCCTTCCTGGAACACCTGCAACTATCCCAGTCACAGTTGAGCACATCTCTTAACAGAAATCTTTTTTTTTTTTTTTTTTTTTTTTTTTTTTAAAGATTTATTTATTTATTATGTATACAATATTCTGTCTACATGTAGGCTTGCAGGCCAGAAGAGGGCACCAGATCTCATTACGGATGGTTGTGAGCCACCATGTGGTTGCTGGGAATTGAACTCAGGACCTCTGGAAGAAGAGCCAGTGCTCTTAACCTCTGAGCCATCTCTCCAGCCCCAACAGAAATCTTTTTACATTGTTATATTGTTACAGGGGTGATTGAGTAGTGGCTGAGTCAGGTTGCCCTGGGAACTAGATTTTTAGTTTCTCATGTCCTGGTGCTTGAAGTTGCTCTCTTTCTGAGGCTTGGGGGTGTAAGCCTGAAGGGCTAGGGTCTTTCAGAAGAAGAAAAGAAACAAAGAAGACCAGAAAGAAAAGCTACAGTGTTCTGGGGATGTGGCTCCGTTGGTAGAGTGCTTGCCTAGAATACATGGAGCCTGGGGTTCGATTCCCAGCACCATCGATATAAACTGGGCATGGGTTCCCATGCTACCTGTGATCCCAGAACTAAGAAGGTAGAGGTGGGAGAATAAGAAACTCAAGGTCATCCTCATTACAGATTGAGTTCAAGGTCAACTGAGACAATGAGATCCTGTCCTGCCAACAATAAACAGACTGATAAACAAACAAATAAATAAAATCATCAGCAGAAAGACGGCACATGGCCCACCAAGTATTCATTCTCTGTCTCTTTACAGAACGTGTGCCTAGTTCTAAACACAGCTGAGGGCCTGGGGTGAGAGTCAGATCTGGGGGAGCCTCACCAAGGGAATAGTCACGTGCAGCCCTGAGGCTACCCCTGTTAGATACATCATGTCAAGAGAATGAGTGGAGGTCGAGGAGCTCAAGGTGAGGTTGAGGCCAGCAGGTGATCTAACCGCATCCCCACATGACTCCAGCATAGATCCCACCCTCAGCTTAGTGCCATACTGGGTGCTGCGCAGAGCCCTGGAGGGGGAAAAAAAATCTAATCTTTTTGCTCTTTGGGGACAACATGCAGCCAGGGCATCAGCAGCCTCTGGAGCACACAAGCAGCAGGGCCCTACACCCTGCACCTGCAGCGGCCCAGGCCCAGAGGAACTGTGGTAAGTCCTTTGCAGCAGACATGCTTTCCACAGGGACGGGCTTAGGGTAAGGCACACGGCTGCTCTGGACCCTGGAATCTGAAGAAGCCATCATCTGGGAAAGCAGAAGAGGAGCAGAAGGCCACAGCTGAGGCAGACAGCTGGGCCAGCCTGGAGCACTTGTGAGAGACCTCTGGAAATTTCAAGACAAGGTTCCTACGGCCGTGGACAGGGCAGAGCAGCAGAAATACTCAAGGGACTCCACCGCTCCCTGAAGAGCTACAGGCAGCCAATGGTTGCTAGGGGAGGGGGAGACATTTTCTTCAGTGATGTAACCTCTGGATAAAGTGCCCAAGCTCCTATAGCCGATCCCCCACTTGTGCTCCTGGAAGCAATCCTCATGGAAGTCATTGTGTCACAAAAAAATAGACGTTAAAATGGGAGGGGCATGCCACGATGGCTCAGCTGGGAAGAGTCTGCTCTGAATGCCTGACAACCTGAGCTCTAGCCCCAGAAGCCATGGTGGATGGAGAGAACCGGTTCCCGAAAGTTGTCCTTTGACCTTTATACACACACAATAAATAAGGTTTTAGAATAATGAAAACAGGAGGGGACTAGTTGGGTGGAGGAAGGGACTCGGCAGGAATGAAAGGGGGACATGAAATGGTATTAGAGGTGAATATCATCAAAATGCATTCTATACATGTAGGAACTGTCATAATGAGTCTATTAAGTATACAATTAGTATAAATGAATGACTCAAAGGAAAGTCTCCCTGTGTTCGCCCCTCAACTGCCTGAAACATGGTCAGACTTCCTTCATTCCTTAGCAAAGGACACAGTCAACTGGGGCTCAGACCTATATCTACAGTTTTTGATCCAGAAAACCCTCTCCAGAGAGGCCTAGCCCAGCACACTCAATGTCACTCACCCCCATCAGGTAAGGGAGAGCAGCTAGAGGACTGAGCATCGAAATCCCAGAATGCTGTACAAGGCAGAGCTGCCCGGAGCAAAATGCAGGCCAAGGGCTCCAAGGTAAGCCGGCTCCGCTCTAATGAAACAGGAGGCCAGCCGCGGGGACGAGGGAAAAGTGGGCCAAGAGGCCAGTGCTGATTCAGATCCTGGGTCATCTGCTTGCTGCAGAATGTGGGAACCAGGAGCCAAAGTGGTCCTCAGACAGAGTTCAGAGAGGCTGGGGACCCTCCAAGCTGGGGGCAAACCATTGCCTTTATCACCTGTCTAATTTTCAAAGTGTCTGGCCCCCAAAATGTGTGTTAGCCTATGGTGTGGGGAGAGTCCCTGTTCACTGGGCCTCAGTTTCTCGTATGAACTGTGCTTGGTAACGCTGGCCCAAATGAAATCCTTTCAGTGCTAGCTACTGAGGTATAAAGAATGTTCTCTGAAGTGGGGCAAATATTCTTTCCACATACAAACCCTTGCTTTACAGCATCAGTACTACAGACAGCCCAGTGCCCCCTGGTGCAAGATCGCCATGAGTCCTCTGTCCTTCCTGATAAAACCTTCACATGTGTGCCCATCTCATCCCGCATTTCTAGGTCTTTCTTGTGAACAAACTGCTTTGACTTTTTAAAAAGGATTGATTGTGCGTGTGCGTTCACACATGTATGTGAGGGTACCCACCAAGGCCAGAAAACGGCATCTGATCACTCGGAGTTAGAGACACTTGGGAGCCACCTGATATGGGTGCTGGGATGTAAACCCTGGTCTTCAGGATAAAGCAGCAAGCGTTCTTAATCACTGAGCCATCTCTCGAGCCTCAGTGAAACATTCCCCCCCCCCCCCATGGTGTTCTCTACAAGATCAAGGTGGTACTCAGAACATGAGAGAGCAGGAAGGGACTCCCTTAGATGATGATGCTCTCTACAGAGAAGCCTAAGGTTTACACAGACACCGGCAACCATCGGAAGTAAAGAGCTGGGTGGGCTGCGGGCGTCAGGCAGAAGTTGTGGGAAGAGAAAAGACAAGGACCGGTGATGGACAACCTGCTTCCTGATCTCAGAGCTGTAGAAGGTCCCTGGGAAAGCTCACATGGCCCAGAGGTAGGGCCTCGGGAGCTAGACCCAGCACACAGGCCTACCAAAGGACTGAGCTGAGACATGTCATGGGCAAACACAGAGGGTGACTGTCCACCTTGGCATGAAGGGGAGCCTGAGCCCTCTTTACAGCCTCAAGCGCTGAAGGTGCCTACCTGGACTAGTGCTGACTTGGAAACCAGTCAGACGGACTTCTCCAATATTAGAGGCTCAATCTAGCATTTGACCACATGGGGGCAGTAGAGACAACTCTGGCCATCAACTGTGGCACTCTAGTCTGCAGGGAGAAGGGCTGCCCTTGACCCAGGTGAGTGGGATCCACCTGGGAGGCCCCATGGTCTCCCAGGGGTTCGCAATTGTAATTCCTTCACATGAAAGAAGTGACCCCTAGAAAGCACACCCTCATTCACCATGTCTCTAAGCAAGCCTCATGGCTGTCCAGAATTCTACCCACCCCTCTAGATTCCAGGCAGGTACTTTGTGGTCCCTGTAAGTTAGAGGCATAAGTGCCGTGGCAAGCATGCTCAGGAGAACAAACATTATAAATGATTTTCATCAGCTTAAGAGAGCAAGTACTTTAAAGACTTCTCACTGGGGAGGCTTTGGGATGCTTGAAATCTACATGAAAATGAGTATTTTTATATTGATATTCCAGCTTAGGGCCTAGAAAAGGGTTAGCTGCTCCCTTAGTCCTTCCTCAGCTAACCCCCTCCCCTTACCTGTGATGGTGACTGAGCCGTGAGTGTCTTGCTGCAACACCGGGTTGCGTACCAGGCAGCTATAGGTGCCGTTAGCACCCAGCACCACCCTCAGCACGCTGTGAACATCAAACAAGCCCCGCTCATTGGCCATCTGGGATGTGGTCACATTGCCAGTCAAGGGCAGTCCCTGCCCATCCTTCCAGAACACCTCAGCCTCGGGATAGCCCTGGTAGCTGGAGCATGTGATGGTCACCATGTCCCCAGGACGCAGGTCCTTGCTGGGCTCCAGGGTCATGCTGGGCTTCGAGTAGGGGGCTGGAGGGTGGCAAAGGGTAGAGGTCAGTGACAGCTCAAGAGACACAGTGGAGAAAAGGACACATGGGGTTGTTAGTTAGGAGTCAGCTCGGAGGCTTTCTTTGATGGTGGAATCAGCAGTGGGACAGCGGATGGGCTGCATGCAGACTGGGTAAGGAGCGGAAAAACGCTCCCTCCCGGTACTGAACTGCCACCTGCCTGCAGGCTAGCAGCAGCACTGCCAAAGTCCAGGATGCCCACAGAGCTGGTGAAGCTGCCCTCACCAGCTACATCCGTGCACTGTATCCTCAGGAACACATTACCCTACACCAGCAGGTCAGGGAAGAGAGCTGTACTCTTGGGGTAGGTCCTGCCCTGGGCCCGGCCCTTGGGGAAGCTGTGCACCTTGGGGAAGCTATTTGGTATATATCAGTTGCCAAATGAAATTGAACTGTGCCAGGCTGGAGCCAGGCTTGGTGGAGGAACAGCATAGAATGATGTCACTGTCCACCAGGGCCACCACAGGATCTTCCGAACCTAGACCTCCATGCCTCCTGGGTCAGAATCCTAGAGACAACACAGTAAGGGGCCTCTCCAGCTGCTCCACAGCCTCTTCTACAACGGGCCGTGTTCCCTCTCATTCTCCCTAGACAGATGGAGTCTCATACCTGCTTTTCACAGCAGGCTGGCCTTGTCTGACCAGAGCCATCCATCCCTGCGGTCCAGACTTGACACAATGGGACTGTCAAGAGCTCCAGCAAGAGCAAACCCCTTCCCCAGCAGAGCTCCTTTGGCTCTCCTGTCCCGTGACTTTCTGCTGACCCAGATGCATCGCCATCCTTCCCAGAAATGTCTACAGCCTTGGAGTCGGGGCGGAGTCAAGAAGGCCTTCCATCAGTGACTGACTCCACACGACTTGGAGTCCCCTGCCCCATCGTTCTATCTCTCTCAGGTATCTCCATTGTCTGGGAGATTGAAGATAGGGAACTAACTTCCTTTAACTTCAAATGCAATTGACAGACTATAATAACCTCCCTTTAAGGTGCCATTTAAGACCAAAACAATAAAAACCCATGGGGCTTCTGTGGGTTGTCATGGTGACTGAACTGTATACATCCTACTGCAACACCAGGTTGAGGATCAGGCATCTGTGGGTGCCATTAGCACCCTGCACCACCCTAAGCATGCTGTGCACAGCAAACAAGCCCTGCTCCTTGACCATCTACGATGTGGTCACATGGCCAGTCAAGGGTATTCCCTGCCAGAACACTGAAACCCGAGGACAGCCCTGGGAGCTGGAGCATATGACCGTCCCCTTGTCCCCAGGTTGTTGTTGGGCTCCAGAGTCATGCTGGACTTGGAGTAGCAAAGGTACTGGAGGGTAGCAGAGGGCAGGGGTTACCAACATCAGTGCAGGAGATACAGTGGCAGAAAGGACGCACGAGGCTGGTCGGAGCGGAGCGGCATTTGTGGTGCAGCAGTGTGTGAGCGGCTGCACGCAGGAGAGTGAAGGGTGGAAGCGGAAGGCGCCCCCTCTCCATACTCACCTGCCACCTGCAGGCTAACAGCAGCGCTGTCAAAGTCCCGGATGCTCACGAAGCACGTGTAGCTGCCCTCGTCGGTTACTCGGACACGCTGCAGCCGCAAGGATGCGTTGCCCTGTACCAACAGGTCAGGGAAGAGTGCTGTGCGGTTGGCGTAGGCACTTCCTTGGTCCCGGCCTTCGGTGAAGCTGTGCACCAGCTGTTTGGTGTCGGTCAGCTGCCAGATGAGGTTGAGCTGTGCCAGGCTGAAGCCGGGCTCCGGGGAAAAGGAGCAGCGTAGAGTGGCATCAGTGTCCACCAGGGCCACCACAGGGTCTTCAGAGACCTGGACCTCCACAGCTCCTGGGGGTGAGTCGGAGGGGCCAGGGCAGTTAGGAAAGGTGGAGTTTTCAGGGTCTCTCTCCTTCCACAGCTGTCTCTAGGCTTCCCACAGCCTTCCTTTTAGGTCTGAGGCTCAAAGTAACTTCCAGATCTATGCTCCTCATTGTGAGCAGCTATCTGTCAACATGAATTAGGAATGTAAAAGGCCCAAGACCCGGGTCGCACACTAGAGCTTATTTACATCCTAATGGTAGAGACAGGCAGTTTGTGATGAACACAGATATTTATCAGCTCGTGATTAGACTATGGGGGGGAGGGGGAAGGGCTATGGATGTGCCTCTGTGTTAGAGCACTTGCCCAGCTTTGGATCTACTCTGTTCCAAAAGAGGGAGGGGAGGAGGGAGGGACGGAGGGAGGGAGGGAAGGAGGGAAGGAGGGAGGGAGGGAGGGAGGGAGGGAGGGAGGGAGGGAGGAGAAAAATAAAAAGAGGGAGTACCATAAAAGAAAAAGAGAAAGAAAGAAAGAAGAAAAGAAGCCAGGGACTCAAAGCAAAGAGGAAGCTTTCAAGCCCAGCAGGTACCCTCCACCTGCCAGGTCACTTGCATTCCCCACAAATACATACTATTCACGTAATTAGAGGTACACATATAATTAGAGATGCCTACAGAAAGTATACACCCCATGTTCTTAGTGATTGTCTTTGGGTGAGAGAACTTCACGGGTACTTTTTCTTCTCTTCACTTCCTAAATAAACATACTTAACTTCTATACAAGAAAGAACAGCCATGCCTTTAAATAAGGTGGGAAGCATGAGCTCTGTGTAAACACAGAGCGGGTGCCAGGGAGAGGGACCAGCAGATAGAAAGGCCCTGAGGTAGGGGGCCAGTGAGAGCGTATGGGAAGGTAACCCAGTGGGAATCCCACTGGAGGCGGGCCAGACAGGGCTTTGAGAGACACTGGAAGAAACCTGGGGTTTCCCTGCCTTTGAGGGCATAGCACTAAGGAGGGCACTAGTTATTAGATGCCATGTGGGTAGTAAAGCCTGCAGTTCACCCTGGCTCCTCTACAAAGGGAGACTATATTGTAAGAGAGTATGAGGGTGAGTGGTCAGGGGCCACCTCAGAGGTCTTTGTAAGAAGTGATACAGTGGAGGAAAGGCCACAGGAGGCGGTTAGCATAGGAGTCAGATACAAAGTTTCAATCCCAGCGCTCAGGAGGCAGAGGCAGGAGAGTCTCTGTCAATTCAAAGCCAGTCTGAGCTACATAGCAAGTTCTAGGCCAGCCAGGGCTGCACAGTGGGACCCTGTCTTTAAAAAAAAAAAAAAAAAAAAAGTGAAGAGTGGCGGTAGAACCAGCCAGATCTGAGATGCAGTCAGAATTATCAATGTCGTGGTGGTTTGAATGAGAACAGCCCCCATAGGCTCATATGTTTGAATGCTTGATCCCCAGCATTGGTGGAACTGTTTGGGAAGGATTAGGAGGTGTGGCCTTGTTGGAGGAGGTGTGTCACTGGGGGTGGGCTTTGAGGTTTCCAAAGCCCAGGCCATCCCTCGCTCTGCTTTGTGCTTGTGGATTAGATGTACGTTCTCAGCTACTGCTCCAGTGCCACACCTGCCTTCCTGCTGTCACATTCTCCGCCATGATGGTCATGGACTCACCCTCTGACACTCTAAACAAGACCCCAGATGAAATGCTTCTTTTATAAATTGCCTTGGCCATGGCGTTTTGTCACAGCTATAGAAAAGCAACTACGTAACAGAATGTAAATCATAAAATCCCAAGATGACTCCATCCTGAAGGAAACCTCCCAGAGAAAAGGGCCCTGGAACAGGCTCCTCTGTGGCCACCTGTGCCCTCTATCCCCGACTTCCCAGCAGCTTCCCTGCCAGGCACCTCTATCTGGACTCATCTCTCCCTCAGAGACTCTGAGAAGTCAGGAAGGGGCTGGGGAGTGTGCCGTGTGGGGTCACAGTGAGTAGGTGAGCACTCTAGGCACCCATGGGAAGCAGGCACACTCAATATATGTGACGCACAACCTTCAAATGAAGCTGACTGAGTACAGCACCCACAGAAGGCTTTGTAAACTGTGTTTGTTCCGTGGTAAGTGTTTTACCAGGAATTCCACACTTTCTTAGTATGTGATGTCTAGAGGTTGAAGCTGGGCCTGCATATCTTTCAGTCACCCCATGAAAGCTTAGACTAGTTCTCCTCTTTGCCAACTAAACCAAGGTATCCCTTGCAAGGGACATCTGGGACATGGAACTTAAGTCACCCAAAGTCCTTTCTTTCTAAAGAAGTGAGAACCAGGCTAGGCACACGCTTTTAATCCCAGCACTCAGGAGGCAGAGGCAAGTGGATTTCTGTGAGTTGGAGGCCAGCCTGTCTATAGAGTTAGTTCCAGACAGCCAGGGATACATAGTGAGACTCTGTTTCAAACAAACAAACAAAAATAAACAAAAAAATCAACTCTTAGGGTTAGAGATGAGTGTTGCCTCTGGTGACCACTAGATGGCACCAGCCACTCAGCTTTGTTTTCTCCATGGGTTGAATGCGTACCCAAAGAGGGCATTTACTTAGCCAAGCACTATGTGGGAAGTACCTTCATTTACTCATCATGGTGACTGAGCACTGACAACATAGCAAGCATCCATCCCATCCCTGAGGATAGACTCTGTCTTCTGAGCAGGAGAACAACAGCCAGTACACAAAGAACCATATGTCAAGTGGAGGGAAATGCTAGGAAGGATGTCATGGACACAGGATAGGAAGGGAGAGGATGCTATGCTGTTTTATACAAAGTAGCCAAGGAAGCATGCTGAGGACATGTCATCTGAGCAAAGGCTTTCAACAAAATAAAGAGTGGACTCATGCCTCTCTGTCTGAGGGCAGAAAATTCTGGGCAGAGGAAGCCCTATGTAGAAGGGTCCTGAAGAGAGATTACTCAGTGTGTTCGAGAACCTGAATTATCGTAGTACGCAGAGCTGAAGTCCCATTTCACAGATGGGAAAGTAGAGACTAAGGTGAAGAAGGTTGCCTGTGGATCCAGAGATGGAAATCAGTATGATTCTTCATGACAGAGCTAGCCTAGCAGGAACCCGGGAAGGAGTAGGCATCCCCATGCCCTGCCATGACCACAAGCCCTTCCCTTCACCTGTGAGGCAGAAGTACAGCACTCCCAGGGCCGTGCGCATACACACAGCCACACTGGGGCCACGCCATCCACGCAGCATCTTCCTGTGAGGCAGCTGACAGCTGGGCTCTCCGTGGCGGATGGCTGCTCCTGCCTGTGGAAGAGGAAGAGAGGCCTTTGTCTCCAAAGTTCCTCCTCAACACCTTCCGAACTCCTCAGGACCATCCAAATCTGAGAGAGAAGTTGCCAGGCAGCCAGCAAGACAAGGCTGATGAGCTTGGGGTCCAGGCCGTGACCAGGTCACTTGGTCTGATGGGAGAGTAAAAGAGCAGGTTTTAGAGAAACACAGGGTTCAGCTTGAAAAGTATACTCTATCCTAAGCCAGGCAGTTGTGGCGCACACCTTTAATCCCAGCACTCGGGAGGCAGAGCCAGGCGGATCTCTGTGAGTTCAAGGCCAGCCTGGTCTACAGAGCGAGATCCAGGATAGGCCCAAAGCTACACAGAGAAACCCTGTCTCGAAAAAACAGGAAAAAAAAGGGCTGGAGAGATGGCTGAGTGGTTAAGAGCACCGACTGCTCTTCCAGAGGTCCCAAGTTCAATTCCCAGCAACCACATGGTGGCTCACAACCACTTGTAATGAGATCTGGTGCCCTCTTCTGGCCTGCAGGGACACATGCAGGCAGAATACTGTATACATAATAAATAAATAAATCTTTTAAAAAAAAAACAAAAACAAAAACAAAAAAACAGGAAAAAAAAAGTATACTCTATCCTAAAGGGAGCTGGGAGCCACTGAGCGTTCTGGAATAGAGAAACGGCATTGAGAGGGCTAATGAGATAGCATCTGCAGAATAGAGAGAAGCCAGCCAAGGGGCAAAGCAGGTGTGGGTGAAACAACAGCACTTAAGAGTGTAGGAAATGGGGCTGGAGAGATGGCTCAGAGGTTAAGAGCACTGACTGCTCTTCCAGAGGTCCTGAGTTCAATTCCCAGCAACCACATGGTGGCTCACAACCATCTGTAATGAGATCTGGTGCCCTCTTCTGGTCATACATGCTGTATACAAAGTAAATAAATAAATCTTTAAAAAAAAAAAAAAAAAAAAGAGTGTAGGAAATGAGGAAGGCACCGGTCAGGACGGTTGGTTCTGAGCCCTGATCACTGAGACAGGAAATGTGGAGCATTTGGTCTAGGGTGTGTTAGGTTAGGAGCGTGTGTGCAGAAAGCCCAGGGCAGAGTTCTAGGAGCAGCAGGATGTATGGATGTGGAGTTTGGGAGGGACATCTGCTACTTTAATGCATGGGTACCAAGCAACAAGACCCAGCAGGAACGAGAGAGGACAGGGGCGGGGCTGGTGTCACTGTCAGAGCTGAGCCAGAGGTGATGTGCTGGGATAGATCAGGCCTAGGCCAGAGGTGTCCCAGACTCCCCTGGGTTCAGCTTGTACTCTGGCTTCCCCCAGGTGCCTCACTCAGGCCGGCCGCATGCACCACTTCTTATATCCTTCACTGTTGCCTGCTCAAGCCATGTGACCCATGTCCATCTATCCCACCTAATGACGATTAGCAAGAGCATGAACATTTTATACCCTCCTGGCCACCTCCAGTGACAGATTATATGCCTTGGTCACATTTTTGCAGGGGAAACAAACAAATAAATACATAAACAAACCCAAACACATGAGTTTCTCAGTGTCACATCAGCTGTCACTGAACAGAGCTGCAGCAATCCCTTTCTACCCTTCTTGGAAAAAAATCCTGCCTACAGCCAGGCATCTTATCTAGCCTCAAGTAGCCCGGGACAGCCCTTCCATCCTATCCACACACACCTTCCCCCACTCCCGATGCCAGGAAGCTGCACAGAGGGAGTCCCTCAGCCAAACCCAGCTTCCTGGCCAGCCACCCCCTTCCCTGGCTGTCCCCAGTCCACTGCGGAGAAGGCCTGGGCAGCCACTTCCTCTCCAGATGCTTCCAGTCCACAGTCTGGTGGCCTCAAAGCTTCCCTGTCTGGCTGCTGAGTCAGCAGCTCCGATTCACAGAGGCACCCTTGGGGATACCACTTCCTGCCGGACAAAAGGGCCACAGTCAGCCAGCAGGAAAACCTAGCAGGCAGCTGCCTGGACTACTGGCTATGTGCCATAGGAAGCCAAAACCTACAGTTACCAGCTTCTGAATCTTCTGTCCTCTTCCAGACAGAAGCAAAGCCTGGGAGCCGGGCCGTGGCTCTGT
The DNA here is from genome assembly GCF_949786415.1 of Peromyscus eremicus. Classification (NCBI taxonomy): domain Eukaryota; kingdom Metazoa; phylum Chordata; class Mammalia; order Rodentia; family Cricetidae; genus Peromyscus; species Peromyscus eremicus. The sequence goes on from NC_081422.1 coordinate 53,003,510, forward strand.
CGGTTGAGGGCTTCCCTAGCGAGTATGAAGCTCTGGGCTCAACCTCCAGCCCCTCATACAGCAGGGGTGGTAGTACCTAACTGTAATCTTACAACTCTAAGGTGGAGGCAGGAAGATCAGGAGTTCAAGGTCATCCTTAGCTACATAGTGAGTGCAAGGCCAGCCTGGGCAACAAGAGACCCTGTCTTGAAACAAAAACAAACCCGGAGTCTGTCAATGCTTCTTGGACTCCATATCTCTCAGCCTTCTCACGGCTGTGTATGCCCGTCATCTCTTCACTGACCCCATACGTCCCACACATCACCTCCTACCAAACTCATTCTCTCAGGGCCCTTCTTCTCCTGAGACCTGAGACAGGACTCAGGCTCATGTCCTTCCCTGCTGGCAAAACTGTCACGGCTCCCCAGTAGTTACAAGAGAAGACCTCCATTCCTCTACCTGACACTCAAGGCTACTCTTAGGATGCCTTCCCATGCCTCAAGCTACTTCCTGTTCCTGGGGCTCACCCCCAGGATCACTTGCGAATGTCTGTTGAATGTGTGGGAACCCAAGAGTTCTCTCCTGATCATACTAATTATGTTTCCCCCAGAGCATAGCGGTCCCTCACTCCAGAGGGTCCATGAGAGGCTTCCAGAGTGGACACTAAGCTTGCTCCCTTTCATCCTTTTCTCCATTCTGGACCCAGGAAACCCCCCATTCTAATTTCAGCCTAGAAATTCCATGGAGCCCCCCAAGAAAGACTTCTGAGAACCTTGGCCTCCTGGAGAGACACTGTAAGTCAGGGGCAGCCGCCTTCACTTTGAAGCTACTGCAAGTTTATCCAAACCCAGCAGAATTAGGACCCAAGGGCACTCTTAAGAAATCACCTAAGACTCATTACCCCATACATTCAGAACAGCAAACCTGACTGCCAATGGGCTCTGGGCCAAGAAGCCCTGGGCCCGGGGGTACTCAATAGGGAGTCTGCCCTCACCATAACCACTGGCATCACCCCAGTCTCTTTTTAAAGGATTGTTGTTATTATTATTATTATGTTGTTGTGAGCCATCATGTGGGTGCTAGAAAGTGAACTCAGGTCCTCTGCAAGAGCAGCAAGTACCCTTAACCACAGCACCATCTCTCCGGCCTGATTTGTTTTGGGGGATGTATAGCTGCATGTGGGTTTGTGAGCCTTCGTGTGAGTGCTGGGAACCAAACTCAAGGTTCCCTGCAAGAGCAATACATGCTCTTAACTGCAGAACCATCTCTCTAGCCCAACCTCCCATAGAAAGGACAAAAGTGGGGGCTGGAGAGATGGCTCAGAGGTTAAGAGCACTGACTGCTCTTCCGGAGGTCCTGAGTTCAATTCCCAGCAACCACATGGTGGCTCACAACCATCTGTAATGAGATCTGGTGCCCTCTTCTGGCCTGCAGTCATATATGCTGTATACATAGTAAATAAATAAATCTTTAAAAAAAAAAAAAGGACAAAAGTGAGAGTCACAGCGCCCTAAAAATGTCAGCTAAGTTCCTGGATCCAGATAGGCCTCAAGCAAGCTGCAGACCTAGATGGGCCGATCTCTCCCCCTTAATCCAGGTCTAGCTAAGTTTATGTGATGGGCAACTGAAGGTGTCCTTGTACACAGTAGGTTCATCTGTGCATTGGACAATTCCTTTAATAGTGCATGGAATGCCTGTTGGGGAGGCCATGGGGACAAAGGTGACCCATCTGTGTGTGTGTGCTCAAGTAGCAAACCCCAGCACAGAAGGTAGATCTGCCTTTCAGTAGAACCCACTTTAAGATACCATGAGGGCTGCTCCGTGGCACCTGAGAGCCATCACAGACTCCAAGTGTGTTCTGAGGGCCTGGAACAGCTCTCCAGGGAAGGGTGGGGAAGGTGAGACTCATCTCAGCCCCATCTGCTGCCTCTCAAGCAGATCTCCTTGATTTGGCAGCAGATGAAGACCAAGGCCTCAGAAGCAGGAGGAACTGAGTTTGGTCATCAGGACCCAGGGGTGGTGGGGTGGGAGTGGTATTTATATACCAGTCATGGTGGTAGGTGCTTGTCATCTCAGGGCCAGGGAGATGAAGACAGGAAGAACCCTAGGCTCACTAGTGAACCAAGCGCGCCTATTTGGTGAGTTGTGGGCCAGTGAGAGCCTGCCTCAAAGCAAGAACAAACAAACAAAAACCAAGGTGGGTGACAATTGAGGAACAACAGCCAAGGCTGTCCTCTGGCTTCCACAGCTAGTAACCACACAGGCACACAAACCTGCACACACACATAGAAACAATGGCAGAAAATGAGCGCAAGGTTTGGGATTCTGATCCTAGCTCTGACACGTCACTGTATAGTCTTAATAAGGTCTACCACTGTGTTTGTTTGAATGAGGATGTTTGAATGAACCATAGACTCATATAGTTTACTTAGTCTCCAGTTGGTAGTTGTTTGGGAAGGATTAAGAGGTGTGAGCCATGGGGGCTGGAGAGATGGCTCAGCGGTTAAGAGCACACACTGCTCTTCCAGAGGACCACGGTTTAATTCCCAGCACCCACATGGCAGCTCATGACTGTCTATAACTCCTGTTCTGGGGCTCCGATACCCTCACACAGACATATATGTAGGCAAAATACCAATGCATGTGCGTGCGCGCGCACACACATACACACACACACACACACACACACACACACACACACACACACAAAGAGGTGTGGCCTTGTTGGAGGAGGGCTTTCACTAGGGGCAGGCTTGAGGTTTCAAAAGATTGGTGCCATTCCCAATGTGTTCTCTGCCGCCTGCTCGTAGCTCAGGATATAAGCCCTCAGCTGTTCCTGCCACCGTACCCTCACTCTGCCATCATGGACTTTAAACTCCCCGGATTGTAAGCCCAAGTAAATCTTTCCTTCCTCCCTTCCTCCCTCCCTTCCTTCCTTCCTTCCTTTCTCCCTCCCTCCCTCCCTTCCTTCCTTTTATTTATTTATTTATTTATTTATTTTATTTATTTTTTTTTTTTTCGAGACAGGGTTTCTCTGTGTAATAGCCCTGGCTGTCCTGGAATTCACTCTATCGACCAGGCTGGTCCCATACTCACAGAGATCCACCTGCCTCTGCTTCCCAAGTGCTGAGATCAAAGGTGTGCACCACCATACCCAACTCGTAAGCCCTTTCTTTTACAGGTTGCTTTGGTCATGGTATTTTATCACAATAGAAAAACAATAACTACACTCACCTTTCTTTAAAAAAAAATTACAGGGCTGGAGAGAAGGCTCAGAGGTTAAAAGCACTTGCTGCTCTTGCAGAGGACCCAGGTTCAGTTCCCAGCACCCACAACCATCCATAACTCCAGTTCCAGATCTGACCTCCTCTGGCACCAGGCATACACATGGTGCACATACCTACATGCAGGCAAAATATTCACACACATAAAATAGATGAATCTTTTTTTAAATTTTGTAATTATTTACATCCATTTATTGTGTGTATTTAAGTGCATGCCACACACATGTGTAGAGGTGAGAGGACAACTTGTGGAGATTATATCTCTTCTTTTACCATGTGGGTCCTGGGGATTGAACTCTGGCCATCAGGCTTGGAAATAAGCACCTTACCAATCTGAGCCATCTTGTCAGCCCAACTTCCTCTCTCTGAGTCCAACATTTCTAAAAGAAAAACTTTGCCAAACCTAATGGACCTTCCTTAAAATTTTAATCCTTATGGTGTACTATCATGCAACTTACATTGAAATTCATACAGCCACGTTACCACAGAAGCCACTAATTATTTCCTTAAATCTGTTCTCACCTTCTGTAGCGTTTAGTCAGGCACAGGGCCACTCAACTAAAGACTACAGATCCCAGACTTCCTTTCGGCTGGGTGTGGCCACATGATCACTTTCTGGCTAATAAGATTTCAGAGGAACTAATATGTACAGTTTCTGGGTCATGTCCTTAAAGATGGAGGACGCCCTCTCTTTCCTCCTCCCCCTTCCAATGCATGGAATAGGGACGTGGCAAGCCTTGTAGGACCACACTGCCAGGGCAACCCCAAGCATTACAAAGCAGCAGGACAGAGGGTCCCTGGGGCTACGGCTTCAGCCCTGGATATAGCCAGATGGTCACATGGGGGAGAAATAAGCATCTGTTCTAGCATAAGTCACTGTTATTTCGGTCTTTCTTATGGCATCTGAATGAACTAATTTAAGGAGCCATCCCTCGGTTTGTCTCTTCTTTCTCTCTCCACCCTAGGAAAATCGTTAGTGCTCAGAGCCACAGAAGAAACCGTCTGAAATAGGTGTCTCAACATTTTGAGCTACAGACAGTCTCAACAATCACCAGTGGATGTCAGAGCCCAGCTGAGAGATATTTCAAGGACAGAAGTGACCCAGAGATTGTACGGAAAGAGAAAAGAATAATGCTTAGAAGAATTGGGTGAACGGGAGCCCACAGAGTCCATGTAGAGAAGAAGGAGCATGCTTTGGGGGAAGAGAAAGATCACACTGAAATTAAGCTAGGTTCCTCCACAGCAGAGTGAGAAACAGGGGAAGTCATGCACACACTGGTGACCACAGAAACCAAGGCTGGGATCCCTGGGGGCACCAATAGGGTGAGAAGAGACCCCAGGGCAAAATCTGGAGCAACTGCAGAAGTGGATGATTAGGTGTCAGAACAGGGACCTGTCCCTGGCCACCCTTGCCTGCTTGTATGCCTTCTCTGGGGATGGGAACCAGCTTCGCCCAACCCCAGGCAATCTGCTTGCTTTGAGGCAGCTCTCATTGGTGGAAAATGCTTCCTTACTCTGAGCCAAAATTTATCTCCCAGGACAGCCTATATCGGTTCTCAAGAAGTCCCTACGATCACACAGAACAAGCATGTGCCCTTTCTCATGGCCCTGCAAGGATTTGCTCTTCCTTGACAAGGTCGCCACCGGGCAGCTGTGCCACAATTCACCAAAACAATACATTATCAAATGTGTGGCTCAAAACCGTAAGTCCCTGAACTCAGGGCCACCTTCCCATGTCTAGCCACCGGCTTCTGAGGAAGCTGGAGGGGACTGGAGCTTTTAGGTGCTCTGTGTTGCTCCGCCAGTTCACTGGGCCCATCCAAGTGCATCCCTCCAATTTCCACGATTGATTGGGTTGGCTGGCCAGCAAGCTCCTGGAATCTACCTGTCTCCACCTCCCCAGTGCTGGGGCTACAGTAGGGGTACCCCTGTACCCGGTTTTACTTGGGTTCTGGGGACCCAAACTCAGGTTCTCATGTTTTGTAAGGCAAGCACTAAATTAACTAAGCCCTCTTCTCAGCCCCTAAAGTACTGTATTTTCACAATACACATAGGGGAAAGGTTTGGGGAACAAATGTGTAATTTAAGTATAATATGACCAGTCCTGTGGTATAGATGCATATAGGCAATATGGACATGGTGGATTAGCAATTCCTTGACAGCTTTCAGGGAGGCTTAGGAAGGACTGCTCAGGAGAAGGGGGCATTCCTCTGTCTGGGAGAGGAGGTGGCAGAGAAGGTGATGGAGGAGTGAACGTCACAGCATATTCTGGGAAGACGGTGCTCTGGAAGAGGCTGTGGGAAGATGAGACAGGGGTCACTTAAGGATTCCAGGTTGCTTCTGTGCAGTGGGGAGCTGGGATGCTGTGGCCCACACCTCCACCCCCTCTCCCCATGTTCTACCCTAGACTGTCTTGAAATATCCCTGACAGCTTCTTGGAGATAGTGAGTCTAAGTTCGCTCAGCACAGGGACAGCCATTCCCAGATTCATTTAAAACAGACCACCCCTTCCTCACCTGACGCGCTCACTTCCTCCTGGACATCTGTGCTTTCCCTCCTTGGCAATGGAGTAACACACACACACACACACACACACACACACACACACACACACACACCTACCTCTGAAGGGCTAGTCGCCACGTGGATGTTCATTTTCTCCAAAGACCTTCTGATACCAGGGATCAGCCTCCTTGTAGGGAATCCAGCCCATATGGTACAGGGAGGCTGTGGCTCCAACCTCAAGCCTGGGCTTGTGACCAGATCTGACTCAGGGAGAACCCTTGCCCCACCCCCAGTTCAGGGACGGGAAGTGAGCCAAGCCATAACCAATCGGAGTCTTTCCTCAGCTTTTCTGCAGAAAAACCTCAGTAAAGACTTCCTTGCCGAGGTTGCTAGGAAGGATCTGGTCTAGGCTGTTAGCAATCAATTTGTCAGCTATCAACAATCTAAAGGAATTGATCCAGGGGTGGGGGAGATGGCTCAGTGGATAAAGTGATTGCCACACATGCATGAGGATCTCAGTTTAGCACCTACATAAAAGCAAGGTGTGAGCCAGGTGGTAGTGGCACACACCTTTTAATCCCAGCACTCGGAAGGCAGAGGCAGGCGGATCTCTGTGAGTTCGAGGCCAGCCTGGTCTACAGAGCGTGTTCTAGGACAGGCTCCAAAAGCAACACAGAGAAACTCTGCCTCAAAACAAAACAAAACAAAACAAAAAAGCCGGTGTGGTGGCATACCTATAATGCCAGTGCTGGGAAAGGGCTAACAGGTGAGCCCTGGGGCTCCCCGGCCAGGGAGGCTTACCAAATCGGTGAGCTCCAGGTTCAGTAAGAGACCTTGTCTCAGAAAGCAAGGTAGATAACAACTGAGGGAGACACCAAGGTTGACTTCTGGCTTCCACTTACTCACACACATGCATGTGCCCATACACACACTGGCACCTACATGAACACACTCACACGCGTAGACAAGCACTCAGAAAACATGCACTGTATCCAATCACCCCCTTCCACGGGGAACGCAGGCTCGCTCATGCACTTGAAATAACGGCTCTGCTCCGAGGGAGCCCTGTCTGACCTGGCACTGCCCACCTTCCCACATTCACTTCCCCCCACTTGGTGAGCCGCTTCCAGCGTCTGCACACAAGACCCTCTCTCCTATTTCATAAGGGGTTGTTTGTGCCACTGCAGTCCCTTCTTCTGAGGTGACATGGGTACTACCTCTTTACCCCGAAGGCACCCGTGACAGCAAAGCCAGGACAAAGTCTGACGCTCGAAAGAGGTCCTTGCCATTCCCTGCACCTTGCCTGATCAGCACTTCAGACCCTCCTGAGGAGCAGCCATGTGTTCTTCCTTTAACTCTTACGTCCTTAATCCTAGCCAAGGCTTGGCCCATGGTGAGCTCAGTGCTCTCTGCTCAATGGTGGATGAATGGGTGAGTGCACCTGTGCTTAGACAGACAGACGGATGAACAGACAGATGCTTACAAATGAAGAAAGGATCTAGAAGCCTGATGGTGAACCCACCCCCAGAATGTGGGAATGGGGGGTCAAGTCCGCTTTTGTTTTCTACTTGATTACATTCTGTTTTTTGTTTGTTTTACAATGCATGTATAAACAAATGAATGCAATAAACAAATGGAAAAGAGAAAACAGTAATATCAGAGATGTGTGAGGCTTTAGGTCCTGGCTCTACTGCTTACTTGCTAGGCTCTCATTCTTATTCCCTAAGGGTCCAGGTCACTGACCCCTGCTGAGATGACAATTACATGCTGGGCTGGTGACATCATTGAACATCTGGTGGAAGTGGGCCTTAGTGTCTAAGAAGGTGGCTTTGGAGTTGGAGGTTCAAATCCATACTCTGCCATTCCCAAAGTCATGTGACTTTGGGGATCTATGCTGGTCCTCAGTTTGCTCATTCATAAAATGGGAATAATAACTCCCGTCCTCACAGGGCTTGGCTGAGTGAGATAATGTGAACTGACCTAACCAACACCAGATGCTCTGTAAGTGGGTGAGGGACTTGGGCAAAGGAAGAAGGGTCTCTAGAATTCCCTGGGGAGGTGCCTCCAAGATGGCTTTCTTTTCCTGACCATGAGTCAGTTCAGGCCTTTTGTGTCCAAGGCTACCCACTGGATACTATGCCCCAGCCCTGTGATTCTACCCAACAGAGCAACCCGACTTCCTCTCAAAATGACTGTGTGAGTCAAGACTGTGGTTAAGTCATCAGAACCCGCTCAAGGTCTTTCCGACATCCTCGACATCCTCGACCTGTTTCCCCATGCCTGCAGGAAGCACACAGAAGAGGGAGACAGAACACAGGACGGGGTGACTGGCCTCCCCAACCACATGGTCATTACCACACAGAGGTCAAGGCTTCAAGCCCACAGAAGGTAAACCACAGGCCTTGGTAGGTAGTGCATGCATGCATGCATGGTGAAGCATGTACGGCAGCGCTGGCCCACCGTTCTCACTCCCTTCTGCTCAGGGAGAGGCCCTCATGTGAGCATCTTCGAGGACCTAGCAGCCACGTAGAGCAGCGTGATGCCGGCTTGAACTCAGAGCCACCTGCAGAGGTGAGACGCTGACCTGGGCGTACACAGAGGGCACATATGTGCACACAGTCATACCATCAGAGGCTCAGAGACCTGAACACATTGGAAGTCATGCTGGGCTCAGGGAAGGACCAGCCAGCATGCAAAGAAAGGAAGAGATGGGTGCATAGGAGCCCAAATCAGAGGGCAGATCCTGGGCCAGATGCTGGCAGACCATGAAACATATACCTGAATTCATTCAACATCTGTTGAGCCCTGACAGGTGTCCATCTTTTATGCCTGGCAAGGCCAGCCCAGCCAGACTCCACGTGCATTCTATTCAATGCCTCTCTGCCTCGAAATCCTTTCTGTTTCTGCCCTGGAAGAAGCTCTGCCTAGCAGAAAATCACCCCCCTCCCCCAGCTCTCTCTCTGGAGCATGCCCCACTGCCTCTACCAGGGACAGATCTCAACAGGCTCTGCCAGTCCTCAGAGGTAGGAGGTCCTTTGAAATACACCTGGCCTGGGGCCCACAGCCGGGTTCATATGAGAATGTGAGCCCAGAAGAGAGGGTGCTGCCCTAGGGCCCAGAGTCACCCATGCCAGCAAGGGTGACTAATGAGTGTTAGAATTGGCTCATGAATGCCCCCAGGCCTGGATTCCTCACCTATTAGCTGGAATTGCCAGGCTGCTTTAACTGCCCAGGGCAACAGCATAGGCTCAGGAGTAGCCCTGCTAGAGTGACAAACCAATGTCAATGACAGTGACTACCTATTGAGACTCATCTATAAAACAGGACAGACATTTCCTAACCCACCAAGTTGCCATGAGAATAAAGACAACAGAGAAAGATCGATTAAAGTGTTGAATGCCAAATCGGTGGTAAGTTTTATTGTGTGTGTTCATGTGTGATGCAGGCACACTGGTGTCTCGGCACATGTGTGGAGATCAGAGGACAACCTTGGGTGTGTGTCCTCACCTTTCACCTTGTTTGAGACAAGGCTAGCTTCTGGGAATTATTCTGTCTCAACCTCCATCTCACCACAGCAACCCTGGAGTTGCAAACACAGCCCGATTTAGCGGTTTGTGGGAATGCAGCCTCAGCCTCTCTTACTGGTTTTGGTTTGTTTGTTTGTTTGTTTGTTTGTTTGTTTGTTTTTCGAGTCAGGGTTTCCTATATCTAGGTCTGGCCTGAAGTTCATTATGTAGCTGAGGCTGGCCTTGAACTCCTGATGCTCCTGCCTCTACTTCCCAAGCACTGGGATCCTAGGTATATATCATATGCCCAGCTTCCCAGAGGTAATGATTGTCATTACTGTTATTACAGCCACAGGCATGGAGGACTAGACCTCCCGGGTCCTTCTGCATGTGCTTCCTCACCTCTTCCCAGCCAAGACCTCCTCTACAGGGCTATACATCCAGGTCCTGGGGACTGTTGGTCCTTCTGAGTGCTCTCTTTCCCACCTAGACCCCACCATCACCGGTCTCCAGAGCAGCAAACATAGAGTTCAACTTCACCTTTAGGTCTGGCTTCTTCTATTCCCCTTTCCCTGTGCTCATCCCAGAAACTAGGTCAACACTTCATGCATCAAGGGTTCCAGTCCCTGTTGCCCCACGGTTGTCACCCGCCAGGTCAGGGTCTCTTCATAAGCAAATATTCCAGTGTTTCCCCGGGGAGGGCGAATGCCAAAGTTCTGAAGGGTGTGGAGGCATCTTTCCCAGGACCACAGAGAAGCTGAGAGGGAGAACGGGGGCTGCTGACTGGAAGAACTAGTCAGAACCGGAGGGCATAGACAGGTCTCTTCTCTAGAGTTGAGAGCATCAGTGTGACAATAACTAGGCCTCTGACAGGACAAGAATATTCTGTCAGGGTCCACAAGTCTCTGTGGTCAGGCTTGTTCTCTCCCTGGCTCAACAGATGAGTTCTTTCTGCCCAAGGGGACCCTTGGCACATTTGCCAACGTCCAAAATGAGTCAAACCTAAGGCTGCCTCTGGAGTGGCAGAAAGAACCAGTTCTGAAGGCAGACAATATAGATTGCTGTCACCATTTGCTTATTGTGCGTCTGTGGGTATGTGACTTGCCCTTGCCCGGCTTGGGTTTCTTCTTCTCTTCAAGGATGTTAAGATAATCACATGATGTTCATCCAGCATAGCCTTACCCCTGAATCCTGAAAATCCAATGCTCCTACCCTGAACACTGAGGACCGCTTGGCTGGCCTGCAGGTGGTGGCAAGGACTGTGTATCAGCACATGTGGCCCTCTCCCATTGTGTGGCCATGCTGAGCCCCTCTCCCCAACCAAGGCCCTTCCCCTTTTGCGGGTAGATTTCCCTGCCACTCCTGCCCCAGGGTGTGGGAAAAGGGACCGCAATCAAAAGTCCCCACCCACTCAGAGGATAAGCTTCTGGGCAGTGACATCACCCTCCCTGCCCTCTTCCTTCTCTCCCAACCCTATGACTCAGATTCACAGCTCAATAGCCCCCATGTGGTCATAATCTCAGAGGATTTGGGTTGTTTTCTGCACATAGCCCAACCCAGAAGCATCCGGCTACAGGTCAGACACTCGCTCAACACTTTCTAGGAGTCTCTCTGAGGATGTGGAATGCCAACTCACAGCTCTGGGATCACACTGCATCCCAAACTAGATTTCTCATCTTGGTGTCCAACCCAAATCCCACCAAAGAGAATGAAGGCTTCCCCCTAGAGGTCAGCCTGGGAGGAGGGTGACTCTGCAGAAAGCGTCAGGTGTGGCCTCTCCAGAATAAGGATGCAGGCTCCCCAGAGGACTGTTCTGAAAGGCCAGCACTTCTATAACTGTTCTGAAGATAAACATTAAAGCATCCAGCCCAGCTGCCAGGCACCCAGCTGCCAGGCATCTGAGCATCTTGGACATTCAAGTGCCCTGTTCCCATCAGGTGCCTGGACAGAGCTTAAGGGGGACAGGGATGGAAAAGAAAACTGGGTCAAAAATCCCAACTCTCCTCTGACGCTGAGGCCGGCCTGAAACCAGGCTTCCTCCCTCACAAGATGCAGGGTCTATCCTAGTGTTGCACAAGTCTGGAGTGCGTGAGCAATATTCTGCAAGCAGGAAGAAGCCACCACGGATGCCAGGACCGCACAGAACTCTGTAGACCAGTCATGGGACCAATGAAATCATCACCGAGGCTACTCCGTGCATGGAGAAACACTCTCTCTCTTTACTGTCCCTTTGCTTCATGACACTTGGTGGCAAAACTGATGTCTACAGGACCAACCTAAAGTGATGATGTAATGAAAAGCCTTTCTTTTTTGAAACAAGTCTCATGTGTCCCAGAAGAGCTTTGAACTATGTAGCCTAGGGTGACTTCTGGGCCTCCTGCTTCTACCCCTAAGCACTGAGATTACAGGGACGAGCCACAACAACCAGTTTATGCACCGCTTGTTGCTGAGAATCTAACCAGGACTTCACGCATGCTAGGCAAGCATTCCATACACTGAGCTACATCCCCAGTGACATGATGAAATGTCAGTGACATCAGGATACTCTGTGTCAGCTAACTGTGATGTATTTGTAACACCAGAGGGGAAGACATCCATGGGCCACAATTAGTCAAGAGTTAGTGCTTCAGAACTCCAGCAACCAGGAAAATGCACACATCCAAAATATTCTTATTCCCAACCAAGTTGGAAATAGAGGCCACCACTCCATACGGCTTAGCTCCCCAGCCCCCCATGCTTGCCTGCCGGTCAATCAGCCCAGCCCATAAGGCAAGTTTAGGTTACGATTTCAAGTATTATTTGCAGGTCCCCAAACTGCAAGGAATGCTGTTGCTCAGCAGCAGCCCTGGGGATTTCTGGGCAGTCAGAGGGGATGAGAAAGGAGCCTCAACTAAATAAATAACTCTCACACAGTTCAAACAGTTTCATTAGTTTCTCAAACTCAAAGTAGCTACACATACACTTAAATGGACTTGAGCCTGACATGGTGGTGCATGCCTTTATCCCAGCACTTAGGGAGGCAGAGGCAGGTGGATTTCTGTGAGTCAAGGTCAGCCAGGTCTACAGAGTGAGACTCTATCTTAAAAAAAAAAAATTTTTTTTAAGGACTTGGGTTTAATTTAATCAATACTCATTTACAGATGATCATCCACAATCAATCTGAAAGGAAATAGTTTTTCACAATTAAGTCAGAGCCTCCCCAACACATACACAAAACCCCCAGACACACAAATACAAACATCTGATTTAATATTTGCTTAATATTTCCCTTCTATGAGATAAGCTCTCAGGTCTGAGTCATCCATCATGCATTTCTCATTAGAGCAGGTTTGGCTTAGAAATAAAAACCCCCTTTCTGCCAGGTCACTGCCTTAAACTCCCAAATCTGCAACTGGTAGGCTCCGCCCTAGTGAGGAAGCACCCGCGGGAACTGGATTCAATACTCTGTCCTCTGGGTCCCACCCTGGGCCTTCAGCTTCTCTCCACCTTCCTCTGGATCTCCTCTCCATCCATCTCCATTTAGCTAAGACATCTCAAACTGCCCCATCCCTATTTCCACTTCAATCTTTAATTTTGGGGGGAGTCTTTAAAGCTGTTCCCTCATGCTCTTCTGCAGCTTGTAGAAGTCGGCCGGTCATCTACACCTCCAGAACCAAGCACAGGGGACCACCTAACCTCGTGCTCCCCTCCCCCGCAGCTTCCCTTCTCAGACCTGGCATTCATGGTGTTTTCCTCCTCAAAGTCGGGGGAATGCTTCCCTCCCAGTCTTGACTAGCAGCTTCCTTACGCTTCCAGAACCATCAACCCAGTGACCTACCTGCCTTCATGCCCACTCCACACCCAGGGCCTGAACAGTCACCCACCCAGTCTGGGGCCCCCACAAGTCCCAGACTCGGGGAGTCTTCAGATCCCACAAATCCCAGCGGGTCTCAGCCCCAAGAAGGGAGCGGCCAGGCAGCGGTGCTCTTAGCTCCTCCGGGCCCTAGAGCCCTAGCGGTGTCCTCTGATCAGGGTGCTGGTGCCTTGTGGGAAAGGGCCGCGGGCTCCCAGCCCCATGCACCCCGCGCCTGAGCGCGCACGGTCCAGGCGCGGCCGCACACAAAGGCGGCCCCAGCCCGCGCCGCCCCGCGCCACGCAAGCACTCACCGCGCCGCACCGACTCCCGGGACTCGGGGACACGGCGGGGTGCAGCCCAATCGCCGCCACCATCGGTGTTGCCGCCGCCGCGAGGCCCGGCCAGACTAGGGCCGGGGGGCGGGAGTGAGAGGGGCGGGACGGCCAGAGGAAGCTGCGGGCCCGGAAAGGCCACCCGGGTGCGCCCCAGAGGCTGAATTGGCCCCGCGGAGGAGATCCGACGACAAGGCCTGAGCCCGCCTGCTGGGCAGGGCCCCAGGCCTGGACCCGCCCCCGACCCGGACCCCAGCTCGACCCCTGCGGGGGGAAGACCCCGGGCACCGAGGAGGGGTTGTTGGACTACTCACTGCCCATCCCCCACAGGGACTCAAACACTTCCAAGCAAAGTTTCTTTTTCGGTGAGAGAGGACAGGTGACTGGCCATTGACCACTCCCATCCTCCAAGCTGTTGGCTCCAAGCCCTGTTGCAATCCAGCTGTCCCATCTCAGTCCTGTATTTCTCCCCTCGACACCAGGCTGGCACCGCGGCTCGGAAAGGGTTAACCCGACAGTGAAGAATTCCAGAGTTGCTGGGAGCTCTCTATAAATACAGTGTTGTGGGCGCCTGAGCCAACCGCAGGGCAATTTCCACTGAGATGGTTTTCCTCTTTTTCTTACACCCACAGACACCGGACCAACCCTGCCCCCAACCCCGTCCCCAGCCCCATGGCAGCTGTTGGCCGGACCAGGTTCCAAAGGGAAGAGTAAGCCTGGCCGGCCCCTAAGCCCCATCTTTACCACCTATCCATTCCCACCCCATTGGACCAAGGCCTTAAAAGATCTAGCTCCAGCCTGCTACAAGAGGAGGACAGAGGGGGGTGTTTAAGCCTGCTTGAAATTTGCCAACATCACCACACCTGGGTTTGGATCTGTCCATCACACAGACAGGAAACAGCAGCAGTGGAGCTGGTCTTCTGAGGGCTCAAGCCAGCCTAGCCAGAAAGCTCTCCATGCCGGCCTCTATAGATCTTCCCAAGGCCCCCACCAGGTAGATATTATTTCCATTTTGCAGATGAAAAAACCAAGACGTGGGGGATGCACAGAGCTAACCTTGTATTGCTGCCAGACTTAACCCAAGTGACCGCAGCTCTCGGAGAGGGCTTAGGAAGTAGGCAAGAACCCGTGTGAGCCTCTGCCTGTGTGCTACTGTCTCAAGCTCTTCACAATTTATCTCGTTTAATCTTCAAAAGTCAACGAAGTGCATGTTGTTATTCTCATTTTTACAGATAAGGAGATTTAGACACAAAGAGATTTTATAGTAACTTATCTGAGGACACCCTCCTATTAAGGGAAGAGCCAGAACTATTTCACCTCTTGGAATTGGTGTGCTGAGGTCAAACATAGCTATGTCTATGCTTCTGAATATAAATTTGGCATTTCAAAAACTGTGTGCGCATGTTCCTGCCTGAGTGGCACAGCTCTCATGTAGAGGTCAGAGGATGACCTTGGGTATCAGTCCTTGACTTCCACCTTGCTTAAGACAAGATGCCTTTGTTTTTCTGCTGCGTGCACCAGGTTGGTTGGTCCATGAGCTTCCCAACTCAGTCATGATAGATGGTGAAGGAACACTTTATACTGGGGAGGCTTTTCTCATCCGTGCTCAAGAGCACAGTCCAAGAGGGAAGAAAATAATGAGCATTGGTTCTCAGTCCAAGGGGCTCTGACACCCCCAGGAAAGGGAAACAGCTTGAACAAGGCATAGATGGTGTGTCTAAAGGACCATTCAGCTGAAATTCACTCAGTTGGCCACAGACATAGAAAGATAGAGTGACTGTTTAGCAAACAAGAGTCTCTTAGTTCAGAAGATGTTGGTTTGGTATTTCTGGGAGGTTGACATTGTGGGGTGTTTCTGACAGAGTCCCACCTGAAGCAGAAACATTCAGGATAGAGGGTGTTCTCCACACATTCTCTCTGGAGAAATTGTTTGGGAAGGGTTGGGAGGTGTGGCCTTGTTGAAGGAGGTATGTCACTAGAAGTGGGCTTTAAGGTTTCAAAAGCCATTCTAGTTCTCTCTCTCTCTCTCTCTCTCTCTCTCTCTCTCTCTCTCTCTCTCTCTCTCTCTCTCTCTCTCTCTCTCTCTGCCTCCTCCTTGTGAATCTGAGGTAGGCCCTCAGCACCTGCTTCAGTGCATGCCTACCTGCCTTCCTGTCTGCTACCATGCTCCCTCCATGACAGTCATGGACTCTACTACCCTCTGGAACCATGAGCCCCCAAATTAAATGCTTTCTTTTAGACATTGCCTTAGTCATGGTGTCTCTTCACTGCAATAGAAAAGTAACTAAGACAAGCACAGAAACAGGTGATTCAAAAAAGTCTGCAGTTTTGCCTCAAAGTCCCCAAGGAAGTCACAAACCAATCCTGAAAGACCCAGATTGAGACAGAAAATCCTTCCCCACATTTTCTACCTATACAGCCTGCAGGCTCCCCAGACTCAACAATACAAAAGTAAACTATCACCTGTCCTTAAAACCTGTTCCTTCTAAAACCAAGAAGGACCTGAGACCCAAACCAGGACTCAGTCTACACTGTTCTTACCTCCTTACAGCCAAAACCCAGATAGGCACTAAAGGACACCCCCCCCCCCCAAACGTCTCCAGAGTCCATCCCTTCTCTGAATACCTTATTCCCTGCTCACCCTTCTGGGTCCCCAGTATTCCTCACTGGATTGTTGTGGGGTCTCTTCACTGATTCTCCTGAACTTACTCACCAATTGTCACTTGCCAGAGATTTTTTTAAAATATAAATTCTCCTACAATGTTCCTGTTCAACTACCAGCCCTTTCTCTGTTCTCATTTGCCCTCAGGCTGCCAATTGTCACCTAAGACTTATTCTCCTCTTCTTCCTTAAAATAGAGTACAGTTTCTGTTCTCTGAAGTTCTAAGTCAGGCTTGTGGATGTAGCTAGGTTGACACAGTGCTTGCTTACTGTACACAGACTCCTGGGTTTAATCCCCAGCATTATATGAAAACCAAATTCCAGCACTGGGGAGGGCAGGGGGAGGATCAGAAATTCAAGGACGTCCTTTGCTAGATAGTAAGTTTGATTCCCATCCTGGAATACATGAGATCTGAAGAAGAAGAAGAAGAAGAAGGAGGAGGAGGAGGAGGAGGAGGAGGAGGAGGAGGAGGAGGAGGAGGAAAGAAAAAAAAGATTCTATGCCTAGTTAAAAAATGTTTTGTTTTTTTTTTTCTTAGACTTCCTTACAGCTAGAAGTGAGCATGTGACCCAGTGTAGCCAATCAGATGAAAGTGAAACTCTGATTAGAATTAAGGGGAAAAAAGTTTATTAAAGTAGTAGGCTTGTATTTGGGGGCAGGTGGAGTTCCTAAACAATTGAAACAGGATTACATAGAATCCAGGAATTCTACTTCTGAGTTTATTCCCCCAAAGAATTGAAAGCAGAGTCTCAAATCAATGCCTATATATTCATGTTCACAATAGCATGGTTGACAATTGCCAAAAGCAAACCAAATTTCCACTGATAGTTAAATGGGCAAGTTAATGTCATTCCATACTATGAAACCCACTCTCGTTACTTTTCACAGGTACTTTCCTTGAGAGCACGAGTGTCCTAGACAGGTCCTAATTCAAGGTGTAGCCCCTACCTTGGCACTATTGAAAGGTGATGAAAACGTTCAGAAATAGATCATGGGGGAGGTTTACACCCATTCGAGGCAAGCCTTCGAATGTGATAATGGGATTTCCTCCAGGTACTTACCACCATGGTGTGCTGTACACCACTGGCTCAAAAGCAATGGGCCGATTGACTATGGACAGAAACCTCTAAGACTATATGCCAAAAATTAACCCTATATCCCAGGCTGGCCTCAAACTCCCAATCCTCCTGCCTCAGCCTCCCAAATGCATGCACCACAACACCTAGTGAACCTTTTCTGTTTATAAGTGTCTCAGATGTTTCTCATGGTAACAGAAGGGTAATACACCAAGGCAGGTATGAGTTAATGGCAAAACTAAAAAATAGCTTCCCTTGGCATCACATGTCCTTCAAAAGGGCAAATGCCTCCCTTATCTATTTAAATTCACTTGAGAAAAATGGGTTCCTTTATCTCGCTTTAAAGTGAAGGCTATGAAGACGTTTCTGGCTCTTTAGAACATCCCACCTTTGGGTGGGTGGTTGGTTGGTTGGTTAGCTGCTTGGTTAACTGGTTGGTTTTTTGAGACAAGGCCTCGTATAGCCCAAGCTGGCCTCAAACTTGCTATGTAATCAAAGATAACTGTTAATTTCTGATCCTCTGTGCCTTTACCTCCTGAGTGCTAAGATCACAGGCATGTGCCATCATGCCCAGTTTTATGCAGAGCTGGAGATCAAACCTAGGGCTTTGTGTATGCTGGGCAAGAATTCTACTACTGAGCTACATCCTAACCCAGAAGCAGTCCATCTTAAAAAGCCTCAGTACTCAAAATCTATTTGTTTTAGCTGCTTCTTTAAGAAAGAAAAATCAAGCCTTGGCAATGCCAGAGCCCAAGGCCCTGTCTGGGCATTTTCTAGAGAATCTCTGTGACACTTAGCCAATACTTTGGCCCTGGCCTCCAAGTTCAGCCTGGAGTTGTTTACATTTTCAGGCCTCACATCCTTGGAGTTTTGGCAATGGCCACCACTCCACCCTGTGAACTCAAGTAGGACCCACAGGACTGCACTCCAACATCCAACCCAGACCGAGGCAACCACATTTCTCCAAATGACCAAGACCAATGCAGGACTGGAAACAGTAAGTGGTGGCCACTGCAGGCTCCTTCTTTCTGGCTTCCTATTCCTGGGAATTGAATCTTGGAACAGGCTTCAAGTGTCTAGATACAAATGCTTCCAGCTGGAAGCAGCTGGAAGGCAAAATAGCAGAAGCAACCTCAAAAAAGAACTGATTGCCAGGCAGTGGTGTTGCATACCTTTAATCCCAGCACTCGGGAGGCAAAGGCAGGTGGATCTCAGTGAGTATGAGGCCAGCCCAGTCTACAAAGCGTGTTCCAGGACAGCCAGGACTATTACACAGAGAAACCCTGTCTTGAAAAAAAAGAGAGAGAGAGAGAGCTGATCACCCAAAGAGGATCATCTGAGATACTCCACTCCACCTCAGTACATACACTCAAAACAACAAACTATAACCCAGCTTGTGTAGCCAGCTGCCTCCGTCTGACTCACTGTCCCCTCTTCTTCCTTGTTCACCCTCTCCTATAGCTGTCCTCCTTCCCCATCCTCCGTGAAACCATTCATTCAACCCATTCTTGCTTTCCCCAAGAGTTTTTCAGAGCTCAGGCTGACACTCCCCACACCAGGAATCTATTTTAGACTTTCTTGGAGGTTCTACCACTGAAGGTTTAGGACATCCTCCAAATCAGAGCCTTAGGACAGTGGAGAGAGAGAGAGAGAGAGAGAGAGAGAGAGAGAGAGAGAGAGAGAGAGAGAGAACAAGCATTGAAAGATGACTCCGCTGGTTAAGTTTGCTGTCCAAGCATGAGGACTTCAGCTCAATCCCCAGCACCTACATGAAATGCTCAGCACATCATTGTGCACCCATAATCTCAGTGCTGGGGAAATGGAGACAGAAGGACCACTGGGGTTAGGCCAGTCTAGCCTAATTACTGGGCTCCAGGTTAAACAGGAGACCTAGTCTCAAAAATGTAAGGTTGGAAGTCAGACATGGTGGCACATGCCTTTAAACCTACCACTGGAGAAGCAAAGGCAAGCAGATCTCTATGAGATCAAGGCTAGCCTGGTCTACATAGAATTCTAGGCCAGCTAAGGCTACAGAGTGAGGCCTTATCTCAAACAAAACAAAAACAAACAGTCTTAGAGTTTCTATCACTGTGAAGGGACACCATGACCATGGCAACTCTTATAAAGGAAAATATTTGATTGGGGCTGGCTTACAGTTTCACAAGTTTCATCCATTATCGTTATGGTGGGAAACACAGTGGCGTGCTGTCAGACACGGTGCTGGAGAAGGAGCTGAGAGTTCTACATCTTGATCGGCAGGCAATGGAAGTGGAAGTGACAGCAGGCCTAACTTGAGCAACTGAGACCTCAAAGCCCGCCCTCACAGTGACGCACTTCCTCCAACAAGGCCACACCTCCTAACAGTGCCACCCCCTATTAGCCAAGCATTCAAACACATGAGTCTACATGAGTCTACGGGGCCGTTCCTGTTCAAACCACACACAAGCAAAAAACAAAATAATCAAATGTGTTTGGAAAGTGATTACAGAAGATGACTGATATTGATCCCTGGCCTCCATAGGCATGCACACACATGTACATGCACAACCCCATGCATAAACATACATACCATGTACACACACAGATACAACCAGACCAAAATGAAGTCCATACTATGGTGCAGGGGTGAAGCTTCCATCTTACTGTTGTCAGTTTCTAGTAGCTTCCGTGTATGAAGACTGAACTATTCCAAACAGGCTTCTCACTTGACCTGAAAGTGAGAACCTTCTGTGAGTTTGAACTCTAAGGGGTCTCACTTCACAGTAGTCTTGCCCTTTCTCATAGGTTTGGTCCATGACAGGATCCAAAAACACACACAGGCCTTAACAAGACTAAGACCAGGGGTTTGGAGAACAGAGGTCTAGCACATGAAGTCAACAATGGCAATCCTCTTATAGAAGGCAGTGGATAAGCCACAGGAAGTCCAGAAATCCTGACCTCGAGCCAGGTGCTAGAGCTCCAGAGCTAATGTTGCTGTGTACAGAGTCACAGGGTCCCTTTGAGTTAGCTGTTACCAGATAGGTCTGAGATACTGTGCTGGAGCATCTTTGGGCATCCTGCTACAGCCTTGGCCCTCAAAAAAAGGCACCAGGCTATCCCAATGGGGAGAACATTCCTAGTCCTCCCTAACAGAACACTCCTAACCTGCCAGTCCTCACACACTTTCCCTCCTACCCTACTCTGCCACCAGAAGTGGGGCTCTCTGCCCACTCGAAGTTACCACAGTTGATGTGGGACATTATTGCTTACCTGCTTCTTCCACTGTTGTGGTTAGCAGTTGACAATGAATACAATCTTACGCTTGTTTTCTTAAAACATAACTCTTAGCACAGTAGTGGATTTGGCATTTCTTCCTCTTTCCTCATTTCCCATGAGATCTTCACAACTGTACCTTCTACAGTTCTTACAGTCACTGTTTCAGAGGAAACACAGCCCTCTCCAGGCAAGCAGTGGGCCTCTGTACTCCTAGGGGGAACTTTAACTGTGGTGGACCTTTCTCCCCTAATTCTAAATATTCCCCCGATTAGGGACAGGGATGCAGCTCAGCTGGAGGACTGCTTGCATGAAGGCCTGAAGTCAATGCCAAGCACTGTATAAGCCAGATTGCTAGCACACCTTAACTTTGGCACTTGGCAGGAGGATAAGAAGTTCAAGGTCATCTTTGGCTACATAGCAAGTTCAAGGCCAACCTCTTTCACAAAAAAGTCCATAATCAGTCTCTTAGTACACTCTTGGGGTCTGTATTGCTGTTACAATGTGGCTTCCCCATTATCCCTCAGCACTCCTACCCCACCATAAATAACACAGTCAGTTTCCTCTCCCATCAGGGAAGAAGACTATCATTGATAGTCTCACTAGCTGGATAAATTCACTCCCCTTCCAGTCTTCAGGGCACAGGGGCTGTCTTAGTCACTTTTCTATTGCTGTGACAAAACACCAGGACCAATGCAACCTGTAAAAGAAAACATTTAATTGGGCTTACAGCTTCAGAGGGTAGAGTCCATGGTGGCAGTGTAAAGGCATGGTGGTAGGGACAGCTGAGAGCTCACATCTTGATCTGAAAGCCAAAGGCAGCAGTGTGGGGAGGAGCAGCTCAAAGCCCACCCCCAGTGACACCTCCTGCAACAAGGCCACACCTCCTAGTCCTTCCCAAACAGTTCCACCAACTCCGGACTACATAGTTAAATACATGAGCCAATGGGGGCCATTCTCATTCAAACTACGACAGCTCCCAAAATTAGCCCTGCTCTGTTCAGATATGTATTGTCCACAGTTCTCTGTTCTGTACTATTCATGTGACTTACCTGAGGGTACTGGGCCTGGCAAGACGGTTCGGTGGTATAAAGGTGCTTGCCATCAAGCCTGACAACCTGAGTCTGATATCCTGGACTCACACGGTGGAAGGAAAGAACCGACTTTGGCAAGCTGTCTTCTGAATTCCACATGTGTCATGGCACACACAGATACTAGTGCATGTGCTTCAATCCAAACACACACACACACACACACACACCACTAAACCACTAAATAAATATATAAATGTTAAAGAATTCCCTGATGGCAGGGACCCTGGCTCATCCCCTCCCTTCCCCACATTCCACCACAGCCTTCCCTTCCCCACTGCTAATGCTATAGCTGCCCCAAAGCTCAAACTCCGGAGGGAATGCCCTACCTTGGCTGGTGGAAATAGGGTAAAGGGTACATGGTTCAGCAGGCTGGAGACCAGGGTTCTAAGCTCATCTCTCAGGCCTGCTATGGAGGAGCTACATGGCCAGGAGAAAGAAGTGACTTAACTGTGCAGGACCCCTGTCTCCTTTTCTTTGGTGCATCCTCCCTAGACTTGCCTGCAGCCTGTTGGGTCACTGACCATTTCTCACCAAGAGCACCAGGAGGGTCTTTTCCTTGGCCCTGTAACATGAGACCCAAGAAACAGGGCAGCACAGTGGGCAGGCAGCCTACAAGGCCAGGAATAGAGTAAGTCTGCTTCCAACTTTCCCTTCAAATTCTTGCCAAGGTTGACTAGGGCACTTGCTCCCGTGAGTCCCCTAGTGGTGATAGGTGGAAATGCAGCTAAGGAGGGTTCTTTCTCACTCATGCTGAGGCACTGCTAGGTCAATCTCTTTACAACCACTTGAGACATCCGTATCTAGACCACAGCACTGGCTTGTTTTTCCGTTCACCACAGTGGTGGTTCTTTCTAGTTTCCTACGCTGGGCTCTTCTCTCCATAACCCCTTAGGTTGGGGAATCCCGGGACTGAGTACTCAGATTTCTTTTCTTTGGGGGTTTTTGCCCACTCCTTTGTTGTCCTGTGTGAGGCTTTGACTGAAATCACATGAGACTTCTCTAAAGAAAATCTCCAGCTAAGCAGAGTCACTGAGATTTGCATATCCAAAGGCCTACTTAACATCTTCACTTCACTTTTGTCCCCCAGAACTTTCACAGCCCCAACCACTGTCCACAAAACAAAATGAGCCATTTGCCTGGTGATGGCAAGCCCATTTTCCCAGCAGCTCAGACTAAATACTTTGCAGTCATTCTTGCTTTTTCTCTTTCTTGCCAAACCCACATTTACTACTCTACCTTAAGACTCTTAATGGTGAAGGGGTGTGATGATTAGCATATAGATCATGACCCAGGGCCGGGAAGAACCGCTCCTTACATGGGCCAGAGGGGAGGGTAGAAGATGGGTAATAGAATGTGAAAAAGGAAACTGATGGATGTGACTGGTAAGTTCTTTTATTTTTTCACCTCTGTTACATATAAGGAAAGATCACCATCTATCAAGAGCAAAGAAAATATGGGTTGAGATTGGGAAAACATGAAGATTTTGGGTAGCGGCTCTAAGAAGTGGAAGAAATTGATCTCCCACTACACATAGTACACTTGTTTTCTTTTGTTTTTCTGAGACGGGATCTTTCAGTGTAGCCAAGGCTAGCCTCAAAGTTACTATCCTCCCTCCTAAGTCTTCCAAGTAGCTAGGTTGATAGGCATGTGCCACTGTCCCATCTCATGGCATGGGTGGTTAAAAAATTATTTATATGTATGGGTATTTTCCATCATGCCTTGTGCCCAAGATGGCCTGATTGCTTGCCTAACATTCAAAATACATAATGCCTTGGGCTCAATCTGAGCACTAAAGAAGCTAGCAGGGGGTGGGGGACACTTTGTAATATATGAAGACAAAAAACTACTAGTAATGATAATGAAAAAAGAACATTATAGACTGAACTTGACTATAATGAATTGAAGATTAATTGAATCCAGTGCAGCAGCTGTCCACAAAAGCAAAAATCAATTAGTAGAGATGGCATTAATGAAGATGCATTCACATGCTAAATAGATATAGCAGAGAGTTAAATAAGTTAGAGACGTTTTCTTTGTTGTTAGGTTTATTTTTTGTGGTAATTTGAATGTACTTGGTCCCCATAAGCTCATAGTGAGTGGCACTATTGGGAGGTGTAGCTTTGTTGGAATAGGTGTGGCCTTGTTGGAGGAAGTGTGTTACTGTGGGGGTAGGCTTTGAGGTTTCTTATGCTCAAGCTACACTCAGTTTACTTCCTGTTGCCTAAGGATCAAAGATGTAGAATTCTCAGCTCCTTTTCCAGCACCATATCTGCCTGCATGCTACTGTGTCCCACCATGATGATAATGAACTGAACCTCTGAATTGTAAGCCACTCAATTAAATGTTTTCCTTTATCAGAGTTGCCATGGTCATGGTGTCTCTTCACAGCAATAGAGACCCTGACTAAAATGTAGATATGTTTTAACGTTTTGCTTGCATGCATACATGTGCCTGGTGCTCATGGAGATAAGAAAATGTCATTAGATTCTCTGGAACTAGGGTTATAGATAGTTATAAGCCACCATGTGGGTGCTGGGAACTTAACATGGGTCCTCTGCTTTTAACCCCTAGCCCAGATCCCCCCTCTCCAGCCACAAAGAACTTCAAGGGTCAGTAAGGACCAGAAACAGCAAAGCATCCATACACACAAAATAAAATAAAATTTTAAAAAATTCCATCTAAAAAACAGAAGTCAAGTGGAGAGAAATGGAGGGAGGAAGGAAAAAGGAGAGAAAAAGTTAAAAGAGCTGTATGTTCTCTGTCCTACCTTCCCCCATTAGTTTTCAGGTCCATAAAGGGTTGTAGGTAAATATTTTCATAACTTCAAAAAAAGATAATCCCTATAATATTTATAATAACAAGTTCCAAAACTCAACTGATTTTTCTGGGTCCACATTTATATATTTGTTTACTGACTGAATAATTGCTTAATTTTTGGTGCTGGGGATTAAACCCAAAGCTTGTATAAAACTATGACTAAATCACACCCTTTTCCTAGAAAATGTTTTAAAAATACATCTATTTCTTGGCTTCTCTAACTCAGTGAACTAAAAATCTCCAAAATTTGGCCTGGGAATCTTTCCCATAGGACCTTTTATTTTCATTTCAGAAGCTGTATTTAGTGATTATTTTAAAAATTGAAAAATGTGAGCTGGGCGGTGGTGGCACGTGCCTTTAATACCAGTACTCGGGAGGCATAGGCAGGCAAATCTCTGTGAATTCCAGAGCAGTCTGATCTGTAAAGTGAATTTCAGGCCAGCCAGGGCTGGCTGCACAGAGAAACGCTGTCTCTAAAAACCAAAAAAAAAAAACCAAAAAAAAACAACCAAAAAAAAAAAACAACCAAAAAAAAAAACCAAAAAAATCAAAAACAAAAACAAAGTCTATAGGACATTCTCATTTTAAAAGATGCATATAAATTACAAATAAAATATTAAGAAATGAGGCTGGAGAGATGGTTCAGTGATTAAGAGCTCTCAATGCTCTTGCAGAGAAACTGGGTTCAATTCCCAGGACACACAAAGAGTAGCTCACAATTGCCAGTAATTCCAGCTCTAGGGGATCCTATACCCTCTTCTAGTCTCTTCAGAAACCTTTACTCAGGTGCGCGCGCACACGTAATTGAAAAATAAAAATAACTCTGTAGTAGGGAATAGTAGCATATGCTTTTGATCCCAGCACTTGGGAAGCAGAGGCAGGTGGATCTGTGTTCTAGGCCAGTCTGGTGTTCATGGTGGGTTCCAGGACAGCCAGAGCTACACAGAGACCACTCTGTCTCAAAAAATAAAATAAAATAAAAAAAAATAAGTTCTTAAAAAAAAAATAGAAACAATTGGTAAAGATGGTAAAGAAGGCATGCGTTTGTCTTTTCTTTCTCCTGAAACTGCACTAGGATGATTGCGGTCATATTGTGTCCCCCAATATACTGTGCACCCTAATAAACTTCTCTGGGGTCAGAGAACAGAACAGCCACTAGATAGATATAGAGGCCAGAAAATGATGGCACATACCTTTAATCCTAGCATTCTGGAGGCAGAGATCCATCCAGATCTCTTTGAGTTCAAAGCCACACTGGAAATAACCAGGCACGATGACACATGCCTTTAATCCCAGGAAGTTATGGCAGGAAGCAGAAAGTTATATTAAGGCATGAGGACCAGGAACTAGAAGTCCTTTTAAGCTTTTAGGCTTTTAGCTGAGATCCATTTGGATGAGGACTCAGAGGCTTCCAGTTTGAGGAAACAGGATCAGCCAAGGAATTGGAGAGGTGAGGAAGCTGTGTCTGTTCCTGTTTCTCTGATCTTTCAGCGTTCACCCCAATACCTGGCTCTGGGTTTGTTTTTATTAGTAAGACTTTTTAAGATTCGTGTTACAGATGATAATGCAGTAAATAAACTTTGCACCACAAAGAGAATGAAATTAATATGGAACGCTGAAGAGGTAGCTGGTACTTTCAGCAGAGCGCATAGTTCGCAGCTGAAGAGAGAAGATGTACAAGGAGAGAAGAGATGAAGTGGACATCTTTCCACAAACAACTTCCGGGTGACCGCTGCCCCTTGCTACCTCTTCTCACACAGAGCTCAAACATATGGGAGTAAGAAAATGAAGTTTTCTAGGTGGCTCTCCTGGTTTCCTTTCTGTTGCTGTGATACAATATCCAGTCAAAAAGCAACGTATGTGAGGAAAGGTTTATCTGTCTTACAGTCCATCATTGCAAGGAAGTCAAGGCAGGAGCTTGAGACAGCTAGTCACATCACATCCAAGAGCGGAGAAAGAATAAATACATGCATGCCTTCTTGTTCTCAGCTAATTTCTCCACTTGTACACAATCAAGGACACATTGCCTAGGGTGCTGTTCACACTGGGCTGGGTCTTCCCACATCTATTAACTTCTCCTCCTGCCCCAGAGACAGGCTAACCCAACATAGACGATTAATAGTGCCCATCACAATGGATACCTATATTTCAGAGTAAAGCCTTCTCCTTTTTGAAGCATTCCCTGTGTAGGCAGAATATAGTCTTTTCTGTCAAAGGATTAAATAACACAAAGTTCTATTTTAAACAGTTGTATCAAGCTAGAGAGGTAGCTTAGAGGTTAAGAACCCTTGTTGATCTTGCCAAGGACCTGATTCAGTTCCTAGTACCCACATGGCAGCTCACAACTCTTTGCAGCTCCAATTTTAGAGGATCAGACACTCTCTTCTGGCCTCCATGGGCACCAGGCACACATGTGGTGCACATACACACACATAAAATAAAAATAAATAAATCTTCAAAAATTTGTGAAGAAGCTACTTTGCAGAAATTCAGATCTCACCATGGTCAGCTCTTCTTGGAATCAAAACATGCTTGCTTGATTTCTTCCTAGAAAGTGCACTGTGTTGTATTGGGTCAATCACATAAGAATGTAAAGCAGAGCTCTGACCACTCAGGGAGGCACAGGGCATTTCTCATTAGGTATAAAAGCCCAGAGGGACCCCTACTGTGTATGCTCTCTCAATTGAGTGTGGCTAGAACTTTTCTGCAGAAAGAAACCATTTTTCCTTGTCAAAATACTTTGGACTGTGCAGTCATCTTTTTGAGACCCCAGATCCACTTCTTACACCATCACCATTCAAGTCCAATGCCACTCTTTCAAAAATGACAAATCTTGTTCAGAGAACCTCGGGGCAGTATTTTCTTTATGGTAGCATAAGATAGGAAAATAGACATAGACTCATAGAACACATAAGGAATGCATCTCATCAACCCAGCCAAGTATATATATATATATATATATATATATGTGTGTGTGTGTGTGTGTACATATATATATATATATATGGTTTCTCATTTATAAATATAAAACAGTAAATGTAGGCCACTACCCAGACAAATAAAGGAAAAACATTATATTGAACTATTTTTTAAAAACTTCTAGCCCAAGAGAAATAGAGAACACAGAGAATGTAAAACCTTTACAAATTGTATTTCTAGAAAGATTTTAAAGTGATAGCATATCTACAAAATGGTACAAATCGTTATGATAAAAGAACAGCAATGGAGTAAGAAATTGCTCTTAGAATTTTATGTATAACTGCTGAAGTTAGAAATGTCATAGAAGAATTGGCAGATAAAGGAAATCTTTTAGAATAAATCAAAAAGTAAAAGTGATGGTAATTGCAAGGTAAAAGATAAAACAGAGAATGGATTCAGAAAATCAAACATTTCAGAAAGAGAACAAAGAACATGGAATGTTAGGATCCATCTTGAATGTTAGACATTAATTTTCAGATTAAAAGATCCCAGGAGTATTGAGCAGAACAAATGATTAGTCAGTCTAATTTCACATTTTTATTTACTTTTATGTGCCTGTGTATGGGCACACATGTGCCCCAGTGTGTGTGTGTGTGTGTGTGTGTGTGTGTGTGTGTGTGTGTGTGTAGGACAGAGGACAACTTGCAGGAGTTGGTCCTCTCCTCTCACCAAGTGGGTTCTGGGGATCAAACCCAGGTCATTGGGTGTGGCAAGCACCTTTATCCACTGAGCATCTCATCAGCCACTCAAAGTTAAACTTAAAGGGGGCTGACTTCCAGGTAAGACAGAGGACTAGAAGCTGCCTCCCTGTGGCCCAGTGAAGGAGACTTGGAATACAAATAAAATAAAGTAAGTCTGTTCCAAAAAGAGGAAGTAAGGAAGATCTTTAAGAATAGCAGAGGTGGTAGGATACCAAAAAGATACAAACCAAGTCACTTTCAACTCCAGCTGCACACCTCCACAGAGACGGTGGGAAACAGAAGCCTCATCTAAAAAGCAAACCAGGCCAGTCTCTGTGAAAAGTGACAGGAAGTCCTACCTCTCAGGACAAGCCCTCGGCCTTCACAAACCTTAGATCCAGATTCTGCTTCAACAGGTGGATCTGAATCCTATTTTGTCTTGTCACTCAACATGTCCTGGAGGGCAGTGATCAGGGTCATCTTGATAGAGAACCTGCCATTTAAAATTGAGCTACCCTGGCGTCCTGAGAATAGGGAGCACCTGTAAGCTGGGGAGTCTGAACTTACCTTGCTGCAGTGTTAGGGTGACACTTTCCAGTGACAGCTCTGGAAAGCAGTTCTAAAGAGAGAGAGAGCCAAGGAGACGGTTGCAAGGGGTTTGGATCAGTGAGTGAATACACAGGAAATATGTGGCTTCGGCAGCCAGAGGAATCTCATCAGCTGCAATGAGCGTGGAGTTCGATGGTCC
Organism: Peromyscus eremicus; assembly: GCF_949786415.1. NCBI lineage: Eukaryota > Metazoa > Chordata > Mammalia > Rodentia > Cricetidae > Peromyscus > Peromyscus eremicus. Next base: position 53,032,259 of record NC_081422.1, read on the forward strand.
TGAGCCTCAGGCCAGCAGGTGGATCAGCCTCTGGAGCCCTCATCTACTGTTGCCTGCTGCAGAACCTAAAATCCAGGAGCTGCAGCGGGCAACTTCATATCCACAGCTGCATCGATCCAGCAGGGTGATTAACATCCAGTGGGTTTTGAAAGCATGGAGAAGGGTCCACGACAGCCAGGAGCTCTGTAATACAATCAAGAGACCAAACCTATGTCTATGGGACGGGAAAAAAAGAGCTGAGAGAAAACAAAACAAAACAAAATTCTCATAAGCATAGTGAATCTGTTTAATGAAATTACAGCTAAATAAATAAATAAATAAATAATAAATAATAAATAAATAAATAAATAATAAATAAATAATAAATAAATAAACAAATTTTTTTAAATGCTCCAAATCTAGAGAAATAGACACCTAAATACAAGAAGCACTTAGGGCTCCAAATACACATGACCAGAGAAGAGCCTCTCCATGACATACGATAATTAAACGTCAGACAAGCAAGCCTGGCCTACTGGCGCAGGTGGATTTCCGAGAGTTTGAGGCCAGCCTGTGTCGTGAGAATCCCTGCAGAGCTCTGGCCGGTTTGATTCTGGAGTGTTAGCAGCTGGCTTTGATCTGCCTTTCGTGATCGCCACCTCTTGTGTCCTGTGTCTTCTGTTTTAAGTATGTAAATCTTTCCCCCCCTTTTTTTAATTATAAAGAAATTTTCTATTTATTTTATATACCAACCACAGATTCCCCCCTCTTCCTTCTTCCGGCCCCACCCCAGCCTTCCCCCACAATTCTCCCCCCATTGCCACCTCCTCCAAGTCAAGGTCTCCATCTGAGAAATTCCTAAAGGTTCAAAGCCTATGTGAAACTTGGTTATGAGGGGACTTAGCAAGCTGAGATGTCCTGTGCCTGGGAATTGTTTTGGCGTTCGTCTCTTTGGGAGCTTCAGATAAGAGGTTTTGGTATGCGGAAACTGACTTGGTAAAAGATGTAAATTGTGTAACAATAAAAGAGCCTTTGGCTCAGCTACAGTCAGTCAGTTCCCCAGATGCTGCCTCCCCTGCAGCTGAGAAGGCTAAAGTTCATCCTCTTTCTTCCACAGACCGAGTGAACCGAACACCCTACACAAAAAGCCTGGTCTAGCTGGGCGGTGGTGGCGCATGCCTTTAATTCCAGCATTCGGGAGGCAGAGCCAGGCGGATCTCCGTGAGTTCGAGGCCAGCCTGGTCTACAGAGTGAGTTCCAGGACAGGCACCAAAACTACAGAGAGAAACCCTGTCTCGAAAAAAGCCTGGTCTACACAGTCAGTTCTAGGACAGCCAGAGCTACATAGTGAGACCCTGTCTCAAAAACAATAACAAACAAACAAACAAAAAAAAAACAAACAACAACAAAAACATATATACCAAAGAAATAGTATTTAAAGCCATAAGGAAAAAACTCAACTCCCCTACAAAGGCTGATACATTAGAATAATATCATCTCTCTTATCAGCAACCCAATAGCTGGGAAAGCATGGAATGATATATTTAAAACTCTGAAGGTAAATCACTGCCAACTGAGATTGTTATTCCCAGCAAAGCTAGATTTAAAACTGATGGAAAAACAAGGACATTTCAAGACAAATACAAACTAAGGCTCATGTACCCATCCCTAATTGGAAAGGTATCTAAAGAAAACAGTGGACACCAACTTATGCTTGCTAGAGAGGATTAGGGTCCCACCCAAAGTCCTCGGTTTGATTTTCAGCACCACATTTACCAGGCGTGGAGGCTCAAACCTGAAATCCCAGCAACTCCAGCGGTGTAAGTGCACCTAAGGAACTTGTTGCAGATCCTCAGGCCCCATCCCAGGCCAAGTGAATCAGAAACTGAGAAAGTGGGGCCTGGCAATCCATTTTTGAACAGTTTTCAAAGTAATTCTACTGAAATTTGAAGCAATAGGGGCTGGGGCTGCAGCTCAGTGATAGAGTATTTTCCTAGCATGTGTGAAGTCTGTGTTTGATCCTTAGCACCACATAAAATATTGAAATAATAATACAAATCCATTGGAACACATGTTTCAAATTTGACTATGGATTGGAATTAATCAGAGTCTTTAAAAAAAAAGATTTATTTTAGCCGGGTGGTGGTGGCACACACCTTTAATCCCAGCACTCGGGAGGTAGAGGCAGGCAGATTTCTGTGAGTTCGAGGCCAGCCTGGTCTACAGAGTGAGATCCAGGACAGGCACCAAAACTACACAGAGAAACCCTGTCTCGAAAAACAAAAACAAAACAAACAAAAAGACCTAGTGCAGATCCATGAAGGCTCCATTATTGCAGCTTCAGTCTCTTGCCCCCTACGAATCCTGCTTAGTTGAAGTCTGTGGGCCGTGTTCTCTAGGTATCCCTGACTCCTCTGACTCCTACATTTCTTCCTCCCTCTCTTCCATGGGGTTTCCCAAGCTCCAAGGGGAGGGACTTCGTGGAGATCTTCAATTTGGGCTTTCTGTCTCCCTAGTGTTCGGCTGTAGGCCTCTGCATCTGCTTCCTGCAGCCTCTTTGATGACGATTAGGGTAGGCACCATTTTATGAGTATATAAGAATATCATTAGGAATCACTTTTACTGATTTTTTTTCTATCATAGTTCTCTGGGCTATCCAGCCTCCAATTCTTTGTCATTCAGGTAGCTGGGCATGGGCTCCCTCTCGTGGTATGGGCCTCAAGTTAGACCAGTAATTGTTTGATCACTCCAACAAGTTCTGTCCTTCCATTGTCCCAGTCCACCTTGCAGGTGGGATAGATTATAGGTTGAAGGTTTGTGACTGGGCTGGTGTCCCAGTCTCACCTCTGGAAGCCTTGCCTAGTTAAAGAAGATGGCCAGTTCAGGCTCTGAATCCTTTGTTACCAGGAGTTCTTGATAGGGTCACCCTTGTAGAATCCCAAGAGTTCTACTGGACTGAGTTTCCACATCACACCCCACCCAATTCCAGTCATCTCTCCCAGTGCTGTCTCCCTCCATCTCTCCCAATCCCTCCTGTTCCCATCCCCACCTTCCCCCAGTCCACTCACAAAAAACTATTCTTTTTGTCCTTTCCAGGGAGATCCATGTGTCCCCCTTAGAGCCCTCCTTGTTACTTAGCCTTTCTGGGTCTGTGGATTATAGCATGATTATCATTGACTTAACAGCTAATATTCACTTATGAGTGAGTACATACCATGTTCATCTTTTTGGTTCTGGGTTACCTCACTCAGGATGATTTTTTCTAGTCCTATCCATTTGCTTGCAAATTTCATGATGTCATTTTTTAAAAACAGCTAAGTAATACTCAGTTGTGTAAATGTACCACATCTTCTTTATCCATTCTTCTGTTGAGGGACATATAGTTTGTTTCCAGTTTCTGGCTATTATGAATAAAGCTGCTGTGAACATAGCTGAGCAAATGTCTTTGTGGTAGGATGGAGCATCCTTTGGGTATATACCCAAGAGTAGTATAGCTGGGTCTTGAGGTAGATCAATTTCCAGTTTTCTAAGAAACTGCCATATTGATTTTCATAGTGGCTGTATGAGTTTGCACTCACACTAGCAATGGAGGAGTGTTCCCCTTGCTACACATCCTTGTCAACATGAGCTGTCAGTTGTGTTATTGATCTTAGCCATTCTGTCAGGTGTAAGATAAAATCTCAAAGTAGTTTTGATTCACATTCCCCTGATGGCTAAGGGCATTAAACAATTCTTTAAGTGTTTCTCAACCATTTTGCTTTCCTCTTTTGAGAATTTTGTTTAGATCTGTACCCATTTTTTAATTGGATTATTTGTTTTCTTGATATCTAATTTCTTGAGTTCTTTGTATATTTTGGATATTAGCCCTTTACCTGATGTGGAGTGGGTGAGAATATTTTCCTATTCTTTAGGCTGCTGTTTTGTTCTATTGAAGATTTCTTTTGCCTTGCAGAAGATTTTCAGTTTCATGAGGTCCCATTTATCGATTGTTAATCTTAGTGCCTGTGCTATTGATTTTCTGTTCCAGAAGTTGTCTCCTGTTCCAATAGATTCAAAGTTATTCTTCACTTTTTCTTTTATCAAGTTCAGTGTGTCTGGTTTTACGTTGAGGTCTTTGATCCACTTTGATCCACTAGAGTTTTGTGCAGGGTAATAGATATGGATCTATTTGTATTCTTCTACATGGCAACATTCAGTTAGATCATCACCAATTGTTGAACATGCATTCTTTTTTCCATTCTGTATTTCTGACTCCTTTATTGAAAATCAGGTGTCCATAGGTCTGTGGATTTATGTGTCTGTTTTTATGTCAATATCATGAGGTTTTTATTACTATAGCTCTGTAGTACAGCTTGAAATCAGGGATGGTGATACCTCTGGCAGTTCTTTTATTGTTTAGGATTATTTTTAGCTACTCTGGTTTTTTTTTTTTTTCATATGGAGTTGAGTACTGTCTTTTCACAGTCTGTAAAGAATTGTGTTAGAATTTTGGTGGGGATTGCATTGAATCTGTAGATTGCTTTTGGTAGGATAGACAATTTTACTATGTTGATCTTACCAATCCATGAGCATGGAAGATCTTTGCATCTTCTGATGTCTACTTTGATTCCTTTCTTGAAAGACTTGAAGTTTTTTTAATCATACAAGTCTTTCACTTACGTGATTAAAGTTAATCCAAGGCATTTTATATTATTTGTGGTTATTGTGAAGGGTATATTTCTCTGACTTCTTTTCCTTTCATTTATCACTTGTATATAAGAGGGCTACTGATTTTTTTGTTTAAGTTTATCTTGTATCCAGCCACTTTGCAGCACACACCCTTACCCATTGAGCTATTACTCCAGCCCAGGATTGAAATTGTTTAATAGTTCTCTGGTTTCTCTAAGGTGCAACAAATCTTGAAATGCAGAACATTTGCACAGTAGCACATTACAGATCATTATGGAGCTACTTAAACTGGGACCCACCCCAGACAATAGAATAGAATTCTCCTGAGCCTAAGAGCTGAATGTCGGTGTGCCTATCTCTTTTAGTGCTGGCATTTTATTCATGTTCCCCAGTTGATTCTAATGTGTAGCCACAAAGGATCATTTCATTATTGTAATTCTCACAGCTTCCTTTTACTCCCTTCTCGCCCTGTGGGCTCGAGTGAGGTTTCTGGTAAGCCACTGTGGGAAGGAACTGAGCAAGTTTGAGATCTGCTATCTACAGAGGATATGAAAGTGTTCGGTTTTGCTTCTCTGCCATACCCTAAATTTCCAAGTGGTAATGGGAAACTTAGGGTTTTCACTCACTGTTGGTGCCTCTGACTGTACATATACAAGCCACTCTCGGGAGCAAACTATTCCCAAGGTGGTGTGGCTAGCAGACTCTTGGATGTTATCCAATGTAACCTTTATAAGAGGGATATTTTAATCTCTCTAGGCATACTCTTAAGTCTTTCATTCAATTATTTCCAAATCTGAGCAAGATGAGCCCCTAAGATCCAACCCCAACCATAGAGAGCCTACCCCAGTTGTCAGGTTGCCTTGCCTCATCCCTGCAATAGTCATCAGAGTAGGTATGGTACCCAAAGTTCTTCCCAAAGAAATGGTAAACATCCCATGCTACTGTCAAGTGAATAAACATTATTCTAACCTTAGCAGATCCTGAATGGAGAGGGTTGCACAAGGATGTTGCTTTACTCAGAGAAAATTCATACTGAATGAGGAGGGCCGTTTGTTGCAAGAGACTGTCTTCCTCTACATCAGTGGTTTTCAACTTGTAGGTCATGACCCCTTTGGGAGGGTTACCTAAGACCACCAGAAAACACAGATATTTACATTACAATTCATAACACTAGCAAAATTACAGTTATGAAGTAGTAAGGAAAATAATTTGATGGGTCACCACAACATGAGCAACTGTATTAAAGGGGCATAGCATCAGGCAGGTTGAGAACCAGTGCTCTAGGTGGTGTCTCAGTCATCCTTAGTATATTCCCTTTGCGTTCAAAAGGACTTTGATTCTAATTCTGCCTTAGTTGCCTTCCAGGTGGGAGCTGAGAAGAAGTTACTCTCCTTTCTAAGCCCTGATTGCCTTATGAAAATGGTCATAGTGATAATCACATGGGATAATATAGAAATGCTTGTTTCTTTCTTTCTTTCTTTCTTTCTTTCTTTCTTTCTTTCTTTCTTTCTTTCTTTCTTTCTTTCTTTCTTTTCCCCAGACAGGGTTTCTCTGTGTAACAGCCTTGACTGTCCTGGAACTCTCTTTGCAGACCAGGCTGGCCTCAAATTCACAGAGATCCTCCTGAGTGCTGGGACTAAAGGCATGTGCCACTACGTCAGCCTTGGAAATGCTTTCTAAGTTGTGGAAAGGTGCAACAGATAAGAGTTTGTTAGAATAAGCTTGATGTTCTAGATGGGAAGTTGAAGTAGGGATGTGTAAAGCTGACCTGTATCACTCATGGCTTGGTACTAGTTTTCAATGGTACAGAGGAGAGGGAGGAAGCATGGAGGGCTGGTAACCTGCCAATCATTGACAGTTTATGGAGGGAGAACCATGCCTCCCTCCCTCTATGCTTCATTCCCTTCCCCTGTAGAGACAGCAGTCCCTACGTGATGACCTCGGGGAGGAGGACACATGCCCCTTTATGTTTCAACCCAAGGGATAAATATCCCTTCTTTCAATTCCTGAAGACCAAATCTTTGGGAGACAGTAAAAAAAAAAATGCTACTAATAGAAGAGAATGTTAATAGAGAAGCACACCATCAGGCTTTCAGAGAGAGCTCTTTGAGGATTGGTGGTTGTGTTTTGTTGGGCAGAGGTTTAGTCGGTGAGAAGAAGTTGGTACTTGGAACTCTGGGTACTAAACCTTCTGAACTGTCCTCTGTATGTTCTAGGCTGAGGCCTTCCCTCACTTGAGACAGGAAGACAAGTCAATGAATTCTAGACTGCAACTTACTGTGAAGAGTAGAAAAATGCGTGCTAGGCTACAAGTCCACTCAGAAGATGACGAGACAAGGCAAAGTCATGCTAGTTGCTCTCAGCTAGTCGCTGTTCACCAGCACGGCATCAACACCATTGAGATGATCTCAGTATCAGGAAAATACAGAGTATAAACACTGGTGACCCCAGACACCAGTAATTCTGACGTAAGAAGCATGCCAGGACCAATGGTGGGAAGCAAACCTACCAGAACTTATTTTTGCTTGTACTGTTAGTTTTGTGGTGCTGGGGGTTGAAGGGGATGGACTAAAGTGTTCAAGTGGAACCTCAGTTGGTTCCAGTGAGAAAGTTGTTGGAAATGAAAAGGTAAAAGAACTGAGACACCAAAGTTCTGAGGAGGTTGTCAGCACAACTGTTGAATTCATGTATGGAGTTCAAAGACAGTGCAAGGAGCTGGAAAGGACAAGGAAAAGATGACATCGACTGGAAGGTCAGATGACAGCAATCAAGACAAATGGGGCAGTACATATGAATAGAAATAAATCTGTGCAAGATGAAGAGAGAAAACCATTAGGAAGTTCAAGGTCATCTCTAGGAACCCCACTAATGTAGCCTTTTGACCAACCTTCCAAGGGCAGAATGAACCAGTTAAACCAAACCAAGGGAAGCCTTTCGGTTGGGAATTACAGGCCTTCCCACCAGGGAGCGCTACCAACACTAAAAAGAAGACCTCCAAGGGAGTACTTGGAGGCTGGAAAAGTGTTTCAGTCTGAGCTCTGAGGACCCCTAGGGCTCTTCTGATATATTACAAGGAGCTTAAAAATGCTGGGACACATCTGCAATTGCAGTTTTCTTAGTGTGTATAAATAAATATTGGTTTTGTTAAAAAAAATTAAAAAAAAATATTGGTTTTATTGAAGACAGGGTTCCACTCTCTGTAGCCTAGCCTGACCTTGAACTTGCAGTGATCCTCCTGCCTCTGCTTTCCAAGTATTGGTGTGAGCTACAATGTCTGGTTTTAGCTAGTTTGTAAGCCATAAAGGACAGCAAGACCCCCTGCATTTCTAAATTCCTTTAACGAAGCCACTGAATCAATAGGCGATTTTAGTTACGTATTTTAACAACAGAAGGAAACCAGTAATACTGCTACTGTCATGTGGGACTTGCTGACATTTTCTTCTGGGCAAAAGGGTTCTTCTTCATAACTGAGTGTTTTGAGAGATGATCGGTAGCACTCAGAGTCAAAAGTTTGTTCCAATTACCTTCTTGTAATCATGATGTTGCAGCAGTGGGGAGGGGAACTGTAGGCTGGAGTCTGAGTTGTAGTAGTGTCACGATAAACATTGGTGTCTTGCCACACACCACAGATGGTTCGAAACATTGCACATAAACTTGCCCAGCTTTTCTTACCACAGTCTTTTGAGGTTGCCATGATCTTTGTCCCTACTTGATGGCTAATGTCAAGAGAAATTCTTAGGTCACTTGTGCAAAGATGCCTAACTCATAGATACTAGTGATACAGTGGGGTGGATTTGTTCAGTTGTGCTTTAAGAACACCCACTGGGGGCTGGAGAGGCAGCTCAATGGTTAGGAACACTTCCTGCTCTTGCAGAGGACCCATCTTCAGTTCTCGGCACTCACATGGACCCTCACAACCATTTGTAACTCCAGTTTCTGGGGTTCCAAGGCTCCCTTGTGACCCCCCACCCAGGCACTGCACGGCGCACGTACATACATCAAGCAAAATATTCACATATGTAAAATAAAGATTTTTAAAGTGGAAGAGAACAAGCGTCCTTGAATCTCAATAAGTTTGACTCAAGAGATGTTATCTGTTTTGTGTGGGTGGGCAGGAGGGTTCAACTTACTGTGCTAACTCAAGGATCCAAGTGGATATACATTTCCTGTTGGCGTGCATTTTCACTATCATAATCATTACCCATTATTACCAAGGCAAAAGAGTTTGAAACCCTGGATGCTTCAATTGGAAAAAATGATGCATGCCACTTCTCAAATTTCATTGGCTGAGTCAGTCACATGACACTCCTAACTTCAAGAGGGCAAGGAGCTATGCTTCTAAAATAAGCCTAGAAGCAAGTGAACTAGACTGTCTGGCATCGACATTTATGCCTGGAGATCCTGAGCAAACCATGCCATCTTCTTAGCCTCAGTTTCCCTTTCTACAAATGATAATTTTGTAAGGATTCCTCATTGCAAGGATAAAATAGGCATGTTTGTTGTGGGTTCTAGGAGGCAGAAGGGCTGCATTCAACCAGAGCTTCCATCAGCTGAGAATCTTGGCTTTACTAACAGGCAGCCGGGTAGCTGTCCTTACAGGATGTCAACAGAATAGCCTTTGTTCAGACAGAAATACCTGCCAGCCCTTTTATCACACACACACATTTGAGGTTTTGAACAGGTTTTCCTCTGTGAGCATACCACAGTTGTAGTGCTAGCCCTTGCTGGAAAGCACAGTCTATAACCACTAGTTGTCTTGTTTTTGGGAAAGCTGCAGAGATTGTGAGGGTCTCCTTCCTCCAGATTCTCTAAACCCTTTGAATAAAGTCAGGTCAGCAGGCTGGTTTACAGTTTCTCATTTTTAAGTCATAGACACACCCGAGGACGCCTGTTGTGACTCAGGGATGAGATAAGCCCCAGAAAACACTCCTTTGCTAACCACAAGTGCTAAGGGTGGTACAGAAAAAAAAAAAAAAAAAAGCCAACTCCCCCAAAGCTGTGTTGGTGTGTCCGTGTGTGAGCAAGCCTGCATGCACTTGGAGGCCAAAAGGCAACTTCTGGGTATCTCCCTTAACTACTTTCCACTTCAGTTTTTGAGGCAAGGTCTCTCAACTGAAGCTGGAGTTCATGGACTGGCTAGGCTGGCTAGCCAGGGAGCTCCATGTCCTCCTGTTCTCCACCTCTCCAGACTGGGATTACAGAGGCGGTCCTGGTGGTCATCTTGTTCCTTTTATGCTGGTGAACTCAGGTCTTCATCCCTGTGCAGCAAGTATTTTTACGGACTATGGCATCTTTCCAATATCCTCCTTCCCCCAAAGGAAGCATTTCTCAAATTTCCATGCAACGTGGCTAAACTTTATTTCTGACCCCTTTCCTATGGGTCATTTGACTCTTCCTAATCTCCGATAGACTAGGCTGAACTGTGAACTGAGTGGAAACTTATTTTCTTACCGGCGTCTCTACCAAAGATTCTGCCTACCACTTGACATATGACGACTTCCTTGTAGAATTGTATCTATGGCCCTACAATTAGACTAGTTAACTTTGGGCCCTCAGAGCCTGTGAAGCTAAAATAAGGCCAAAGGGGGGTGGGGAGGGCATAGGTAGAGAGGAAAAGGAGGACACTTGAAGGCAGAGGGAACAGATGTCCGCGCAGGAAGGCGCAGCAAGCTTGTAACACTGCCTGGGAGGGGAAAAAACATGAGGCAGAGAGGTTGTGGCCAGATACCTCTAGCGGTCTCTGGTCCAAGTCCAGAAGGAAGACTAGCAGGTTTTGATAAGGGACAATGACAGGAAGCTTAAAAGCGGGGTCTGGTGTATCCATTTCTGAAGCTTAGAGCGGTAACGCATGAAAGGCAGGATGGGTGGAGGAGAGACATTGTTTTCTCAATGCTTCCTCTAATTGATGGGCACTAGGATTCCACCGAAGGGATAACTGTACTCCGCCGTGCTCTCCGCCGTCCTCCCCCGGGGGAGAGCGGGCGGGTGGAGTCCCCGCCTCGCCCCATCACGTGGCCAGAAGCGCCCTTTGCACGTGACCTCCCTTGCGCTAGGCCAATCAGCCTCCGCAGGGGCGGGGACTTCGGGCTAGGGCCTCTTCTCGCGAGCCTTGCCGCCGGAGCTCCTGGACCGCCCACGGCCGCCAGCGGAGGTCTCGCGAGGCTTGGGCGCTGCGGCGGTAGGAGGAGGACGGGGAAGGACGGAGCTCGGCCGCGGCTGCCTCCCTCGCTCACTCCCTCGCGCGCTCGCCCGCCCCCTCCCTCCCTCCCCTCCCTTCCCCGGCCCCGGCCCCGGCCCATTCGCTGCGCGCTCTCCGGCTAGGGAGGATGTCGGGCTCTTCGCTCCCCAGCGCCCTGGCCCTCTCGCTCTTGCTGGTCTCTGGCTCGCTCCTCCCAGGGCCAGGCGCTGCTCAGAACGGTAAGCCGAGGGGCCGGGGGCGGGCCAGGCGGGGGCGCCGGGCTCCGGCAACCAGAGGGTCGGGCTCAGGCCTGAGGGGGATGCCGGAGCCGGGAGCGGGCGGCCGGGCTGAGGCGAGGAGGCGCTTCGTCGAGAGTGGAGGCGTCGCTGTGGTGCGAGCGCGGGGCGCTGGAGACAGGTCCGCGGCGTGGGGCTCTTCGCTCCCCAGGAGCTGGAGTAGCGGGGGCGGCTCTGGAGAAGGCGGCGGGAGACAGGCGTTCGAATTCGAGCCGGCGGAGGGGTGTTGGTGGCGAGAGAACCGGGCTCCGCGGGCGCTGACACCCGGGATTCTACTGGGGCCCCGGAACACTAGTGACAGCCTGGAAAATGGGAGGAGGGGGAAGCTGGGGTGAAAAGGATCCTGAAGAACACCTAGCGGGAGCCGACTACTTGAGTCTCTAAGGAGAGGGGTTAGTAAGGGATTCGGGAACCTTGGATTTGGGGGTAGAGGGAAGGTGGGCGGAAAGATGATGGAGTGGGTTGACTGCAGTAGGGGACCTGGAAAAGAGAAGCAGCAGTGTCTCCGAGCGAGCTGGGGGAAGAGGACTGGGTTTTGCCAAAGAGGGTGGAGTGCTGGGCATTCTAGGGTAGCGGCTGGGAAAGCAAAAGGGAGTTTCTAAATAAGGAGAGGAAAATGAGCAGAGGATGGGGGGAAAGCATTAAAACTGGGGTAGAGGAAACAGAAGTAAAGGGTGCCTGGGTATAGAGGTGGGTGTGGGGGCAGACGAAAAATAAGGGAAGGGAGTAAAATGCAGGAAGTCGGGGGTGTAATGTTGCTTTGCAGCGTGGCGGATACATTAGGGAGGGGATGAGTTGTGGCAAATGCTGTATGATGTTGGTTCGGCCTTTGGGGAGGGCTGGGACACAGTCACATCTGCAGTGGTGGGATTGAGGGCAGTTGAGTGATGGCAGGGAAATGTGGGCTTTTGAGATCTGAAAGTTTCAAGACTGAAAAGGTATTATTTCTGAGGAATATGAATGTGGCCTCTGGGATGTGTTCAAGGTACAGTGGAAGCAAGAATTGGGTTTTGAACTGAAGCTCTTTAGAGAAGATGGTGAAAGATAATGGCATGGGGGAGCTAAACATGACAGATTTTGATTGACAGCATTGTCATAGTTCTGTTGCTGAACTGATCTTTCAGAAACAAACTTAAAAGGATAATGAACTTATTTCAGCTACTGTGAAAACAACTATTAAGAGGGTTAAGGATTTTTTTTAATATGAAAAAACTATAAAAAGTCGGTTAGGTATAGGGAGCCATAAATTAGTTTTACTCTCCGTATTCTTCGTTGTTAGGCTAAAACAATTGAAATTGTTCTTGTCTGAAATTAAAATGACTGTCATTAAAACAAAATCACTCAGTCAGTGGGCTTGAGTGTTCTGAAGAGAAACTCACCTTAAAATGCTAGAGGTTACAGTGAAAATATATTACAGTATTGAAAAAATCACTTTAAGTATCAAATTCTACTAAAGGAATTTTATGCCCTATGGCTTTGTTTCTGCATGGGTCAGAAAGGAAACATTTTTCTGTCTCTTACATTGAATATTCTAAGGATGTGGGCACACTCCACCCCCTTTTCCTTAAGTACAAAACCGTGGAAGGGAAATGGTAGAGTTAGCCTGATTGGCATTTTTTAATCAGTCATCTATGTTAATATGAGTTAAGTCTAATTCCGATTGCAGTTATTTGTGGAAATAGCACAGTTTCATTTTGTCCTATAGGTGAGATTCTTGATTGTAGATGTTTAATCTCTGCTGGCTTAAGTTGGTAGATGTTTAATCTCTGCTGGCATAAGTTGTTTCCGATGATTTAGAATATGGTAAATTGTAGTTTCTTAGCAACTAAGGCAAGGTTTTTGGATAGGCCTACAAAGACTCATCTGGCTGCTCTTAGTGATAATATGTTCTAAATACAGCATAGTACAGCCTTTCTCTTGAAGTGAGCTTGGATGTAGTCACATGACAAGACTAGTAAAGCGACGATGAGCCCATAGTTGATCCAAATGAATGTAAATTGAATTCAAGAAAGAAATGGTTACTTTTGATTTTATATGGTTAAGGATGCCATTTTAAAGCTTTCTGCAATGTGTCTCGGTGATAATATTCAAGCTTTCTGTTGATAATAGCCCTGCAATAGTCTGATTTCATGTCCTGAAGGTTTTACTTTTTATATAGTGATTCAGAAAGGGATACTATGTTCCATATAATATTGAAATGTTAGACATACATATTGCCTATCTAAAATAATGCTTTGGAAAATCAGTGGTAGAGTTACTGCTTCTGAATCGAAAATGTGACAGTTTAGATTAGGCATTCAGAACTTTTTGAAAAGGCTTCTGTTTTCATTATTCCTCAAATGAAGACTTTGGTCTAGATGACCCACAGCTTCTCTTAACTCCAAAAGGAATCGACCCATTACTATAGGGATTCAAGTAGATTTCGTTTTCCATATAAATATTTAGATTTGTAAGACCACAGTTTCAGGTACTCCCCCTTTTATGTATCACCCACCAACAATAAAATTTTAAGGCAGAAATTTTAAGATATTCAAAGGTGTTAGGTTAAAATTGAATATTAAACCAAGCAGTATAATGTGATCTAGAGCACAGGCTTTGAACACAGATACAGCTGTTTTGGTTTTTTGCTCTCTCTCTCTCTCTCTCTCTCTCTCTCTCTCTCTCTCTCTCTCTCTCTGTCTCTCTGTCTCTCTGTCTCTCTCTGTGTGTGTGTGAGAGAGAGAGAGACAGACAGACAGACAGACAGACACTGGTCCTAGGGCTCAAACCTTTGTACATACTAGGCAAGCATGCTACCATTGAGGTATATTTTCCCAAGAATTGGGTTTGGATTCTAATTCTCCACAGCTGAGTGACCTTGAGTAAGGCAAGTCTTAGTTTGATCTGTGAAATGGGGATTAGGGTGTTAGTCCTTTAGGGATGATGTAAGGATTAAATGAGGTAATGAGGCTAGTTGGATTTCAGTTTGGCAGTATTGCAAGTCTCAGTGATAGTTAACCATTACTGTTATTCTTAAAAAGTAGCATGATTGTTTTTCTTGTGCGTATTAAACACTTAAGGCTTCTGTCATCATAAGTATAAGTAAATAGGTCATGTGAAGGTCCCTTATAGAGATTTGTGCCAACCATGCTCCTGCAATTGAAATTCTGGTGAGGAAGCTCATATTTCCTTTTGATTGGGAGATTTCACGACATTCATTTCTCCTGACCCCCACCACCCCAGCAAATGAACATATTTTCATAAGGGTCAAGTGCTGCCTTTTCTTAGAATACCATTGTTGTAAGAGAAGTAGAATGTGGTAGCTGGAAGATACTCAAGAACTTTACAGATGTTAGCTGAATGAATGAATGTGAATGGAGTATAAAAATGTAATATGTTCATCCTGAAACTTATCAAATTAGGTTAAATAATACTGTTATGTGGGGGCCAAATAAGAGAATCTAGTGAATTTCATTGTTACGGCGGCATTTGGAGAGACCATTTTGTTTAGGTGACTGTAGGTAGCTGTGAACATTATGCTCATAACAGTGCTAGTATCTGTACTAGGTGATTCATGAATCTGTCAAGTGCTAGTTGCTTCACTTGTTTGACAATTTGCTGTTGACTATTTTCCCACTTAGGGTGAACTGAAACGACCATCAGAAAGATAAACCTTATCAGTGGTAGCCATGGCACAAATGATATGACAAATGCCAAGCAACAGATTTAAACATAATTCAAATATTATTTGACCAGAATAAGGAACCTGCCTTTGAATAAAGTCTTTACTAATGAGACCATATGTCTTTAATCTCTTTGATGACTGAATGGAGCACCAGGCACAAATTTGTCAGGAGTCTGGCAGGAAAGGCCATATGACTACATTAGAACCTATTTCTTGGCTTGTTTTTTATATAGTTATTGGGTCCTTATTAGAGAGACAGATTATTGTGTGTATGTGTTGGCAAACACAGAGCTTAACCTGTGAGTATGCCAAAGTTTAACAGAAAATAAAAGAAAAATCCTTAAATATAAATGCTCCACAGTTAATTTACTTGCCACAAAGATTTGATTTCATTGTAGATTTGATTTTGCATGAGTTTTATTTTCCTGAGAAATTAGACTGTTACAAAAAAATTCTTGCTTTATTTCAATATAGTTTTGCTGTGAAACATTTCCTTGTAGGCTCTAAGGCAGAGTTTGTGAGTTGGAAACCACTTTGGGACTCACTTGACCCTTTCACAGGGGTTGCTGTAAATCAGATGTTCTGCATATCAGATATTTACATTACAATTCATGACAGTAGCAAAATTACAGTTATGAAGTAGCAATGAAAATAACTTTATCGTTGGAGTCACTACAACATGAGGAACTGTATTAAAGGGTCACAGTGTTAGGATGGTTGAGAACCACTGCTCTAAGGTGATGTTACTGTACTATCATTTTAATTTTATTAAAAATTTTTTTTAATGGTGGGGAGATTAAATTTAGGGCCTCACTCATGCTAGGCAAACCCCTGATCTTATTTGTTATTTAAAACTTTCTTGGGGCTGGGTAGATGGTTCAGCAGTTAAGAGCACTGACTCCTTTTCCAAAGGACTGGTGTTCAATTCTCAGCACTCCCACAGCAGTTCACAACTATCTGTACCTCCAGTTCCAGGGGATTTGGCATCCTCACACAAGCATACATGTAGGTAAAACCCCAATGTACATAATAGATAAATAAGTCTTAAAAAAAACCCCAAAACTTTCTTACACTTATTTACCTGTGTGTGTGTGTGTGTGTTTCTATTTCTATGTATATGTGCGTGGGCATTCCATTCCTTGGTACACCTGTGCAAATCAGGGCAACCTGCAGAGTTAGTTTTCCTCTACCATGTAGATGATCTTGGGGATTGAACTCAGGTGTCAGTCCTGGTGGTTTGGTGGCAATGCCTTTACCCTCTGAACCATCTCCTAGTTTTATTTTTTAAATAAGAATTTAACTAGGCCTTCAAAGATGTGACTTAGAAAAAGTGCTCTGTGAATTTGAATGTTTTTAGTTAAAATGTTCTTTGGAATTGGGAGCTAGGTAAAGTGTTTGTTCCCCTTCGTTTCATTTTGCTTTTTTTTTTTTTAAGACAGGTTTCTGATGGGCAGCCCAGTCTGACCTTGAACTCAGATCCTTATACCTCAGCCTGAGTACTAGTATTCACGAAATGAAACAAAGAGGGCGGCGGCGGTGGTGGCGCACGCCTTTAATCCCAGAGCCAGGAGGATCTCTGTGAGTTCGAGGCCAGCCTGGTCTACAGAGTGAGTTCCAGGAAAGGCGCAAAGCTACACAGAGAAACCCTGTCTTGAAAAAACCAAAAATAAAAAAAAAAAAAAAGAAAATGAAACAAAGAAAAATGAGTGACCATTTTGAATAACATATAAAAGGTGTTCAGTGAAATTTTGATAAATAGTTTGATAATAAAATTACACAGTAGTTTTGGAAAATGGAAAAAAGCTTTGTGAAATAATTTCTGATGTTTAACTTACTGTTTAACTCATTGTTTACAACAAGAGCACAATCTGGATAGCTCAAACGTAATGAATGAGGTTTTGAGACAAGGGAAAGCCAGAAGGTAGCAGTAGGACAAGGAGAAAAGTTGTATGTACAAATAAGGAATGGATGGACCTTTATCTGAGGAACATCTGGAGTGATAGAAGCTGCTGGAAAGAATAGCAGGATAGGGGCTAGAGAAATGACTCAGCAGTTAGGAATGCATACTGTGCCTGGCAGTGGTGGTGTGCACCTTTGATCCCAGCACTCCAGAAGCAGAGGCAGGTGGATCCCTGTGAGTTCAAGGCCAGCCTGGTCTACAGAGCAAGTTCCAGGACAGCCAAGGGCTACACGGAGAAAGCCTGTCTCAAAAAACAAAAACAAACAAACAAACACCCCCCCCCCCCCCAAAAAAAATGCATGTTGCTCTTCTAGAGGATGCTGGTATCTCACAATTGCTTCTGACTCTTACTCTAGGGGATCCAGAAACCTTTGGCTTCCGTGGGCACATACCCCCATAAAAATGATAAGAATAAATCTTTAAAAAAATTGGAATAGTAGAGACTTTTAAGTAAATTGACACATCAAAATTGTATAAGTTCCTGTAAACAACTTAACTTTGATAATGACTGTGAACAAAAACAATTTACATAAATGAACAAATGACATTGATACTGTAGAGTTTAATTTTAACAACCTTAGACAATACATTTTAAAACTCATTTATGAGGTTTTTGAAGACTACCTTTTTAAAGTTCTTAATTTTAGTTGGAAAGCATTTAGTTTTAGGAAAACAGGAAACTTCCTATAAAAATGAATTGATTATAAACTGGTACATTTTATAGACTTATATACTTAAATAAACTCACTTAAAGTGATCATGTGTAAAAACATGTCTAAATTTAAAAGTGAATATGTGACTTGATTTTCTAGTGGTCTTTTTGTTTGCCTTTTCATATATACAAAGACAAGACAAACTGTATCTTAAACCTAATTAATTAGAGGTTATTTTGAACTGATTTCTCAGAACTTTCAATTGATATGTGTGGAAATGAGGTTTCCTAATATTTAAAGAATTACCCAAGTGTCCACATTTTTGGTCTATGTAGTAAGTTAGGGGATAGTGTTTATGTTCCTTAGATACCTGGTGGCATTTTGTTTCTTGCTTTTATTTTTCAAACTAAAAACAAAAAAGCTCACATCTGACCTGTCACTTAAAACAGAATATGATCTACTTGATGGTTATACCCTGTGCTAAGTTTCTTATGCTAATAAATACTAAGTAGTATTTCTGAAAGACAGTTATATAATATGTTTAAAACTAAGCCTTACTAAACAATTAATTTTTAGCACTTTATATTTTTTCCAGATGTTTATCAATTTGCTTTCCTTTGTATTAAATATTGTTTCAAATTGATCAGACAGACGTATCAGATGATGTGAAATCACTCTATGTTATTTAAAATTATATTTCAAAACATTAAGTTTCAGATTACACCAACAGTTTTAATCACATCCGGGTGTATCCTCATATTCTAAAAATGATTAAACAAAATACATGTCAAAACTTTAAAACCTTTCCAGATAGAATGCTGACCAGGTCCACTGCTCATGCTCGTGCAGAAGAGTTACAAGTAAAACTGTAAGAATGCTGCATGTTTGGGTTATTGTTATTGGCTCTTCTTTCCTTTCCTGCCATCTTTTTTAGATTGCTGGGTCTGATATCTCAACTGTCTTCCAATTCTAAAAATGACTTAGTTGTGTTGATTTACAGTATAGGTACTGTCTCCAGTGGGTTTATAAGCATCTGTTTTTATAAGCTTTTAGAAACTTACTTTAGGGAAGATGATAATATTAAGATATAGACTGTTTTGAAATCTAACTTTTCTCTGCATATATTTCAAACAGTACTTGGAGTTTCTGTTTTAAGGAAGGCAGAGCAGTGTCTGTTATAGAGATTACAGCTTAGTGCAGAAATTGCCAGTGTGAATTAAGAACAATTAAGAAATGAACATTCTTGCCAAATAGATATTTTGTATTCCTTTCTGTTGGTTGAAAACTGTTTGGCTAATGAAGAGACAATGAAATAACACTTAACTATTATTATTGTTTAATGTTATCCTTTGAGGAAGTCTGTTTTTGTATATGACTTATTTCCACCAATTATTTACGTATCTAAAATAGAATAAAAATCTCTTTGTGGGTGAAGAAACAACACGTAAGCCTTTAAAAATATTTATTTTGTGTGCATGCACATGTGTATATACATATAATGTGCATATATGAGCACTCACCTGCCTCTGTGTGTGTTGAGGTCAGAGAACAACTTGTAGAAATTGATTGTCTACTTTCACCAAGTGCATTTCTAGGATTGAGTTCAGGTTGTCAGGCTTGGCGCAAGTACCTTTACCCACTGAGTCTCACCTTTCCAAAACATCAAATTTAAAGGACACAGTTTATCAGCTTATTTATCATGCTTGCTAGGTCTGCTGCTTCTTTTCCATTTTTGTTAGAATTGTAAACATACAGCAAATAAACTACATATGGTGGCACACGCCTGTAATCCCAACAGTTGGGAAGTGGAGGTAGGAAGATCATGAGTCTAAAATCCTCATTGGCTACATAACAAGCTGGAGACCAACGTGGGCTCAGAAAAACAAAATCAGCCCAACGAGCAAACCAAAACTAAAAGAGTAATAAACTCCTATGTACTCAACTACTTTTACTAGTTGTCAGCCACATCTTTGTTGCTTATTAACTGAAAATCACCTAAGAAATGCAATTTTGCATTACAAACTAGAATTTTTTTATGAACTAAAATATAATTAGGTTTTAATTTGTAGTACAACAGTGTATTTGGCTCACAAGATGTTAAAATAACTGTGTAAGATTGTAAGAATTACTGTTGGCGGACATGTTGGTGTATGTTTGTAATCCCAGAACCCAGGAGGTTGAGACAGGAAGGAAAAGAGTTTGAGACTAGCCTAGGTTACATAGCAAGACTCTGTCTCCAAGTGTGTGTGTGTGTGTGTGTGTGTGTGTGTGTGTGTATGTATGTTTGTGACTCGGAAGAGAAGATTATTAGGCTGATGAGATGGCTCAGTGGGTAAAGTTGCTTGCTACCAAGACTGGTAACCTTAGTTCAATTTCCAGAACCAACTCCTGCAAACTGTTCTCTTACTTCTACATAATGTGCACTTTGGCACACATGCCCTCTCCACCATGCATGCACCCACATAAATATTATAATAAAGTTCACAACTAATGCAGTATATTTAACAACCTGGTGAAGTAGTATCTTTTAAGAAAATTGTAGTGATCACCTCAGTTGATTTAACAGTTCATTAATGGGTCATGACACTCAGTTTGAAAATAATATTTTTAGTAGAAATAGTGATTGCATGAATCCTGTCTTTACTTGCACTCTTTCAGGAAATCAAGATTCTTATATGTTTTAGAGTATAATAAAACAGATGTGATTGTATTTAATGAATAATGTATTTGTATCTCTGCATATTACCTAAAAATCTATAAAGTTTCTAGGGCATTGACTACTAGATTTTAAGCATTTTTTTTCTAAAATATTTACAAAATTATAAATATAATCTCCCATCTTTTCTTAATAATATAAAGAAGTGATGAACCCTTACTAATTAATAGTAGAAGGGTAAATATGTATTTTAAAGACCATAGAGTACATTTTCTATTGTACCTTTTGAAAAAAGAAAACTCAAGAGGATTCTAAAAGTATAGGATATGTGTGCTTCTTTTCCTTTTAGGAACTTTCTTCTGAATTCCCTGAGGGAATTTTCTAGAATCTCAGAATTGAAAGAGATCTGAAGTTCATCCAGTCTAACCTGTTAACAAATGCAGGCGTCCCTTTTCCAAGGTTGTCTTTCCACCTTGAACACTTGCAGTGACTTTACCTTACAAGCAGTGCATTCATTGTTGAGCAGCTCTTTAGGAGAGCTCCTTAACAGAGTTGAAGCCTCCCTCCCTTCTCCCTCCCTCCCTTCTGGTAACTTTTGTCAGCTCTGTTCTCCAAGAGAGTGTTAGATGAGAGTGAATCCTCCACCTTCTCTTTCACAGGCTGTTGACTCCTTTGCTGAAGTGATTTATAGAAGGACTCCTTAAACACATTGTTTCCACATCTAATGGAATCCAAAGTGTAGCTATAAAGTAACAAAGTTATATTTTAATTTACCCTCACATGTATGTAGAAAGGTAGATAGATCCTGTGTCATTTTATGTAAATGATACCATAACTGAAAACATTTGGGAGATGGTTTGTGCTGTTGCCGGCCAACTAGGAAAGCTGTTCCTTTGCTTTGGGGTAGTTTGTCCCTGACTTGAGCAACCCACTTCCTTTGGTGTGCACCCGAAGAGGGAATTTCTGAAGTACTGTCCAACACCAGTGTTTTGAATAAATACATGAGCGAAGCACAGTACCATAAGTTACTTTATAGTCAGATACACCTAGTGTGGGAAAAGCACTGGACCTAGTTCTGTGGTATTTTTACCTCACCTGAAGGGAAAAGCCTGTCAGCCTTTAACTTCGTGAAAGGTGACATCTGAGATATGTATTACAGTAATGTCAGCTTTTGCTCAAAAACAACTTTAGGAAAATAGTGATGATAGGTGACTTCGAACAATGTAATTTAGTTCAGGAGATCTCTAAATGTAGCTGTAAATTTGGGGTTAATTTGGCTTTGTATATTGGATCTTTAAATTAATGGTTCTCAATTTGTGGGTCACAACCCCCTAGGGGGTCACACATCAGATATCCTGTATATCAGATATGTACTTTATGACTCATAACAGTAGCAAAATTACAGTTTTGAAGTAGCAACTAAATACTTTTATGGTTGGGGTCACCATAACATGTGGAACTGTGTTAAAGGGTCGCAGCTTTAGGAAGGTTGAGAACCACTGTTTTAAATGTAAGTTGTGGTTTTTTTTTTTTTTTTTTTTTTTTTTTGGTTTTTCGAGACAGGGTTTCTCTGTAGCTTTGCGCCTTTCCTGGAACTCACTCTGTAGACCAGGCTGGCCTCGAACTCACAGAGATCCGCCTGGCTCTGCCTCCCGAGTGCTGGGATTAAAGGCGTGCGACACCACTGCCCGGCTAAATGTAAGTTTTTTAATGCAGAAAAATATATTTTCAGGTATGGAGTCATTTTAGAATTTAATTTATTTACCTATTTTTAAGCCCCCTTTCCCTACCTGTGCAGTCTGACTTGGAACTTTTCATCCTTCTTCCTCTCCACTTCTTATCCCCCTGCTGGAATTACAGAAGTACGCTGCCCTATTCAGTTTTATGGCTTGTTTACTTGTTTTGATTTTTGTTTTTTTTCAGACAGCAGAGTGTTGCTATGTAACCTAGGCTGGCCTCAAACTTTCAGTAATCCTTCTGCCTTAGCTTCCTAAATATTGGGTTTACGTGGCATACTTTTATTTATTTTTTTATTTATTTTTTTTTTATTTTTTTTTTTGGTTTTTCGAGACAGGGTTTCTCTGTGTAGCTTTGCGCCTCTCCTGGAACTCACTTGGTAGCCCAGGCTGGCCTTGAACTCACGGAGATCCGCCTGGCTCTGCCTCCCGAGTGCTGGGATTAAAGGCGTGCGCCACCACCGCCCGGCGCATACTTTTATTTTTTAAAGATTTGTATATTTCTATTTTATGTGTATGTGTATTTTGTCTGCATGTATGCACTGTGTGCATACCTGTTATCCACAGAGAATTCCGAGTTACTGACAGTCGTGAGCTGCCATGTGTATGCTGGGAATCAGTAAGCGCTCTTAACTGTTGAGCCATCATCCCAACCTGTTTTTAGTTTTTTGTATGCCATCTTAATCTTGACAATCTGATGATCTTAAGACATTTATCAATCAGTACTATCAGCACATACTGTTACTAGTATGTTTCTGGTAAAGTAGAGGATTTTAAAAGTTGGCTTTTTCACCCTCCTTTATTTGAACTTGAGTTTGGGGAAGGTAGTAATAAAGTGAAGCCACAATACTTTGAGTATTGTAATAAAAACATAACTTTTCTTCCAGTATGTTTAGTTGTCCTTAAGTGAGGGTTTGTGCTCCTTGCTCTAGCCTCCCTGCCTTTTTGTTAGTGATTGAGTGCAGGACTGGCACTGCTATCTTCTGAGCTGCTGCAGAGAGGTAGGCAGGCAGGCAGACAGACAGACGGGCACCTCCAGTTGTCATTGAAGAATCATCTCCTTTCATGAAAAGGTCTTAAGTGCAGGATCATTTTCTTCATTTTAGGTGTTGCTACTTATAGACGAAACACAGGAAGATGTCCTCCCTTCTGTTGGCAGCTGTCAGTGAAATACTTTCAATGTATAGTTTGAAAGAATGTGTTACAAGTTTAGCCAGTTTGGGGACCATTACAGGGCAGCAGGAAAAAAATAGCACAGCAGTTCCAGCATTGAAATTATATTCATTAATACTGTATCTCAAGTCTTTCACCAAGGGAGACGAGAAAATGGCCTTAATGCAAACCAGGAAGCTGCTACCTGGAAAAGAGCAAGTACGAAGAAAAGAGGTTTCAAATAGCTGGCAGTGAACTGTCACTGAATTACCCTTAGTGAGCAGCATAGTGACCACATTACAAAAATGATGACACAGTAACAGTGTTACTGTTTTCTTATTAAGATTGAACTACAAATAATTAAGAAACCTTCTAGACACATTTAGGAGAGAGTGTGGATAATTGTACATTGATTGTAGTTTAAGATTCAGGAGCTAAACTTAGGAAAAGGGAGCACTAGGGGGATGTGGTTGTCTATTAATACCTTCAAGGTAGCAGTGTAAATGAAGTAAGGGAATTATGCAGTCTCCAAAGATGGATGGGCTGTATGAAAGAGCAAAGGCCTAGAGCTTGGGGAAGAAAAACAGAGGTTTAGTATTTGATTTTTTTTTTTTAAATGAAACTAGCAGAATATAGTTATTTGCACTTATCATTGTCAGGCTCATCATAAGTAGGGCACAGCTGCTTGAAGGGGGCAAAACAAAACAAAATCTCTGTTGCAGGTAGTGCTTGTTTTGGCGCTCAGTAGGAGAAAAATAATAAAAACTGAATATGAAATGAAATGAGCTTTCCCAAAGTTTTAAAGGGTCAGAAATCAGTTCTAGTTCTAAAGTTCTATGCCTATGAATTCAAGAAAAATTTATTAATTTGTAGGAAAATTGGTAGTACATAAAACTGGATTTTATTTAACTATAACCTTCATAAGCAACTTTTTTGTTCAGTTATCTTGTAACTTGATTTTTGTCTCAACAGTTGTAAGGAGGGAGCAGGATTAAAAGATCAAGGCCATTCTCACTTTTGTATATGGAATTAGAGGCCAGCCTGGTGTACCTGAGACTCTCAAAACAAAAAAAACCAAACAACAAAAAAAAACCCAAAACACCCAATCCAGAAAGCCTTCTAAAGTAGATTAGTATGGGTAAAAAAAAGTATGTTACATTGATGCTTTGTATGAGAAAATACAGCTTAGATATCATACAGATTTATTTGGGTCACACTTTAGTTCTGTGTCTTCTTGAGCTACCTTGTTTGACAGAGTCATTTTTAAGTTCTGTGAAAATTAAAGCTGTTTTTGTGAAGATAAGCAGAGGACCTCACTGAGTTCTACCCACACTACTAATTCAAGGGTACAGAGTAATTTTTACTTGCTAAAATATAACCAACTAATCTAAAGAATCAGAGAAAGTGGAGTTACCTCTTGGAAGACTAGGGATGTAATTTCTTTGCAGTTAAAATTAACAGTAAGAGAAACCTTGGTTTCTGAGGGTTTTTGTTGTTTGGTTTTTGTGGTACTGGGCATTGAGCCTAGAGGCTTGCACATGTGCAAGTGTTTTCTCCTGAGCTGTATCTCCAGCCCTTAAGAGTTTGGTTTAATAAGGTCTTTTGAGTAGTGGCATGCCACTCACTGTATGTCAGTACTCTTATGATTCTTCTGGGAGCCAAGAAGAGGATGGTGAATATAGGAATAAGTAACATAACTTTCCAAGAAGAGTGGAATTAAGCATAACATGAAGCATAATCATAGCTGAACTTACACATGTTTTTTAAAATATCTAATGCAGCTTTAAATATTTAGCTAAAATAGTGTTTTTATGAAACTGGGAAATTATACTCTAAATTTGTTGTTTAAACTTGGAGGTAGTTTTATAGAATACATAAATGGGTGCACTCCATGATCACTGTAAATATAACATGAGTAAGAATTCTGTTAAGGGGCTGGAATGTTGGCTCAGTGGTTAAGAGCACTGGCTGCCCTTCCAAAGGACCCGGATTCAATTCTCAGCACTACATGGCAGTTCACAACTGTCTGTAACTCCCGTTCTAGGGGATCTGACACCTTTACACCAATACACATAAAATAAAGTTAAATAAATTATTAAAGTATTTTAAAGAGTTCTGTCAAGAAAGATCAACCTGTGAGGCGCTGAGCTTGAGTAGAAAAGGCACTGGGCATGTTAGGAGTCTGAAATTTTCTTCTTCCACTTTAGTTCCTATGTCATTTAAAAAAATTAGTATAATACTTAGTCTATAAAGTTTTGTGAGAGCAAATGATAATGTATAGAAAGGTACTTAAACCACTCTATGTTGTGAATGGCATGTTTGTGTGGTTTTTAAGATTTAGGACCTGGTAGTTCACTGCAACAATAGTTCAGAGAAAATAATGTATTAATGAAAAGGATCAGATTATTTCATTTGTGTTTTGAGACTGGGTCTCACTATGTGGACCAAGCTGGCCTCAGAGTTGCAAAAATCCTGCCTTTGCAGGAGTGTATTCTACCACATCCACTTTTTTTTTTTTAAAAAACAAATGATGATAGTGTAAGGTTGTACATTTTAGATGGTTGTTGATAGACTAATAAACTTTCCATTGGATTATTGTCAACTGAGAAAAGTTCTTAGGATTTTTGATTGTTTGTTTGTCTTTGAGACAGGATCTCTCTGTTTAGCTCTGACTGTCCTGATACTCCCTTTGTAGACCAGGCTGTCCTTGAACTCACAGATCCGTATGACTCGCAAGTGCTGGGATTAAAGGTATACACCACCTTAGCCCATATGAATTTCCATAATCTTCAAAGTATGTCCATTGTTCTTATCTCAAGTTAAATGTAGTTCCAGAGGTACTTTGTTATCATTCTCCTCATATTTCTCTATCCCCCAGGTATGGACAAAAGTAAAAATCTCAGGCATTTCTCTTTTATCTCTTTTTTATGGCTAGTTTGTATATAGTTCCCTTTTATTATCATGAAGTAAAATTCATGTTTTATACCTAGATTATTAAAAAAGAGCTCCAAACTATATGATATAAGGGAGAATAGCTTAAAATATTTAGATCAATCATTCTTAAATACATATGTATATTAAATATATATATATGCATATATAGAAAAACAAAGTTGAGATACCAAATGTGTGCTAACTGATGGTGTGCTGTGATGGTGACTTACATTCTATAGCTAGCATCATTGTTAATAATGTGATTTTTTTTTCTTTATTTTTTGGTGGTGGGGGGGTGGGCAAGATGAATAGTTTTGGGTAACAGCTAGTCTTGACCTCACCTCACACAGGAATTTTGTTCCTGGAAAATTGAGTGAGGATTAAAACCAAGCAAGAATAGTGGTATTTAAGACAGGGTTAGGTTCTAGGCTCCTAGCAAGTTTTTCATCTTGGCTTTCATTCAAAGTTGTCTACAGTTCTTTGTTGTATAAGATCCCACCCCTTATCTCCTTTTGTAACATATTGAGGATCCTTGGGGACTGTCTGCAATTAAAAAAATATACCCACAAATTTCCAAAATGCCCTCTAAAAGGTAGAGTGGGTCCCATTGAGAATAATTCTGTTTTGTCACTGTATTTCTTAAGTATCTGCCCATGTAAAATCACAACACTTAGTCCCCTGCACTGCCACTTGTCAGAGCTCTATCTTTTCTAGGAACAGAAAGACAAGGATAATTGCTGTTTGCTTGTCTTTATTCTCTTGGTGAACTGCAGTGAAGTAGGAATTGCAAATTCATTTACCTTGGGATCAAAGCATAAATGCCATTTGATATATTGGAAAGTGCTTGCTTTGACTCAAAGTATAAGTTAGACTTAGTCCTGATTTTTGACGAATTCCCTAGTCTAGCTCAGTTTCTTTTCTGATATACTTATTAGGCATAATGTACATTTCATAGGATGGTAAAAATAATATCATATACATAAAGTACCTAGCACAGTGTCCGATACAACATGTGCTTGAGTGTTCCTCTTTGTCACTGATAATGCTTTTTTTAATTGTTTTATTTTTTAAATTAATTTTTGAACACGTAACAATGTGTTCTATAGGGAAATTACTAAGAAAATTTGAAAATTTAATATAGGGAGTGTTAGTCACCCTCCCATTTTTAAAAAATTAATTTAGAAGACAGACTCATATAGACTAGACTGGCTTTGAATTTCCCATGTAGCTATTGGGCTTTCAATTTTTTGTTTGTTTGTTTGTTTTTTGAGACAGGGTTTCCCCGAGTATCTTTGGTGCCTGTCCTGGAACTCACTCTGTAGACCAGGCTGGCCTCGAACTCACAGAGATCCGTTTGCCTTTGCTTCCTGAGTGCTGGGACTAAAGATGTGCGCCACCACCGCCCGGCGTGTTTTCAGATTTTAACAGCAGAATTTTTCTTAATTTTTACTCTTACAATGATCTAAATGATAAAAGCAATAAAAACTCCTATCTTGGTTTTCATAGCTCTATTCATTTTCTTCCACGGTATGATTTTTGAGTCCTATTAAAGAACTTTCTGTGCCTTAGTTATATGTATATTATATTTTTATAAAGTATTTTTCTTTTTGTTTTTCCTGTTTTGGTTTACCCTTTCCATACTTAAGCATTTCTTTTCTGTTACCTTAAGTTATTTCTAGGTAAGCACCTGGAGTTATTTGGCTATTTTAGGTAAAAGGTGACCTTGTATTACACTTGTAACAAACATTTAGTTTGTTGTATACTTGTAACAAACATTTAGTTTGCATCTTTGAGTGTTTTGAGTAGAAGGTGACATTGTACTATATGTGTAACAAGCGTTTAGTTTATATCATTGGGTATTTGAACAGGAGTGTTTGGACATTGGGAGTTCACTTTATTTTCTGTTTTCTAGTGGGTTTTTTTTAATGGTTTCTTTTTTGGTAGATATTTTTCTAACATGCTTTTTTAATCTTT
This sequence comes from Peromyscus eremicus, assembly GCF_949786415.1. NCBI lineage: Eukaryota > Metazoa > Chordata > Mammalia > Rodentia > Cricetidae > Peromyscus > Peromyscus eremicus. Next base: position 53,060,109 of record NC_081422.1, read on the forward strand.
TAATCCCTACAGGGTCATAATGTTCATATTTCTCAGAAACAGCTCAGCTAGTCTTCGAGGCCTAGTCACAAAGAAAATTAATTCCTGATGGAACTAAGGACATCAAGGCAGAAAGAATTCCAGGCAGGCCGCTAGAAGTGAATATTGATTGTGAGCTATGATGTACTTGCTTTGGGCTGGTCAATTTTAGTGTTTTCCTGTAAGGTTATCATATACTGTACTTATAAACTGTACTGACGTGTAGCATATAATTTTCTACCTGTGGCAAGTAGATATAAAAGTTCAATTATGGAATGGGGGTGATATTAGAGAGTTAACCCAGTTTTACAGCTGGAAGAAGAAAAGGGTAAATTCTGATTTACATTAGAGGAAAGAAAAATCTACCAGAGTATACAAGAGTGGTACTTCTTGTGCAAATAATCAGAGCTGAGTTCCTCAGCATTTATATTTCAGTAGCAAATATGTATATTTTAGCATCTTTTCAAAGCCAGAATGGAAGAGTATATGGAATATGTTTTAGTTGTAGTTAGTGAGGTGTCATTTACTCTCCTGTAACATAATATCTGTTTGTCACTGAAAGAGCTCAAGAATTGTATCGTCTTAAACTCTTAAAATAACACCACTGGAAAAACTTGACAGACCTGGCAGTACTAGGTGAGCTTTAGGTAACCAGATACACAAGCTTGCCATTAAATTCAGTGCATAGAACTCTAGGGTTTCATCGGGTTGAACTTTTAGAGTAGATGGAACTAGCTGGAAATATTAGCAGATAGCAAGGATGAACCCTCCTGCATTGAGTAGTGGTGAAACAAACTTTCAACGTGGAATTACTTCACTTTTTCAAAACAAAGGGGAGAGGTTATTGGATTTCTAAAAATTATTAATGCAAACATAAAAAATTCAACATGGAACTTAACAGGGAAACTTCAAGTACTTAAAGTGAAATAATTGAACTTCTCCCTTTCCCCTCATTACCACTCGATGGGAATAAACCTTTGTAGTTTATTGTATATGGTTTCAAAGCTTGTTCTGTGTAGACATATTATTGATATACTGTGATACTTTTATATTATTTGGTAATATTAACTATATCACAGTTCATGCTGTTCTATATAGTCTTTTGAATACAGAATTGTAGTGGTTTTCATTTATATACAGTTAGGGCAGTTCTAGTGTACATTTGTTATTATCACTGAAAGGGAATTATATTGATGATGAGTTCATTCTTGATACTGAAATTGGCCTACTGAGAGGGCCTTTAGTATCCCAAACAGAAAGGCTTCATTTAGTGGAAAAGAACAATATAGTACTCTGATTTTTATTCTTAGTTGTACTTTTGGGCAGGAATCTAAATGTTCATTCACACATAACAACTTAGCTTTGTGAATAATTTCTAGGGTAACTGCTAATTTTTAGCAAAAGTATTCTAGAAAATTTGCTGTTCCTCTTCAGGAGAAACAGTGATATTTTGCTTATGCAAATAATATTGGTCATAAATGATCAGAACTAAAAGTTCCTTGGTGTTTGTATTTCAGTAGCAAGTATGTGTGTATGCGTGTCTGGGACACTAGGTAAGTAATAAAACTTGACCCTCCACTTGATTATAGAGGTAGAGAGAGATTGTAGTGTGGTGATGAAGTCATGAAGGCCCCAAAACAAGTGTAAATAAGTAATTATTAAAGAAAATAGACTTGAGTAGTTGGCTGGGTTTGGAGATTCCCAAGGGATTGAGGAGGCAGCAGCAGGTTTTAGTACATTTAGAATATTAGTGAACGAGACTATTTAGATGTTATGTAGAGTTTTACAGCTAAATTAGAGCCTGGACACTAGGTTTTCTCTATATGCTAAACCTTTAGAGTAAAAAGTAGTGTTTTTTCCCCTTAATATTACATAGAATTTCACTTTGTTAATTAGATAAAAGTATATCTGAGGTATTATAGTGTTTCAGAGTTTGAGGAGTTGGACTTTTTAATTGTAGAAGTGGAGAACTCCTTTGCAGACTTACTCTAAAGCCTTTGGATAAGGAAGTTTTATACCTTTGGTTTATGATCTGCTTGGTCAGTCTTGATGCCTTCATGGACGTGGTCATAAGGATGTTTTTGCAAAGTCAGTGATTAAAATTCTTATGTTCATGGTTGCACTGAGAACAAAAGGATAGGACAAACCCTTTAAAGCTAAGGCACAATCTGTAGAATAGCATGAAAATAATCTCATACGACAGACTCAGCACTTTTGTTTTAAATTTTGGTTACACTGTAGATTTAATTTGAGGCCTTGCACATGCTAGATGAGCACTCTTACACTGTCCTGTGTCCTCATACTTCCTCCCTCCCACTTTTATTTATTTTTTTTAAACTTTAAAGACCAGAGTACATGAATGCTTGCTTGAGCTTGGGCATGTGGCAGTCAGAGGCAACTTAATAGAGTAGTTTCACTCCTTCCACCTTACTGTGGGTTGTTGGTATTGAACTCAGTACTTGCATGCATGGCAAGTACTTCTACCCACTAAGTCATCAGCTGGTTGGCTTTTTTTTTTTTTTAAGATTACTGAGTGTTTTGCCTGCATGTATGTATGTGTACCACAAAATTGTTGTCTTAAAAAGGAAAAAAAAATTAATGAGGGCTGGGGAGATGGCCAAGACAGTAAAGTGTTTGTCAAGCAAGCATGGGAGCCTGAGTTTGAATTAGTGGCCAGGTACTATCCTGGTGTGGGAGCGTACCTTCGTAATGCTGGGGAGGTGGAGTAAGGCAGGATCTAGCTTAGTCAGTTGCCCCAGCTGAATTGAACAGCTCCAGGTTTAGTGAGAGACTGATTAGGATCGACATCACGTCTGTGTATACATGCACACTTACCTACACACATATGCATACACCACACATGCAAAATAATTAAGACTATAATTTTATTATAAATATATTGCTATGTATATGCAAATAATGTATACTGGTTATATATGTATACATTCATATATGTATGTGTCCAGTATTACAGGACCAGAGAGTGGATCCACGTCTCTCAAGTTCCCTATAGCTTACCTGTATACTTCCCTTCCACTTACCTCTTGGCAACCTCTCATCTTTTTGCTGTCCCCATAGTTGTGCTGTTCATGGTGTCATATAATTGGAAACATTCTGTGTAATAGCTTTTTCAGACTGGCTTCTTCAGTTAACAGTACACATTTAAGGTTTCTCCATGTCTCTTCATGACTTGGTAGCTCATTTCTTTCTAGTGCTGGATAATATTTTCTTTTCTTTTCTTTTCTTTTTTTTTCTTTTCAAGGCAGAGTTTTTCTTTGTAGCCCTGGCTGTCCAGGAACTTGCTCTGTAGACTAGGCTGGCCTCGAACTCAGAGATCCTCCTGCCTCTGCCTCCTGAGTGCCAGTATTAAAAGTGTGTGCCACCACTGCCCTGCTATATTTAATTTTCTATAAGTGTATTAAATATTAAGGAAGTGTTACTGATTGACTCTAGATTTGAATAACAAAATTTGCAAGTAGGATCTGTTTGATTCTTTTAACAGTAGGATGAATATATGATAAATTCCTGTTTAGTGAGGATGAAATTGTTTTATTCAAGCATGGCTTGGCACGTAACTGAATGAATTGTAATTATATGAATTGTTGAGAGTTTGGGAAGAAATACAGCTTTTTATAAATAGTGTACTGTGTCAGATATTCTTGAAATCCCGTGTAATTTTACTATCTAAAAATAGTTGCCACCATTATGACTTAAGTTGTGGTAAAATTTGATATTTCAATATAATTGTTTTTTTCTCCATGTGGAAAGTTTTATTGGGAGGGGAGATAGGAAGGGGGTGGGGAAGGAGAAAAGGGGAAAGGGGGGGAGGTACCTCATGGGAATAGAGAAAAAGAGAGTTGATATAATTGTTAATGTGGTCTTTTATGTAAAGGAGACAATTTTTTCTTATTTTATAGTTTTTTGTTTTTGTATTTTAAAGCTGGATTGTGTTCAGAAGAGTCAAATGTGAGGTTGTAAGACAATGTTGTGGAGTTGGTTTCCTCCTCCTACCATGAGGGATTGAACTCTGGTTACCAGGCTTGAGAAGTAAGCACATATACTTGCTGTGTCATCTCACTGACCCATTATGGTGATATTTTATTTGTATTAAAATGTTATTTGTATGTTAATAAATAAAGTTCCCCGGGGGTCAGAGCTATTATTAGCAAGCCATAGGAAAGCCGGGCAGTGGTGGCGTACGCTTGTAATCTCAGCACTTGGTAGGCAGAGCTAGGTAAGTCTCTGTGTGTTTAGGGATACAGCCAGCATTGGATACACACGCCTTTAATCTCAATACCAACCATAGAAGACCTGGAGGTCTATACAGACAGGCAGTGACAAGGCGGTCATGTGGTTGGGTTTACAACCAATGAGAAGGCAGAACAGAAAGTCTATATAAAGACTTTAACACGGGAAGTAGCTCTCTTTCGCAGGAGGAAGGTTAAGGTTTTAGCTCTTAGCTCTGACCTCTTGGCTTTCTTCTTTGCATTGGTTCTGTGTTTCTTATTTTATAAGACAGTTGGTTACATCTACATTTGGCGCTCTACAGCCCATCATAACTTACTTTTAAACAATTCAGAGTAAGCCAGGCTAGTAATCCTACCAAGGCAGGAGGATAGCAATTTCAAGGAAAGCCTGGGCTACAGAATGAATTCTTGGCCAGGCCAGCCTGGGCAACGTAGTGAGACCCTGTCTCAAAATTTTTTGAAAAGGAAGAAACAGGCCTAAGGATATACATCCCAGTAGCATAGCACTTACACAGTACGTGTCTGTCTTCAATACTGCAATCAATCAGCATATTAATCAGTTTCAAAGTAATACTTGGTAAAGTCCTCTTGAGTAGCCTCAGTTTTTTTCTCCTCCTCCTCTTGCTCCTCCTTTTATTATTTTTTTTTTCGAGACATAGTTTCTCTGTGTATTCTCTGTGTAGCCCTAGCTGTCCTAGAACTAGCTCTGTAGACCAGACTGACCTCAAACTCACAGAGATGTGCCTGCGGCCCAGCCTAATAAGTTCTGTTTTTTTCTCCTTTTCTTTTCTCTTCTCTTCTCTTCTCTTCTCTTCTCTTCTCTTCTCTTCTCTTCTCTTCTCCTCTCCTCTCCTCTCCTCTCCTCTCCTCTCCTCTCTTTTCTTTTCTTTTCCTTTCCTTTCCTTCCTTTCCTTTCCTTTTCCTTTCCTTTCCTTTCCCTTTCCCTTCCCTTTCCCTTCCTTTGGTTTTTTGGTTTTTTTCAAGACAGGGTTTCTCTGTGTGGTTTTGGTGCTTGTCCTGGATCTTGCTCTCTAGACTAGGCTGGCCTTGAACTCACAGAGATCCTCCTGGCTCTGCCTCCTGAGTGCTGGGACTAAAGGCATGGGCCACCACCACCCGGCTCTTTCTTTCTCTCTCTTTTTTTTAGTAGCCTCAGTTTTTAAAATTGAGAGACCATGGGAGCCTAGGAGGGGAAAGGAAACTCCATTCTGTGTCATTATTGAAATGGAGAGTTTCCTGATCAAAAGTCTGTCACATCCTTTTGTTTTTATTTGTCTTTTGTCTGAGATAGGAGTGGGGAACACATGTACATACATGTTATATTTGGGGTGGACATATTATATGTATGCAGGTGCATGTGTTTGTACATGTATGGAGGCCAGAGGACAACTTGAGGTATCATTCTTCAGTTAGCAGCCACCTTCTATTTAGTTACTTTTATTTTATTTTATTTTATTTTATTATTTTTTTTTTTTTAAAGGCAGGGTCTTCTACTAGTTTGGGAATTGCCAAGTAGGTTAGGCCTGGCTGGCTGGCAAGCCCCAGAAATTGACTTGTCTCTATCTTCACAGTGCTAGGATTTCAAGCATATACCAGCACTTGGTTTTTGCTCTGCTTTTTTTCTTATTTTAAAAACATGGGTACCAGATATTGATTTTGGGCCCTCATGATTTTGTAACATTCAGTTACTTTGCCTTAACAACTAAGTCATCTCATCAACTTTTTTTACTTTTGAGAAAGGGTTTGTGTAGTCTAGGCTGGCCTTGAACTTGAGGTCCTGCCTCTATCTTGAATGCTGGGATTTCAGGTATGTACCACCATGTCCAGCATATCCAGTATTTTTCAAAATCAGATTTAGTTAATCTTTGCAGAGATAGGGATGAGGCCAAAAAGGTAGGGAAAAAAAAACCCATAAGTATTATAATACCTGATGAACTTTTAAAAAAATTAGTGATTAAGATAGAAGTTACTGTTTCTCTAGATATTTTCCCCTAGAAATGTCTGGAACATTGTTGCTTTTTTCAGTACTCTACTTTAGAGTGAGGAAGGAACTTGTTTAGCCTTGGAGTTTAGGCTGAGATTCTATATATTTTCTTTCTTACAAGTTGAGAAGATTTGTGAGGCGTGGTAGCCCATCTCTTTAATCTCAGCATTTCAGGAGGATGTCTGTACTGCAAGGCCAGCCTGGTCTACATAGTAAGTTCCAGGCCAGCTAGGGCTACATAGAGAGATCCTATCTTTAAAAAATAAAACATTTCCAGAGAAGAAATTTTTTTTTTCTGAGAGCTTAAGGAGTCTTTATAAAAGCTAATAATCTCATCATGTATTCTGCTCAGGTGAAGTTCAGTGTTGTTTCCAGTTTAGATAATATGCCTTATATTTAGTCACAGGCATCAAGTACATGAAAAGCAGCAGAAAAAAATGTAACATGTTTTTAAAAGTATTGCCAAGAAAGGTAATTCCCATTTTGATGCATTTTATCCTAGTGAATGTATTTTGTTTTTAGTGGTGAATCTTTGTTTTGGAAAGAATGGCCATGTAAAAAGTTCCATTCTGTATTCCTTTTCCATCCTCCCTGTCACGTTTGCCCATGGCTTCAACTGCTGCTAAAGCTGACCATCTGCTAGTTCCCTAGTACATACTATCAACTGCTTCTGCACGTTAGGTCCTTGCTACTTCTGGACACGTCACCAGGATAACTTGTATATATGCCTCCACACAAACCTCAGCCTCCCTCCCTTTACTCCATTATGCTATCATGTTCTATCCAGTGGTCATCAGGTTCATTTGATTCTGTCTTGTTAACATTTCTCACATTCCCGAAGCTACTCTTATTTTTGAGACTCATTTTTTCATTTGGATTATTGAAGGAGATTCAAACTTTTCTGATATTGTTCTTTGTTTTTGACATACTTTGTGTTGTCACCATTCACATCAGAATCTTTGTTCAGGGGAAGGAATTTCAGGCTGTTCTTCATAGTCTATAGGATGCTTTTCATTCTTATTTTTCTGAGTAACATTAACAACTAACAGGTACTTGAGGTGTAATAGCACTAAAAAAAAATGATAACCCATTGCCACCTTTCTTTAGAACTGGACATCCCCGACTCTTTTGAACACTGTTCATGCTATTATATCTCTTCAGGTTAGTCTTTTATCTTCTGCACTGACAAGGCTCCGCTCAGATTTTGTCTCATTTAAAATTAAAATCTCGTTTTTTATTATATACACTTGTTCTAAAATGGCCATTATCATTTGTATTGTATTTTGATGAATACTGTGTATTGTGGGATTTTTTTTAGACTTTTTAAAAAAATTCTTTCACAATTTCATAGATGTGTACATTGCATTTCAGTCTGCATTTCAGTCGTATCTGCTCCTAACTCCTCTCTTCTAATCTCGCTGTATTGCCCATGTGACCACCACTTAATCCTCTGAGACCAATTGATGCTGCCAGCTGGAATGTTGACTGATGTTGTTGGCTTGATTTTGTGCAGGTAACCATAGCTACAGTGAGTTCATGAGTGTAACAACCATATCATGTCCAAAAGGCAGCATTTCGTAGCATCCCTCCCTGTCCTCCCAACTCAAGACAGCCTTTCCATCCTTTCTTCTTCAATGTTTTCTTTGGGGGTCATGATAAAGATGTCCCATTTAGAGCTGAGCACTCAGCAGTGATTCTCAGTACTTTGACCAGTTGTGAATCTTGGCATTGCTGCTGTCCACTGCAGAAAGAAGCTTCTCTGGCCAGTTTAGAGAGTAGCACTGATCTGTGGGTATAAACATAAATATTTCAAAGGCTCTATGGCAGTATGTCCATTTAGTAAAACAACAGTAGTAGGTACCCCTGCCCAGGGCCTATGATCTCTCCAGCCATGGGACTTAGACCAGGTTTATAGTATCAGGTATGAATTCCCTCTTGTGGTGCAGGTTTCACATTCAGTCAGGAATCAGTTGTTTTCTCCTATAACCTTCATGCCACTCTTGGACCTTGTGGGTGTATCTTACCTGGCAGGTTAGTATTGTAGCATGTGAGGCTCACCATTGATGGCTTTTCTCCCCTAGCTTCTAGCACTATGAAAGCTAGTTAGCAGGAAGCAAGTTTTCAAGTGAATTACAGCTAGATTTCTCTATGACCTGTAACTAAAGTGTGTTGTGCAATAGGGTCTTACCCTATCTTGTTATGGTAGACAACCAAGACCAATGATAATAGTCTGTGTTGTTTTGGAGGCCTCTGGATCCTCTCTGGTCAATATGTTGCAGGGCAGTCTCCCACACCTCGCACTGAAATTTTCATTTGCTACCTGTGTGTACCTATGCAAGGTACTTGTGTCCAAACTCCTTATACACACACACACACACACACACACACACACACACACACACACACAATTATATATATTTAATTTTCAAAGTAATGGGCTTCCATAGGAATTTTCATAGCACCTTCCAGCACTATGAAAGCTAGCCAATAGGGATGAAGTTTCCAGGTGAGTACCAACTTGATTTCTCCCTGTTCTCTGTCTCAAGTATCTTCAGCAGTAAGGTCTTAACTGTCAGATTCTTGGGTAACTAAGAATATTGGTGTAGTCTGTAATAATGAACACTTTTTAAAGTGTTTATTAGCCATTTTTATTTCTTTTGAGAACTCTCTGTTCAGTACCATGACCCAGTTTTTTTAAAATTGTTTTTTGATGTTAGGTTTGACTTTTTTGTATATTTTAGATACTAATCCTCTGTTTGATAGATAGCTAGTGAAGATTTTTCTGTAGGCTGTCCCTTCACTTGATTGATTTTTGCCTTTGCAGTACAAAAGCATTTAAATTTCATGGTATTCTAATTGTTGATTACTTGCCTTATTTCCTATTCCCAGAGTCCTTACCTGTGCCTGTATCTTCAAGTGCACTCCCTACTTTCCTCCTCTAGCATTGTCAGAGTTTCTGAGGTCCTTGTCCCTTTGGAATTGACTTTGTGCAAGATGAGAGTTAAGGATTTAATTTCATTCATCTATATGTAGATACTCAGTTTTCCTGGCATCTTTGCCAAAAATCAGGTGGCTGTAGCTGTGTGGCCTTATATCTAGGTTCTTTTGTTTGTTTTCTTTTTTTTTTTCGAGACAAGGTTTATCTGTGTAGGTCTGGCTGTCCTGAAACTCACAGAGATCCACCTGTCTCTGCTTCCCAAGTGCTGTGACTAAAGGCAATCACCGCCACTGCCTAGTTAATGTCTAGGTTCTTTATTCTATTCCATTGATCCATGTGTTTGTGCCAGTACCATGATATGTCTCTGTAGTAAACTTGAAATCAGGTATAGTGAATCCTCCAACAGTATTCTTTTTGTTCAGGATTGCTTTGGCTATCCTGGGTTTCTTGTATTTTCATATGACTTTTAAAAGACAGATTTCCCCCCCTATTGTGGTGAATGTCAATAGAAATTTGATTAAGATTGCATTGAATCTGTAGATTACTTTTGGTAAGATTTCACAGTATTAATTTTCACAATTTGTGAGCATGAGAGGTCTTTATCTTCTAGTGTTTTCTTCAATTTCTTTTTTCAGTGTTTTAAAGTTTTCATTATAGAGTATTTCATATTTTTGCTTAGGTTTATTCTACAGTTGTCATTTTTGTTTTTGAGGCTATTGTGAATGGGATTGTTTTCCTGTTAAATATTCAGCTATTGATTTTTGTGTGTTAACTTTGTGTCCTGCTATGTTGTGGAGAGTGTTAACAGTTTTAAGAGTTTTGAGTCTTTAGGATCTTGTATGTATGGAATCTGCAATACCATCTGCAAATAGAGGTGCTCTGACTTCTCCCTTTCTTGTCTGTATCCCTATTATTTACTTTTCTTGTCTTACTGCTCTAGCTTAGACTTCTAGTGCTATATTGACTAAGAGTGGAGAAAGTCAGCAAGGCAACAGTTACCCAAAATGGGGACCAGGACCCTACAGGTCCCCCCTTTTACTGAAAAATGAGCTTCTGACTTAGGTTGTGTGGGACGTCAGCAGGTCACCTTACCCATCATGGAGACGCCTGCCCAGGCCACACAGGCACTCTGTCTTAGGTTGGTGAGCGCCCCCCCCCCCCCAGGCATTACCCATCTCTGAATACTCATTATTGTACAGGCTCAGTCGTGTGTGAGCTGCAGAGTTAACTGTTGCCAAAGATCTCAAAGTGGCGCTGGGCTTGCAATCTGTGTGTTCGACACAGAAAAGACCAACAGAAGTCCTAACCCACCCATAGCCAGTAGGCTAAAGGCAATTGAGCCATTCCCTTCCTTAACGAGCCTTACTGCAAATTGGAGTCTTTGTAAGATGGTATTGCAAAAGCAAATGGAACTTGAGTTTATAAATTTATAATTTTCAAAGCCAATTGAAATATATATAACTATTGAATTAAATTTATCATGCCCAATAGAATGAAAGATTAACTGTGGTAGCTACTTTTGATGCCAGGGTCTCCACTGTGCTAGCTGTAGTAACTAATTATGAAATGGTAATCCCAGAAACAGTAGCAGCGGTGGCTGCCACTGCTGTAACAGCAACAATGGCAGCAGCGATGTCAAATTCTCTTCTGGAGCTTGTGGGCATCCACTGGCATGGACCTTGACCTTGATATCATCCCTATGCTAATTCCCTGCCGGGTTCCACCCTCCTGAATGCTTAAGGGAAGTTCCTTGTCTGTGTATCCTGCATATTGGGCGTTAACAGCTTAGACACAAGATTGTAAAACATCAGTAGTGAACTTCTGCCCTCTAGGTTCTCCCATTGTGCTGTAAGCCTGTATTTAAGACCTCCTCCCTCCTTCAATAAACAGCATTCGGCATTAAAAAAAAAGAGTGGAGAAAGTAGACATCTATACCTTGTTCTTGCTTTTAGTGGAAATACTTTTGAGTTTTTTTCCCCCCCATTTAATGAAACATTATAGGCTTGTAGTATATAGCCTTTGTTAGGTTGAGATGTGTTCCTCCTATTCTAAGGGGGGGGGGGGCAGCGCGCGAAGTGCCTATTCCCAGGGTCTCACTGTGTAACTCTGGCTGTCTTGGAATTACAATGTAGACCAGGCTGGCCCCAAATTCATAGAAATATGCCTCCCTATTCCTCCCTAATACTGGAATTAAAGGTATGTGCCCTGACAACCAGCCCTTTCAGGACTCTTAACCAGATAGAATGCTGTTTTTGTCAAGTTTTTTCCTGAATCTAACAAGATGCTCTATCTCAGAATTTAAGGAACAAAGTTTATCTGTTCCTATACACAGTACTTGGAAAATAGGTCCTCAGCAAACAATTATATTGCAAATATGTTCCCAGTGTATAGACTAATAAATTAATTGAAAAGACAAGACAAACCAGGGATGGTAGCACTTGTTTTTAATCCTAACACTCAGGAGGCTGAAGGAGGAAGATCAAGAATTCAAGGTCAGTGTTGGCTACGTAGGCAGTTTGAGGACCATCTGAGGTGCATCAGACTCTGTGTCAAAGCCAAACAAACAAAAACGTACAAATACAAAGCAAAAGTCATGGCTTTGGAGTGTAGTATTTTTTTGTTTTTGTTACTTTTGGCCTTGGGACACAAATTCACCTGCTGGAAGAATATTTATATGGTTTTAAAAATAACTGTGTGGCTCTTATTCTTTTACTTTCCTTCTATTTGAACAACTTGGATTTGTAGCAGTTTCAGAGTATCTTAGACATTAGATGTCAAAGTGTGGTCCCTGGACCAGATGTATTAGCATCAGAATTTGGACACATGCTCAGGCCTCACTTCAGATTGACAAAGTCAGAAACTCAGTTGAAGTCAGTAGTCTGTTTTAATAAGCTCTCTAAATGATTTTAATACATGAAAAAGTTCAAGAATCACTGTCCTCTGGTCTTATCATCTAAGGAAAATTTTGCCCTTGATATATAATAACAAGATTCCTGCTTTGGAAATAATTCAATAGCTGAAAAGAGAGCTAATATCACTTAACAGCCTAAAATGTGAATAAGAAATTCCCCACTGTGCAATGTAGTTGACTGCTGAATGTTTTAAAAACAGAGAAAGCCAGTCAGTGATGGCAAAGGCCTTTAAATCCCAGCATTCCAGGGAGGTAAAGGCAAGTGGATCTCCGTGAGTTCATGGCCATCCTGGTCTACAAAGTAAGTTCCAGGACAGTCAAGGCTACACAGAGAACCTCAAAAAAACAAACAAGCAAGCAAACAAACAGACCACCCTCCCAACACACACACAAGGGCATTTACTACCTCTTGGAACTAAAATATTTTCTAGGTTATATTATGATCAGCTTGAACAACTGGTGTTTGTGCTCATGGGATGTGTCATGATGGAAAAATGAGATGAATTGTGTGGTGTTTATTGGATTTTTTTTGTTTTGTTTGTTTTTGAGACAAGTTCTCTGTATCTCCAGCTGGCCTCAGAACAATCCTACCTCAGTCATCAGAATTCTAGAATTATCATTGTGAACCATATGGCCCATTGTATATAAACTGTTATCTTTATTTTAATACTGAATTGTAAGTAGTTGTCAGAGACGGTGAACTTGTTATCAGACGTTAACACTAGAAAGTTATGCTTCACAGTAAAAGTAGTGGAGATGAGCTTTTGTTTTTAATTTCTCATAGTTTCTGATAATTGTTTATTTAATTTATGGACAAATTATTTGGTGCTGTTTGTTAAAGCCTGATAAAGAAGACTTTGTTTAGACAGTATAGGGACTGCTTCAGTGGAGGGTTAGGTTCTACCCTGATTACAGCACAGCAAGCTGGAATTTATAGCTATGGAGAATGATGGGGAGGTCAGTGGAGGATTCTGAAGAAACCAACCTAACAGGATTCCTCTTTTTTGGAGACAGGTTCTCACTATGTAGCCCTGGCCGTCCTAGAACACATTATTTGCAGGCTGGCCTTAAACTCATAGAGATCCACATGCCTCTGTCTGCAAGTGCTGATTAAGTTGTGCCACCTTGCCTGGTTTCTAACAGAATTCTGAAGACAGACCAGAGTAATCAGACCTCACCTGAGGCCTGGTAGAGGATGCCTGATCATGTACCAAGGGTTGGCAGATACTGAAGATAGGTAATTTTTTTTTTTGTTAAACTGACTTAGCAGAATTCTTTGCTAAAAGTGAATCTTACAAGGATGTACATTGATGATCCTAGAAGAATCAGAAGCATGACTTAATGTTAGTCATGCAAAAAAAATTGTCAAATTGGTATATTCAACCTTTGTAGCATATCATTTGCATTTTGCTTTTAATAAAACCTAGCCATGGGGCTAGCTGAAATTTATTTCTAAAATGCTCTTCATCTACAATTTTTTTTTAATTGCTTCTGTTCTCAAAGAGCATCATTTTGGTTCATAGCTATATTTGTTGGTCTTTGGGGAATAAAAAAACTTATAATAAAGCATTTGCATAAGTATGTGAGGGTTGACTTTTTGAGCCAAATCTTTCATTATGAACATTCTTTGGCTTATAAACAGATCACAAATAAGCTCTGCTGGGCTCAAGTGTACCAGCTGCTTGAGAGTTATTTGTGGAATTAAAAAATGAATCACTTTTCTGCCAGGTGGCCCACACCTATAATCCCACCCCTCAGGAGGCTGAGGCAATAGGATGGTGAGGTCAAGGCCAGCCTGGGCTACATAAAACAAAACAAAATCTTCCAAGAAAGTGGATCATTTAAAGTTTCCAAGGAAAACTTGCTGACAACTGCTTGTGGCTGCTTCATTTGCCCACCTGGACATGTTACTAGTTTTAAAAGGCCAAGATCAAAGTCAAATAGGACCTGATTTATATTTGGTCTCCCTTCCTTTGATCTCATTGTCTTTGCTTTCTGGGTTAAAGAAGAAATGTTTCTTTGTCTCAAGGTGTATGAAACTGTTTACTTCAACATTGTAGAAGCCTAGACTAAGTGTCTTTGCTGTTTTGGTAACTTACTAAGGAGAACATTCAGTCTCTTAGAGCCCACACTAAGGTTACTGGATATCGAGGTAGCCATTGGAACTGCAGTTATTAGAGAAATGTAAGAGGTCACTCCAAACTTCTGATTCTTTTGTTATTAAAATCTTCCAGTTCAGCAAGGTGTAAAGCACGCCTTTAATCCCTGTACTTGGGATTCCAGGGCAGGCTGATTTCCATGAATTCAAGGCCAGCCTGGTCTACATAGTAAGTTCAGGACAGCCAGAACTACATAGAGAGGCCCTGTCTTAGGAAAAAAAGAAGAAAAAGAAACCCAAACCATTTCAGTCTGTTCCTTAGATTTGGTGTCAAGGTCTATAATTTAAGACATTTTATGAATATTGGTGTTTTGCCTTCATAGTTGTCTGTACCACATGTGTGCCTAGTGTCCATGGAGGCCAGAAGAGGGCATTGGATGTTTTGGAACTGGAGTTACAGACAATTGTAAACGTCCATATGGGCACTGGAAAACTGAAACAGAGCTCTCTGGAAGTGTTAAGCTCTTCAGTGCTAAGTTCTCTCTCAGTGCACTTAACCACTGAGCTATCTCTCCAGCCCCACAAGCCAGAATTGATTATAAGTTTTTATTTTTTACTCACAATCTTACTTCATTTAAGGTTGGTCAGTTTCGGTTTTAAACATGTTGGAATTCTTTGTACTGGTGGTTTTCAATGCTCTTTTAGAAAACTGAAAAATAAAAATTGAGATAGTCGGGCCACTGGGATGGCCCAGCAAGTATGCTTGCCACACAAGCTGATCACCTAAGTTTGATCCCCAGAGAGAGAACTGACTACTGAAAGTTGTCCTTTGGCATATATGTGTCATGGTGTTAACACTCTCAAATGCACAATGAGTAAAGGTTACAAACATTCAGAGCTGGACATGTTGGTGCATGCCTTTATTTTAGCATTCAGTAGGCAGGTGGACCTCTGAGTGAGTTTGAGTCCAGCCTGGTGTATAAAGCAAGCTCTAGGCCAGCCAGGGATACATAGTGAGGATCCTCCACACAACACAATCAGATAGTCTAGATAAGTTTCCCCCATTCCCAGTGAGTGAGTCTCCTGAGTCAAGACTACATTCTTTCAACTTCTTTTTAAAAATTAGCTCCACAGAACACCCAGTACTGGTTTGGATTATTTTTTAAATTACAGAGTAGAATGTTTGTATAATATGCCGTTTTATAATATATTTGGAGCTTCCCAGGTTACAGGTATTTTATATACATGGTTCATGTAAACTTCACTTTACCATCACGGTTAAGATAGGAATTATTGTTCCCATTTTCCAGATGAGAAATTTGAGATTGAAGAAATGGAAGACTCCCATCCATTTCCCTATAAGGTGAGCTGTTGGCTTCATAGAGAGACTCTTAGCTGTCCATTTATCTAACAGTTGTACAGTGGAGACTCAGGGTATTAAGCCTTGGGTCTGCAACACTACAGAAGTCTTGTGCTTATATTTTTCTGAGATGAGAGAAGCCTGTGGCCTTTTAGTCATACTTCTAACTTTTTGTTAGTGACTTTTTTTTTCTTTTTGACAAAGGGTCTTACTGTCTTACTCTGGTTGGCTTGGAACTTATTATGTGGACTAGGCTGGCCCTCAGACTTCTAGATCTGCTTACCTTTGTCTCCTCAGTGCTGAATAAAAGGCCTACATATGCCTGGTTTGTCAATGGCTTTTTTAAGCCCACAGAGCTCAGAAGATTATTGTTTGTTTGCTCAGTCAGTGGGAATTGATAGCAAAACTGAAATAAGAATGCTTGTTGAAGATGACTTTCTCAAGTGCTTTTTTTCCCCTTTGCTTCTTTCCTGGAGTTATTTAAGATGTGGAATGTCTTTACAGTTTCACAGAACTGTTCCACACATGTTACATGATCTTCATAGCATCATTCCTTTTGAAGAAACTGTTGGAAGTGAAGAGGATTTAAGTTGTGGAGACACTAACTTAGAGTGTCACATTTTTCACGCCAAAGTTAAACTAATTTGATCTGAATAAATCAAACCTGATTTTATCTCAAGTTTTTGTGAATTTACAGTTTGGCCTAACCAATATTCAGTGTTTTCCTGTATCTCAATTGTTAAGCCAAACTTATAATGAATAGGCCTTCTTCTGAGTTGGTGAGATGGCTCAGTAGGTAAAGATACTTGCTTCCAGGTCTGATTACCTGAGTTTGATACCTGGGACCTGCATCATAGGACAGAACTAATACAACCTGTCCTCTGACCTACACGTGGCACATGGCCTTCAGCATGCTTCTGCATGTGCACAGTGGAGAAAGAGAGAGAGAGAACGCGCGCACGCACAGCTCGCTCTCTTTCTCTCTCTCTCTCTCTCTCTGAGAGTGGGGGTGGGGGTCTGTTTCTAAAAATAGGCCTGCTCTTTCTTTATGGAGAATATCTACTTTCATAAGGAGAATATATACTGTCTCTCTTTTTGTTTGTTGTTATCTGTGTTTTTGAGACAGGGTTTTATTTGTAGTTTGGACTGGACTAGAATGTTGTACTAACTCTATTCTTAAATATTTTTAAAAATATTTTATTTATGTACATTGGTGTTGAGGGTATTGGATGCCCTGGAACTGGAGTTAGACAGTTGTGAGCTGCCATGTGGGTGCTGGGAATTAAACCCAGGTCCTTTGGAAGGCAGTCAGTACCGCCAGCCACTGAGCCATCTCTCCAGCCCCCTAACTCTGCTCTTACTGGATTCATAATCTCTCAGGTTCAGTGGCTTACAACTTTTAGCAACTGCCAGTTACTTGTGTCAACATATGTGTATCTGTTGTTACCACTCTATCAAGTCTAGTTTGCTCTAAGAATAGGAAGGATTGAAGAATTCCCTTACTTTACATTGTTCTGTTAACATTGCCACAGTGGTCCTCATTTTATTTGAAAAGTTACAGTTAATTTTTTTTTAAAGTTGGGTTCTAAGTTAAATTTGTTGTATGTGTAAAGTTCTGTTTCCCAGACTGTTGTAAAGCAATGCCAAAGGTTGCTGTATGTGGTCTGTTCAGCATTTATTTCTTTGGAGACACACAATAATAGGTAACATTTTTGAGTGCTTAGTAGTGCCATGTGCTGTTGTAAGCTGTGTTGTTTTCTTTAATCCTCACAATAACCCTCTAAGGAAATTGCTATTATTAGCTCCTTTTTACAGATTAAGCAGATGAAGCTCAGAGAGGTTAGGCCACTTGCCTAAGGTTAGACAGTTAGTAACAGGACCTTATGTGAACCCAGGCATTCTGATTTTACTGTTTGTTAAATTTAATCACTAAACTATGCAGACTTTTTATTTTTTTGGCATCAGCTAGATTTCCCTGTTTTTCCAAAGCAGAAAAGCTAGTTAATTTAGGCTAACCAAAATCCTATTGCTATTTTGGATGGTATAATTTCATAACCAAAGGTGGGCTTTGGTTTATAATGTTTCTGATACCCACACTTTGACATGTTTGCTTGATTGAAAGACTCAGGCTTGAATTTGGAAAATGTTTTGTGATGGCTGCCATCTCTGCCTAGTGCTAGTGATCAGGATAATCCAAGAGTTTACCAGCGCTTCCCCCTTCGCCAACATCTTCTGCTGCCGAGAATGAGATTGCCCAATTTCTACTACTTTGAGATCTTCAGGACTGTTTTACTCTTGGTTGGTATACATGGAATGAGTGAGTGCCTGTGGACTTTTGACCAGTTTAGTGTTAAGTGATGGTGATACATGGTCTGCTTAATTAACAGTAAAGATAGGCAAGCTATCTAGGCTCAAGTCTATGACATTTTTACAGCAATTTCATGGAGATTCTCATTCCCTGTAACCACACTGAGCTATCAGTAGGCCTTGCTCAGTATTTTTGAGGTAGGTGATTTGAATTTGTGTGTATGTGTGAGAGAGAAAGAACAGACACAATTTCTTGAATCTTTTGCTATCATTTCTTTTTATTTTGAGATATGAAGGAGAGATAGCATGAGCCACCTACAGGAATCTATGGTACAGGGGCTTGAAGGGAACAGCTCTTTCCTTTCCTTTCCTTTCCTTTCCCTTTCCCTTTCCCTTTCCCTTTCCCTTTCCCTTTCCTTTTCCCTTTCCTTTTCCTTTTTCCTTTTTCCTCCCCCCTTCCCTCTTCCCCATTTCCCCTTCCCCCTTCCTTTTTTTCCCCTTCCCCCTTCCCCTTTTCCCCTTTCCCTTTTCCCTTCCCTCCCTCCCTCCCCTCCCCTCCCCTCCCCCCTCCCTCCCTTCCTTCCTTTCTTTATAAAGAAAGTGGCAAGTGTAGGCAAGATTTAAAGGCCTGACCTTGGCAGCAGTCAGCTGAGGGAGAGAAGTTAATATTACCTGTTACTGTGGTTGTCTTGAAGGCAAGTAAGAATTTGATGGTAAAAATTCCTTCCTCTTTTTTAAGGTATATGTGGAGATAGTTTTCTTGAGATTGGGTTCACCTTGGCTCTTCTGTGTTCCCTCTCTATTTTGCACTCTGTTTATATCTACACACCCAGGTTTTCCTGAACCGAGAGCTCCTCTTTTTCCCTGCTGCTAGCTCCAGCTGTCATCTCCGCTTCCCATCCCCCAACCTCAGCTATGCAGATTTTCATTACACTTTGCTGGGGTTTGCTGCCTCCATTTTCACCCCTCTTTAACACCAGCTTCTATTCCCTCCCTCCATCCCCAAAAGCCCTGTATCATTGTTCAAATAAGCGCTCCTGGAGGTCCCTAACTTCAGGCAATTGTGTACTTTCATGTTGAGGGCACAGTTTGTTTGAAAGCCCTTGGTGATGAAAGGCAGGGCAGTGAGTCAGGTTCTGAGCTGCTTCTGAAAGCTGGTTCTTCTGAATTGGAGCTAATTTTGGGTAGATAATGAGGTGGATGATTGCTAATAACCTTCCCTTGCTAATTGTGATTTATTTCCTGGTGCTGTATAGAGAAGTTCTTCTTTCTTTTCCTCTCTTTGGAGGGGAAATATTTACATGGCTTTTTTTGATAAGGGTTCAGCTATCAAGGAGTCTCATAGTTTCTGTAGAGACAGTATAGTTTGTGGGAAAGAACCTCAGAGTAAGAATTAAAGACACTTTAGTTCCAGGTAAACTCAGGCTTAGCCACTAAAGTGGTCTTGGTTAAGTGGAGGATATATAGTGGTTTGTGTCTAAGAATTAACCAATTAATTACTAAATTAAATGATAAAGTATATCATTAATTTACTTTTAATGATTACAGACACTTGTCTAGCCTTGTAAGACACATTGACTGCAGTTGTAGACAGTGGTGTTAAGAGATCATGCTTTGGCTTTGGACATATCTAGGTTCTGTGCTAGACTCTCATGATAATGGGCAAAATAGCCTTTCCCCGCTCTTGCAGTGCAAGAGATTCAGACCCAAGCAAGGGCTTGTGTATATTAGGCAAGCACTCTTAACACTGAGCTACATCCCCAGCTTGTAACACTTAACATTTTTGGACCATAGTTCTATCTTTAAGGGTTTCAACAATAACTATTTTATAAAGTAGGAGAGCTGGTGTGGTGGTGCACGACTTTAATACCAGCACTCAGTCAGAGGCAGACGGATCTCTTAGTTTGAGGCCAGCAGTCTACAGAGTGAGTACCAGGACACCTAGGGCTATACAGAGAAACCCTGTCTCCAAAAAAACAAACAAACAAAAGGCAGTATTGGGAATAATGTAGACAGAGTGCCTGAAATCTAACACATACTTAGAAAATGTTTCCTTAGATCAGGGAGGACCTCATGAGCCTCCATCCCTGACCAAGGAGTTATTGCAAGTTAATGGCTTCTGGAGGACAGAAAACTCCTTGGTTTTTTGTTTATTTGTTTTAAGAGTATGATCCCTTGTTAGCTGGACCACACTCCAGTAGATGGTCTCACATCCATAGGCAGCTCAAAGTGGATGCAGTGGGTCATTAAAAAAGAGGTATGTATGGGGAGGGTTGGGGAGGAGAGGGGGGAGGAAGGAAGGCTGGAGAGATGGCTCAGCAGTTGAGAACACTGGCTGTTCTTCCAGATGACTGGGTTCAATTCCCAGCACCCACATGGCAGCTCACACCTGTCTGTAACTCCAG
Organism: Peromyscus eremicus; assembly: GCF_949786415.1. Classification (NCBI taxonomy): domain Eukaryota; kingdom Metazoa; phylum Chordata; class Mammalia; order Rodentia; family Cricetidae; genus Peromyscus; species Peromyscus eremicus. The sequence continues at coordinate 53,080,377 of NC_081422.1, forward strand.
TCCCAGGATTATTAACACCCTCATACAGACATACATGCAGGCAAAACACCAGTGGACATACAATATGAGTGTGCAGTTCCTGATAGAGCCAGAAGAGGGAGTCTGATTTCCCTGGAGTCTCTGGAACTAGACCCATTTGGTTATAGGAACCAAACCCAGGTCCTCTGCAAGAGCAATACGTGCTCTTAACCACTGAACATATCTCCAGCGCCTTCTATTTTGTTTTTAAAAATTTGCATCTTATGATTTACCAGTTTAAATAATAAATTTGACTTGGGCTTGATATGACTGATACATGTAGCCTTTTTTTTTTTTTTTTTTTTTCCCCTGAGATGGGATTTCTCTGTGTAGCCCTGGCTGTCCTGGAACTCGTTCTGTAGACCAGGTTGGCCTTGAACTGAAAGATCTGCCTGCCTCTGCCTTCTGAGTGTTGAGATCAAGGACGTGTGCCACCAAGCCTGGTCTAAGCCTGACCTACAGGTAGGCATTTGAACTGAATTAGATCGTCATATTTTCCTTCTTGGTAGGAAATCTTGCCTGGGGTAGCAGGACCAGCCTGAGTAATTTGCTTTGTTTTGTGCAGTGGGAATCATGTTTACATCCTTTTCTCAATACTTTTGAATTGTGTAATATTGAGATTTGGGGTTGCACTGGAGTTATGGATTGTATTGATTTGGATCATCCTTTTTATATTAGCTTGGTCAACAGATTGGTAAACAGGTTTAACTTTAATAGCTTTGTGCTGTTCAGAAGAAAGTAGAAAATATGCAAGTCTACTAATAGTTTCTAGGATATTGTCAAGTACTTAATTACAGCATCTGAGGGATATAAGAACCCTACCTTCGTGGACAGTGTCAGAGTAAGATGTGATTTCTATTAAGTGGTCAAGAATATGATTAAAACAATCTTCACAGTGTTTTAAGAACTTACTGATAGGTAGTTTTCACTGGTGATGACACTAATAGTAAAACCCAGCTTCCTGAACCTCTCCCCTTCTATTTGTAGGCGTTGACTTTTTGACATTCGTAACAGTTTATGAGGCTGACTGAGACATGACCCTTTAGATCTAGCAGCAAGCTCAGCTCTATACAGGACCTTTGGGGCTCTTTTCTATGTTTATTAAACAAACTTCTGTGTCTGAGATTGACATTTGTTTGACCTGTTGGGGCTTGTATTAGATAGTTTCTTACAAGGAATAAATTCTAGATCCAAAGGGGAAGTTTCAAATAGCCATATTCAAAGTACAACATTTAGTATAAGCCTGTTAATTACTGTATTTCTTTACTATTCACTCTGAAAGCTAGTTGATAGGCCAGAATGAATTTGGAGGTCTTGACCTGTACTTGAATGCGACAGTCAGCAACCTCCTTATAGATCTACAGAATGGGATTTGTTTCCACAGGCAGATACTGCTGTGGCTATAAACAGTAATATTTCTACTTACTAACCTTCAATTTTAGGTAACTAATTACATCCTTGGTACCTAGACTATAGAAAAACTTGCATTTTTGTTCTCTCTGTCCTCCGGAGTGTTCTTTAGTATTGGCAATTCTGACCTGGTAATCTGTTCACTGCAGGTGAGCATGCTTAGCTCATGAGCCAAGCTACTCAGACTGTCCTCCTCTAAATTCATGACTTACACTTTAGGGCGTTGCCTAATTGGTAGAAATTTGAATAAATTTGGGGAGTGAAAGAGTGAGTGGATGGTTGCACTGTGGTGTCTTTCCCACTATAGGCTCTACTCCAGGTTTTAAAATAAGCCTGGGTGATGATAATGATTAAAACAATCAGTCAAACAAACAAAACCCCAACTCTTTCTGCCACTACTACCTTGCCTTATAGACAACAAGTTATGGGCAGGTAGACATAAGTAGGCATGAGCTTTAGTTCTGAGCAGTGCCCTCGAATGCAAGTTGAGGCATAACCTTCACCCTTACAGTATAGTTCATCAGTGTCAATTCTCATCCTTTTTGTATTGACTGCTAGCAACCAAATACTTTTTAGAGAGAACCTATCAAGAACCACAGTTATTTTTCAAAGACTGGCTGTTGAGGAGATTTACTAGTAGAATTTATAAGGATCATGAAGAGCATTGTCCCTCTTCTCACTGGCATTGATTGGGTTGCTGTTAGTGTTGGTTCAGCTCCTGGGCTGAGCTCAATAGTTCTCACTTTGGTGTGAAGTACAGACTGTGCCTTATTTTTCTGTTCCTGAGGGTCTGTATTCAGATAGGTTGGCATAGACAGCTAGGCTGTTTGTTTGCTATGGGCCCAGGGAAGATTAGGAGATGGGAAAAGACTAAACTAAGGATAGTACCCTGCATGTGAGAATTTTGCTGCCCTTCAGCTGAAATTTGGACTCTGGATAACAAGAGAAGGTACCAGTAGATGAGTTACTACTTCTTGTTGAGGCTTAGGACAGATACTGCATCTCTAATGAAATGTTTACCCATTCAAAAAAGATCCTGACTTGGCATAAAAACCCATTGCCACTTCCTGTTATCTTCCATCATTTGCCTGAGTTTGGAAAGGTAATGGTTTTGTGCTGTTGGAAGGATGCTCTTTCCAAGACCCAAGGCTTTCTCATTCCTACCAGCTGGGCCCATTGCTAAAATGCTTTCCAGTGGGCTTGCTTCTGCCTGGCCAGCACCTGGGCTGCCCCAGCTTGTAATTGGCCTGCCTTTGCTTCATAAGCTTCCCAGGGTGGTTCTTCTTCTAAAAGCTTGTATGAATTGCTATTACTGTCTCTTTATAGTTTAAAAATGAATCCTTTTTTGTTCTCTGCAACTCATTTGCTTTTTTTTCTTTTCTTTTCTTTCCTTTAAATTATTAACACCTGTTGATTCTTTTGTTTTTTTTTTTCTGGTTGGCCTGTCACTGCATTCCTGCTCCCCCTCCCTCTAGCTGGGTTTGTCAAGTCGCCCATGTCAGAAACTAAGCTCACGGGGGACGCCTTTGAGCTGTACTGTGACGTGGTCGGGAGCCCCACGCCAGAGATCCAGTGGTGGTACGCAGAAGTCAACCGGGCAGAGTCTTTCAGACAGCTGTGGGACGGTGCTCGGAAGCGCCGTGTCACCGTAAACACCGCCTACGGGTCAAACGGCGTGAGTGTGCTGAGAATAACCCGGCTCACCTTGGAGGACTCTGGGACTTACGAGTGCAGGGCCAGCAACGACCCCAAGAGGAATGACTTGAGGCAAAACCCTTCCATAACATGGATTCGAGCCCAGGCCACCATAAGCGTCCTTCAGAGTGAGTCCAGCACCCTACAGTAGTAGTACTGTAGTCTTTAGAGGTGGCCCAATGACCCTTCCCTTCTGCTTCCGTTCCCTCTACCCCAGTATGATCGCTAACCCCACCCCTTGTCTTCGTTTTTTCAAATCCACGACCCTTCTGGTTGTAGTGTATGAAAACATTTGTGGCAATTTTTTTTTTTTTTTAATTTGCCGTCCTTTCTACTTCCCTTCTCCCCCAACCCTTCTCTGTGTCTTTCTCCTCAGGAACAAAGAACTTGAGGAAATCCATGACTGTCCAAAGTCAGCTGCGCTGGGAAGAGGTGGGGAGGGAGAACTGGGGAAGCAAAATTTTTTTAGAAGCACAAATGCCAGGCAGTCCAATGAGGGTAGTGTTGAAACTGTTTCTTTCCCTCCTCCTTAATTTTGTAGTAGGTTTCCTGCTATCCTTTTGCTGATTGCTTCTCTGGTACCTTTCTTTTTTTGTTTCTCTCCCCACTCTAACTACTTTTATTTCCCCTGTTCATCTGTTGGAAGTTTTCTGAATAGCTAGCTGCCTTCACCTCTGGTTTTAAGTTTGTGTCTGCCCAGCCTTTTCCCTCTCTGTGACTTGGTGTTATCCTGTTTTGTTGGTGGGAATGTTGCTATGGTGCAGCGTGGTGGTGTGTGTTTTGTTGGGTGGCATGTAAGCTTGGATATTCCATAGCTCCAGCTCTTTTTCTTTTCTAAAGCAGTGGCATGTGCTTCTCTGACAGCAGACCTCCAATGCAACAGCACAGTTCTTACTGAGACTGTTTTCTTAAAAGTAGCTGCCTGAGATTCTCTCCCTTATTCTTGCTATCAGGAGCTAAGTGGTCTGAAGCTGCAAATTATATTGTTTTTAAAACTATTATGCTGTCTTTAAAGTTGGAATTGTATTTGATCCCTGTTCACAGACAGCTTGACTCTGATGTTTGCACAAAGTTCCTTATCCTGGTGGATGATAAACTCCAGGATAGTTTGGAAACCGTTCACACTGCCTCTTTATTTGTCTTCAAAAAAGAAAGCTGTTAAATCCCAACCCCAGTCCTCTTGAGTCCTTTGTTGTACAAGTTAGGTTTGGGTGGCCAGTTCTCTTTCTGAAACCTGCATGGTAGGAAACAGAGCCCACCACAAAATCAGTGCTCTCACCAGGAAGGGTTCTAGTCCTACATTGGACTTATTTATGACTGAGGGGCATTCTCAATTTAATAGAGGGGCCTCATACTGTTGTATGATCTTGAATGGCTCAGTGAGAGACCTGTAGCCATTTTTAGCATGAAGAACTGACTGATTTAGGGAGAATGAAGTTTAAGTAGTAAAATAGACTATTTTTTTTTTTTTTGTGAGAAATTTGGTGGCAATGCAGCAATAGGAGAGGGTCCCTGAATCTTTATACTTGTAATGGAAAAATAGCAAATTAGTGTCTGTTTTGTACCCACTTGAAAAACTGGGGGAGGGGTGTGAAAGGGAGACAGGAGAGGCTGTTGCAGTTGCCACTGCTGAATCAGAGAACCTGCTTCTGTGAAGGGGAAAAGAAAACTTGTCTATGTGAAAATGGGGACTATTAACCCAGCAATTTTTCTTTCTTCTTCTTCTTTTTTTTTTTTAAACAAATTTTTCCCCTTTGCATGCCTCCTTCTCCTGCCCCCTTGCTCCTTTCCTTAAACAAAAAGCAGAATTATCCAAATGGCCACAAAGGTCTGTAGAAGTTTATAGTCATAGACTGGGCATTTGGTAGTTTTACTTCCAAGAACTTTAACTTGTAGCTAAAAAGACCATGCCTAGAGAGTATAAAAATAGGGCTTTGGGGTTACCTATGTATCAGTTCCTAAGAACATATAGTACTTCCCCAGTTTACTTAGAAATAAGTTTATTAACTTATGGGTATCTGCATATACTTGAGCCACAGCCTGCCTAGTTAGTCTCTCCCTGGATATCCACATCAGTTGGTTAACACAAGTTAGCTGTAACATCCTGAGTTTAACTTTAATTGAATTGTTTTGTGATCGTAGGCCTCCCTAGAAACATTGCCTCCACAGGGAGGTTGGAATCTTCTAAGAATGATATACCAGCAGTACTTTTCTCAAAGGTCTTTAAATAATGTAAACCAGAAGAGAAATGGGTCCAGTTTTTAGGCTTTCTTTGCCATAATATGTTCTTTACATATACATGGTGGCCAGGGTAAGGGTCCTACCTGATGCTTCTAAATAGGAGTCAGTGATAGGTAAAAATATTTGAATTCTAAATGTTCATCTCTCTTGGACTTTTCACTGGGTAGCACTGGGCCACAGAGCTAAATGTCTCACCTTCATCCTGGTGTAGAATACAAATGGAGTACTGCAGCCAAGGAACCCAGTAATCATAGGAGTCAGGTCATCCCACCTACAGTCCTCCTCTGATACAGAATCATATTTAAAGCTAATCAACTTGCTCCCAGCTGACTCTCCTGGATCCTTAACATTTAAGGGAAAAAGTACTTTCTTTTGCCTTCTAAGATTTCTTGGCAGAAAGTCTACCAGATTGCTTTCCTCACCTTCTTAATCTCCCTGAGCTGCAGTGGCCATTTGCATCGTCACAGGTAAGAGTAGCATTTACTTTGCCTCCTTGTGTATAAACATCTGGAAACTCTTGGCCTCGTTCTCCGAGTTCGCCCTTTCTCAGTGCATCTGAGAGGAAGAACTGGGAGATGATTCCCAAGTGGGACAGAAAATGAAATTGGACAATAAAAATTCAGTGAAAACTTGAAAGTGTGTTTGGGTTTAATGTTGTTTTTGATACTTTTTTTTTTTTTAAATTTCTCTTCTGTGGAGTACTGGTTCTATCCTTTTCTCTTCTGTTTTTGCTTGGTTTTAATTTTTCTTGGAATTGTGATGCTTTCTGCTGATGGTGTATGTGCGCCTTCCATTGCAGGATTTGCAGCTATTCTGCTAGACTTACTAAAGCCCAGGGAATTGGCTTCTGTCCAGTGTGTCTGGAAACCACAGGACACCACTGCGCTAACGTGTTTACATGCATCTGCTTTTGTCTTAGTGGCTGCTATGCCTCCATTATTTGTATATAGAGACCGTTTGGTGTTACTGAATAGGACCAGTACTGAATGGAAGATAACCATTATCCTGTTGTCAGAATTGGAAATAAGTTAGAATCAGTTTGTTAATTGAGGCAATTTCAAGATTTACTTTATCATAAGATTATCAAGATACTAATATTATAAGTTAGTATAATGCAGAAGTTACATGGGTTAGGAAGTCATTAAGGCATTACATTTTCCAAGTATCTTGTGACTTCTCCATCCTCTTCCCTCCTCTGTACTAGAAAAAGAAGCAGTTTCAGAAGAGGGAGGTAGTTCTATCCTCAAGACTTAGAACCATTCTTTATAAAATGATGAGGTGAGCTGCTGTGGAAATATATACTAGAAGTAGCCAGATACAGGGAAGTGGGAAATCAACCATGGGTGTTTGAGAAGGGGTGTGGGGAGGAGGCAAATACCTCTTAATGTGAATGGGGAAAGGTGATTGGTTGAGACTTCACCTGAAAGAAAACGTTTGATCCAAAGTAGGGGGGAAAAAATAAACCTGGGAAAAGATAAAACACATATGCAACATAGTCCTGACTATAATATAGAAATGAAAATTTCAAAGTTTTTCAAGATAAATCTTCCAGAAATGATTCGATGTGATTTATCAATTTTCTGCTTAATGGGTTCTATTTATCTAATTGTAGGTTATTTTTGTAGACCAAGTGCTATCTTAAGTTACCCAAGCCCAGAATAGAACCATAAAGAAAAAAGTCTTTACCTTGTGTTAAGGTGAAGGTTTTTGGGGGCTAGGAGGTGTTGGGAGTGGGGGACAGGGTAAGGACACTCAGTCAGATGTATTTTATAGGGACATTTTTGCCACTGATAGTAATTAGGGCCTTGTACAAGTCATTTCACTTCTCTAGCCCATAGGAGAGAAGGGTAAAGTCTAAGGGCTTGTAGTTCTAAGTTTCTAGGAGCCCATATGCCAAGACATATTACACTCCAGTATAATTGTGTTGTCTTGCAGTGAGTGTGTGTTAAAGTGCAATTCTGAGAAGGTTGTTTTGGGAATAAATATGGGCTGGAGAAAGAGTCAGTGGTTCTTTAAGAAGTTACCCTCAGAATTTGAAAGAGTGCGAGAGACTTACAATGGGAAGTTTACTTTTAAATCTAGTACCCTTTCTATATGAAGGCCATGGTTGGTTTGCTCTAGGTAAACAGATTCCAATGTGGGAACAATCATACATGTATTATATGTTGCTGTTCCTAGGCCAGTGGCTACATAAGGAGTCTGACATACTGCCTTTGCATTCAGAACGGCAAGGTAGAGCTCCATTTTCTTATAGATGCTGAATTGGCTGGTGGTTCTTAAAATTCATAAAATTGTGGTATTCAAAACTGTAAGTGGATTGTTGCCAGTGCAAGCACATGTAATACTCTCATTCTTTCACGTCTAGGCCAACTGGTCTTCAGGCTGTTGTCTGCGCTAGTGGTCATTTGCTTATGATCATTGTTTTTCCTTTTTTAACTTCCTCCAAAGTGGTAAAGTGAAAGTCCTAATGTAGTCCTGTCTGCCTGCCTTCTTTTTCTAGTCTCCCCGTCCTACCCCATCCAAGTCTCAGGCCAGGGCTGCAAACAATGGAAAGCTATGGCACTCTGTCATTGTGTACTCTAATTACAGAGCCAAGAATTGTCACCAGTGAAGAGGTCATTATTCGAGACAGCCTCCTTCCTGTTACCCTACAGTGTAACCTCACCTCCAGCTCTCACACCCTTATGCACAGCTACTGGACAAAGAATGGGGTAGAACTCACTGCCACTCGTAAGAATGCCAGCAACATGGAATACAGGTGAGAGGGACTAACATTCTTGGGAACAAGGGAGAGAGTATGGATAAGATTACTTGTTCATAAACCTTAATTATTAGCAATTTACATTTATGTGATGTAATTATGAGTATGAAAATGCTACTTAAAAGATACATTGTGGAGCTTGGTGAGATGGCTCAGCAGTTAAGGGTGCTTGCCACCAGGCCTGATAACCTAAGTTTAGTCTGAAGTCCACATGGTGGAAGGAAGAACCAACTCTGGCAAGTTGTCTTGTGTGGGCATGTGTGTGTATATACACTAAACAAATAAATGTTTTTTAAAAAGAGATATGGCCGGGCGGTGGTGGCACACACCTTTAATCCCAGCAGCACTTGGGAGGCAGAGCCAGGTAGATCTCTGTGAGTTCGAGGCCAGCCTGGTCTACAGAGTGAGATCCAGGATAGGCACCAAAACTACACAGTGGAAACCCTGTCTCAGGGAAAAAAAAAAAAAAAAAAAAAAGTAAGAGAGAGAGAGAGAGAGATACATTGGGTGTGGTGGATGTGATCCTAGCACTTGAGAGGCAGAGGTACACAGATCTTTGTGAGTTCAAAGTCAGCCTCATTTACGTAGTGAGTTTCAGGACTGCCAGAACTATGTAGAGAGACTCTGTCTCAAAACAAACAAACAAAAAACCAAAACAAAACCCAACAAAAAGGGTGGGGTGAGGTAGAGACAGAGACACACATTGTGAATTTTTTTGTACAGTGAGTTGAACTGGTTTCTAATCTGGACCTTTACCTCTGTAGTGATGTGTGTTTTCATGCTTCTCTAAAGGTCTTTCTTATGTGTCTTAGCCTCATTAGAAATTTTACATGTACATGTTGAAAAGACAAATTTGAGAATGTTTCTATAGAAAATTTAGTATGATCTCATTCATTTCAGTGAACTGAACTCTTCTAATTTTGTCTGTCTGTCTATCTATCTATCTATCTATCTATCTATCTATCTATCTATCTATCTATCTTTTTTGAGGCAAGGTCTCTTTATGTAGTCCTGGTTTTCCTGGTATTCTCTATGTACAGGCTGGCCTCCAACTCACAGAGGTCCTCCTGCCTCTGCTTCCTAGTACTTCTGAGTCCTGCAATCAAAGGCATATACCTCTGTACTCAGCGTTGGCCCTCTTAGATGGTCTAGTCTGGTGTATCTGAGGCAAGGCCCAGGAATCTGTCAGAGATTTCTAAATGACTCTAGTGGGCAGTCATTTTTAGAGCCATAGATGGTCCTCTCACTGTGATAGTTAAGAAACAGAAACTGAGAACAACAGGGAGTTATTTGCTCAAGGAGTCAATATTAGTTAACAGTTGAGTCGCAGTTAGAATACAGGCTCTTGACTTACTTCAGTAGTCAGAAGCAAAGTAAAGTTAGCTTTGAAACTTGACTCTTGGGACAAGGGATTTTTCCTATGAATAGGTGTCCTAATGAATTGTCTTCTAGGAGTAACATCACCATAATCTAATCAGGACCAGTAGATACAATGTTCTTTAGTGGTCTGGGGTGAGGTTGGTAGCCTAGAAATACCCTCTGAATAAAGGGTATTGCTGGTCTTAGTTACCTGGAACCCCAGTGATTTGGTGCCTTTTAGAGTGCTGAGAACACTTGGCAACCCATCTTTCAGAAAAGTTTGTTTGCAAAGAGATCTGGAAAAGGATCAGCTCATCCCGCTTGGCAGGATGACACAATATCAAGAAATAGTGCTGAAGGGAGACCAGGAAAGCCTGTGGACTTAGCAGCAAAGACATTCTGCAGTATTTCCACATCACTTAGATTTTCAGGCCCTTATTTGATTGGTCTACATGAGTTTGTAGGTCCTCATCCTGTTTTCAGATGAGGAAACTAAGGCTCAGAGAGTAGTAGGTCTTGGCTGCCTATATGGTCAAATATTACATTATATTTGTACCAATGTGCGATTTCATATCTACTTTGAATAAGTACTTTCCTCCCAACCTGTACCATACACTTAGTGGCAACTTGCTCTGTCTCCACTGTGGTTTCTTCTGATGCTAATTGAGAATTTAGTCTTGACTGAATTTTCATAGTTTGGAAAGTGTTAACCAGGTGGAGCTCTTGGGTGGTATTTATTCCATACCTCTTTCGAGGAAGCAGGTATCAACTAATCTTTCCCTGGGTTTTGTCTTGCCCACAGAGCTGTCAGCTGTAAGTAAATAAAGTTTCTGCTTGACTTTATCAGCTGTCTCTCTGCCTCTGTTCCTGTCTGCCTCAGTGTACTTGATAGTCTCTGGGTTATGGAATAACAGCTTAGATATTCTTGGGCTACTCAGGAAGTCAGCCATTGAATCAGCTTTAGAAGACTGTTCTGCCTACCTACCCTGTAGGGAACATTGTCTGTTTGCTTCAATTTCCTTCCCAATAGTTAGTCCAAGGGAATGGTTTTGGGAGATTGTAAACACAAAGGCGTGCCCTTGAGCTTGGGAGTCTTTTTTTCTAGGTATTCTTTGTGGAACTTAGAGTCAGCCAAACCCTGAAGATATGGCTGTTGCTCATTCCTAGAATACTTAAGAACAGCTTATATGTGTGTATTTTGAGAGCATAGATTCAAGGTGGGATATTTGTGTCAAGTTGAGAAGACGTCTTGACTGCTCCTTTTAGAATATTGTGCCGACATAGATATGCTGAGTCAGTTCGTATCTGTGGTTTCTTAACTTGTGTTTCTTTTTTTGTAATGAACAATAAGATGGGTAAATTCATTGGGCCAGTAAGTAGTTACGAATAGGAGCTTTTATTAAACATTAATTTCTGCAGAGGAGGTTTGATTATCCTTTAAGAATATGGCTCTAGCCCTGTAGTAGCATTTATCCTCTAATCTGGGGGTAGCTGAGTTTTTTGTTTTTGTTTGCTGCAGTTAGTCTCTCTGTCTCTGGTCTGTGTGAGGTTGGCATCAGCTGTGAGACTTGAAGGGAACTAATAATCCTGGCCACACATGGTTCTTACAGTAATTTCTTAACTTGGTCTGGGTCCACACACAGTTGTTTGCTCTGACTGTATTTGTTCGTTTATTCACTTGTTTATTCTTTTCTATTAAACAGTATGAGTACCAGGTGAGGGCTGAGTGTAGAACTGTGTACCAGTTAAACAGTGTCTACATAAAACTTGCTCTGTTGTGGATATCAATCAAGCAATATCATAAATACATGATTATGCTTTGTGGTAAGTGCTGGGAAGAACCAATGTGATAGTAATGGTGGAGGAGGACATTTAGATGAGGTGAAAGTGAGATGTGAGCCCAGACCTGACAGAAGAGTATGCCAGGGGATAGGAAGAGCAGTGCAGGAGCATTGTATGGAGATTTTGAGGTGGAAACAAGTTCGGCATATTAAAACACTGCAGAGTGCCTAGCAGAGCTAGAAAAGAGCATGATTTTTTTTTTCTTTTAAAAAAGCTGGATCTTAGTGGATAAATGTTCTCTTGGTAGGTTTGGTTGTTTGTCTTTTTAAAAGAAAACTATGCTTGAACCTCTTTGTGTGTTGACTTCCTGAAAGGCATGCTACTTAAATCAGATCTTCAGAGAAGCTCAGAAAGACTTGTGAAACACCCCACCCCTTTGTCTGTAGCCTCCAGGAGAGCAAATTTTTATTGATGGTTCTGTATTTCAATATAAATTGTGCTTGGTGAAGCATTCTTTTTTGGTTTTTCGAGACAGGGTTTCTCTGTGTAGCTTTGCGCCTTTCCTGGAACTCGCTTTGTAGATCAGCCTGGCCTCGAACTCACAGAGATCTGCCTGCCTCCGCCTCCTGAGTGCTGGGATTAAAGGCGTGCGCCACCGCTGCCCGGTGAAGCATTCTATTTTTGATTGCTTGTTTTGTAGTTGTTTCTCCCAATAAACTATAGCTAAAGACCAGAAGCCCATTCCATTTCTATTACTGGTACCCAGCAGATAATAAGGCATTAATATTTGGGAATACATAAAGGAAGGCTTTTATGAGCAAGAGGTGAGTTACAATGAAGAGCAGGATTTGGAAAGTATGATGCCATCTTGTTACCCATTTGCTTTGCCTTCTGTTATATTTTGACCATTCCTAGTTACCTCATTTCATTTTTCTTCTTATCTCTGCAGGATCAATAAGCCAAGAGCTGAGGATTCAGGCGAATACCACTGTGTATATCACTTTGTCAGCGCTCCTAAAGCAAATGCCACCATTGAAGTGAAAGGTACAACCTTCAAAGACTTCAGTATTAGCCTCTTGTTTCTTCTGAGATACTACCTGGTTCTGGATGCCTGGCCTTCAAATTCCTTTTATTTCCATTTTGAGAAGCAATGTAATTTATGGCTAAGACCACAGGATTAGGAGCCTGGCTGCCTATTTTTAAATCCCAACTTTATGTACTAACTATATATTGGCAAGTCCCTAATTTCTATGCTTCCTTTCCCTTCTTTGTAAAATAAGGGTGTTGTCAGTAACACTTGATACATTTGGTAGGAGCATTAATTATAGTAGACTTACTATATGAAATTAGTTTCACATGTCAAAATGTTTTAAGTAGTAACGTCTTATATAATCCAACATTGTGTAAGCTCTTAAACCATATCTTATAGGTGTGACTACATAGGTCTCCAGTGGGCCTGGCCACATTTTTTTGAAAGTACATTGTGCAAGGTTAATATAAAGCTATTTGTTTTTAAGGAAACCCTGTGTGTGTGTGGCATCTTAAAGATGAGGCTGTAGCAGAAAGTTTCATGGGCAAACAGAACTATACAAATTGGAGCTACCTAATAACATTAATCTCTGTTTTCATACGTTAATCACAAGGAGAATCTGAGACCCAAAAAGTGAAACCATTGTGCCCTGTAATGAGTTTATGTCAGAGCTAGCCTAGAGCCCAGGTCTTGACTCCTCAATACAGTATTTTTCCCATTGTTACAATATCTAAGAAGAGGCAGAACTACTGTTTAAGGTCCTACTTAGGAAACAAGATTTTGTTGTTGTTTTTTTAAAAAGGAAACAAGGTTTTAATTTATTTTATTTTGTTGAGGAGGGACTATAGAAAGACAAACTTGTGCTGGAAGGACAGATTTGGTAAAAAGAAAGGCCTAAACAGATACTTAGCTCTTCCTTAAAACATTTGGAAGATTAAAAATGCAGATCGAAGAAAGAGTTAGCTGCGTTCGGCATCCACTGAATATGAAGGGAAAGTAGTGTCGTGGTGATGCAGTCCTGACTGAGAGCTGATAAAGGCACTGTCAGATTAAATTCCGACTTGTGGAATTACAGTGGTTCCAGCAGGTCCCAACAGGCCAGGACTTGTTGCTTGCTTCCTTTCTGCTTTTAAAGAATGTCACATTTGTTTACATGAGGATGGAAGGTGTGGGAAAACATTTTCTCTATGCCAGTCATGGACCTTCCCAACTGCAAGTGTGCTGAATTGTGTGGGGAGACTTTGACTTTGTAGTTGAAGCCCTGCATCATTCCTGCTGAACTCTTGGTACAAAGTCCTAAGAGCTGTGGGACTGGATAGGGGTATTTATCTGGTGGTCTTCCTCATGCCTTTGGGACAATCACACACAATTGCAAATACTGAACAACTGCTTCTTTATGGATTTGGCAATAATAATTTATAAGCATCATTTCAAGAATGCAAAAAAAGTTTCTCCTCTTTGTTGAGCCAGCTTAGATATAGGATTCAGAACTGGTGAGATGGCTGAGTAGGTAAAATTGGTTGCTGTGCTAAGCTGGTGGGTGACCTGGTTCAATCCTCAGAACTCAAATGAAGTTATAAAGAGAGCACCAGCCCCACATGCTCACCATGTCCCCAATGTACACAACAACCACACAGAAGTAAATAAATCTTGTTTTTTGTTTGTTTTGTTCTGTTACTTTAAGGTGGGGTTCAGCCGTCCCAGAGGTACCCTTCCTTATATTTCTGTAGCAGATATGAAGCAGTGGTGAGGAGGGGCAGAACATCGAGGCTGGCTGCTGGCTTAGTGTTTTGAGACAGAAGTTACAGCTTATAAGTTTGGGGAGTAGCTCAATAAAGTGCTTGCTATTACAAACATGAGGATCTGAGTTTGACTCTCCAGAACTCACATCAAAAATGGCATGACTCTGCAATCCCAGCTCTGTGTAGGCAGATACAGGAGGGTCCCTGGGCTTTGATCCCATCTCGAAAAATAATGTGGAAGGTAGTTGAGGAAGACACCAACATTGACTTCTAGCCTCCACTTGTAAGCACACCCTTGGGCGTGTATCTTCATGTTATTTCATTTGCTATTGTGTTCAAGTTATTGACTTCACTGTTAATGTTTCTACTGAACTATAGCCCTTTGAGGAAGACAGATGGTGGTATCCTCCTTTAGAAGACTGAGACAGGCTGTTATGTGAAATCTTAAGGAATTGACTGTGACTCCATTGGCTAGATCAATATGTAATATATAATCCATCAACAGCCAATCAGAATTCCTAAGGAGTTTTATAAGTTTTGGTATTCTCTTCCTTAACATGTGGATAGAAAACAGTGTGTAATATGTTGAGTCTTTAAGATTGTTGATAGTTTAGTCTGGTAAAGATTAGGAACATTGAGATTTTTCTAAGTTCAAAAAGCTTTGACTAAACCCAGGATCATATTCTAAGCTAGCTTCCAGTTCTGACTTAAATTTAGAGGGGGGTGTGCTTTAATTCTAAACCACTGTCAGGTATACTGTATTTTCATCAGAGCTTCTGGGGTAGGGTTAGAAACAGTTGCCATTTTATAGCTGTGAGACAAACCCTGCCTCAAAAAGTAAGGTGAAGAGTTATAAAAGACAATACCCAGTGTTGACCTCTGACCTCCATACATGCTCATGTGGACATATACTCATACCTAGATCACCCACACACAAACACTCAGATACACACACATGTGCATACTCCAAAAGTAATATTTTCCCCATCCTCTTATAGGATCTATAGCCTAAATCGGCCTTGTGATCCTCCTGCCTCAGAATCCCACCACATAGCTTAGGTATTTGACAAACAACTTGAGCAACTGTAGGGATGGAAGAAGGAACAAGACTGGCCAGGAGAGGAGAAAGAGTTGTGATAATGTCCCGAGTCTGTCTTCCCTGGGATCTGCCAAGCTCGTTCAGAGGAGAGCACATTTCTCCAGCTTCTTGACTCAAGAGATTGTGGCTTCCAGGGACTGTACAGATAGAGGATTCATTGAAGAATACATGTTCAGTTTTTTCTTCATATAGTTCCTCAATCCTTTGCTCCTTTCTCTTTTTTTATCTACCTATCTTTTCTAAACTGATGTTCTTCTATCCTCCCTACTTAGCTTTCTTTACATACGAATATTTTTTGAGGATGAAATCCCAGGATTTCTGGAAGAACGTGCCCTGCTGTCAGCTGGACAAGATACTGTGTGGTGATGTTGAGTGTCATTATTGAAAGGAATAACAATATCTCAGATCTGTATATTATCTTGAACAAAAGCAGTGTTTTCCTGGTCTTTCATTCAGGAGGCTGCCCAGATAATGCCTTTAGGCTGCAACTGATATAAAAGCTGGTTTTGACTCCCAAGTTGTGTCTACATGAGAACTCTTTGAAAGCATAATCATAATATTGCTGGGGAGTAAATGAGCATCATCTTCAGCTCAAATAACTATTCCTGATCTACTCTCAGGATGCTGTTGACCTTTCATAATAAGAATAGCTAACATTGTATACTTACTGTATGCCAGGCATACAGTAATGAGTGTTTCTCTCCTCTCCTTGAGTCTTCACAAATGTATGGAGTAAATATTATTATATCCACTAGCCAGGTGAGAAAATAGGGTTTTTTTGTGGGATTAAATCACTGGTCCATTGTGGCTGAGTTAACTAGTGGAGCCAGATTTCACCTAGGCATTCTAGCACCAGAAGAGCCTGTGCTTAGGAGCACAGGCTATGCTGCTGTGTTCAGCACAGGACAGTTGAAAGGCCTGTGACTGAGACTTAGAGAAAATGGATTCTAATCCTGTCCTGTCTTTAAACTCACCACAAGGTTGTCCAGGCCACTTTTCACCTCTGGGCCCCAGTTTCCTCTAGTGTTAGATGAAGTAAAATTAAGACAGTAACCTTTAAAGTTCCTTTATGTTTTTAAGTCTGTGGAATCCTCAGTTGGACACATGGGAGAGTTTAATACTGAAGGAAATTAATTTTTATCCTGTTGCTTTTTGTTTTCTGTTTTTGGAGACAGGGTCTCACTATATACCTTAGTGACTTGGATATTTACTGTGTAGACTTGGCTGGCCTCAAATGTGGTACAGTCCTTTTGCAGCTGCCTCTCAAGTTCTGGAATTACAGGCATGTACCACTATGCCTACCTTTAGTATTTATTTCTGACTGTGTTCTCACCTTTTGTTAGGTTTGTGTAGAGTTGTGATTTAATCTTTTCAAGGCCTCTATGAAATAATGTATAACTATTGGTCCCATTTTACAGGAGGAAACACTGAAACCCAAAAGATTTTAAATGACTAGTGTTAGGTTGCTCAGTTAGTTAGTAAACTAATAGAGGCCTGGTAGCATCTAGGTATCTTTGATTTCCAAATTCACAACTTTGCTTTTTATATTATGTGGCATAGTTAAACTCTGAGAGGTTAATCAGTCTCACTTTATAGTCAGATTATTCCAGCATATATACAAGCAATAATAATGTGAGAAATTGGTTTTACAGTTTTTACTTAATCATATAATATATTGTAATTTTTTTGTGTAATCTGTTCTGGTTTTTCCCTCAGTACAGTACAAAATGCATGGTCTCTGGAATAAGTCATGAGTTAGATTCTAGCTTTGCCTTTTACTAGCAGCCTAATTGGAGACATCAAATAACTTCCAAACTTGGTTTTTCCAGTTCATGTATGTATTGTATGGGGTAATATATGCTTTGTCATTCAGTGTAGTTGTTATCTGTTCCTTGTTCTGGAATTACCTGAAGCCTGACTAAATGAGACTTAAGGATCTGTTCTCAGAATGGCTCACTCATATTTGTTTTCACTGGTCCTCCTTCTGAGGGCCTCTACAAGTGACTGTGCCTTATGATGGCACCAACGCCCCCACCCTCAGAGAGCAAGCCAGGGAAACACAGTGCTTTTTGTAAGTAGTTTATAGAACTGTCTACCTTTACTTACCCTTTTATTTTGTTAGAAGGGAGTCATTAAATCCAGTCCCAATTCAGCAGAAGGGAAATGGGTTTCATCT
Source organism: Peromyscus eremicus (assembly GCF_949786415.1). NCBI lineage: Eukaryota > Metazoa > Chordata > Mammalia > Rodentia > Cricetidae > Peromyscus > Peromyscus eremicus. Next base: position 53,097,690 of record NC_081422.1, read on the forward strand.
CTTGAATGGCAACATCTGAGAATTTGGTTGGGCCTGAATAGTTTCTCACTGGTAACTCACAGAGTACCTGGGTGTCTTGCTGTGGATGTACTGTCCTGCCCAGCAAGTGAAGCTGAAACAGGCTGGCTGATTGAGCTGCTATTATAAATGATAAAGTGATAGGTCTTTGTATTGACCCAAGGTTAAAGTGATTATTATTATAGTCATTGCCTTCAGGGATAGAATGGTTTAGCTTGGATTGACTTTCTCTGTTCTTAATGTAGTAGTGATGCTTCTACCTTCTAAAGGGTGAATAATCAGGGCTTTATTCTTTGGAATGCATTTTTATGCAGTAGTCTTTGAAAAGATGAGGAGAAAGCAGCAATTGGTCTTTTTTAGTAGGCTTATATCTGTAAACATGACCAGTAAAGCACAGTTGGGATTAACTAAGCCAGTAGTAGCCTTTAAGGTCATGTTCCCATATGTAAATAGAAACCTCTATAGAATGCTTTCCTTACTAGGTGAATGAAACTGAAAGTGGTACTGTCCTTTTTTTAAAACATCAAGGTAGGAGTAAAGACCATTTTTATCATTCTCTCTGTTGGGACCATTTAAGTTTGAGGCCTTTCAGAATTGAGATTTGATAAGAGGCAGTGGAGCTATATATCAAATCAACTTTTAGTCTTCTATGTTAGTGATTCATACTAGCAGCAGAATTACATTTATGAAATAGTAATGAAAATAATTTTATGATTGGAGGTCACCACAACATGAGGAATTGTACTAAAGGGTGACAGCATTAGGAAGGTTGAGAACCACTGTTCTAGTGGTTTTGATATGTACTTTAGAAATGAGTTCCTGTATTAGTATTAGTTATCCCTGTATTTCTGTCAAAATACCAAGCAGAAACAATGTAAGGGAGGAAAGGTTTATTTTGCTCATATTTTCAGAGGAATTTCAGTACATCATGGCAGGGAAGTCAGAGTGGGATAGTTCCATTTGTGGTTTTGCAAGCTTGAGGTGTTGGCTTGTTCACATTGTGGCAGATAGGAAGCAGTATATAGGCCAGAACCATGGGTGAGTCAGCCCCATCCCTAGTTATCTATTTCCTCCAGCAGTGTGCCCTAAAGGCTCTGTAGCTTTCAAAACAGTGTCACAAGCTGGGGATTGAGCATTCAAAACATGAAAAACATAGGAAATATTTCAGATTCAAACCATAGCAAAATCACTGGATTTACGTATCTAAGAGCATCAAGCAATAATGGTTCAGAGTGGAGACCAAGTCAAAGAGGAATAAAAGTGAGGGGGAAAAAAACCCACATCCTGTTTCCTCATATTTGTCTGTCTTAGACCATTCCCTTAAGCACCTGAAGAGCCTACCAATAACTCAACCTGAATGGATGGATGGATGGAGATATATATATATATATCTGCGTCTTTAACAAATTTTCATCTTGAGCTCCTGGTTTTCATCATCACGGTTGCTCTCTTCCTTAACATAACAACAAACAAGAAGTTTCTTCCTATGGTCTTCCTTACCATAGTAACTGGCAGTTGTTTTTGGAGCTACTCAAGGCAGAGATCTTTGAGTCATACCTGAAGCCTTTTTTCTGATGTCCCTATGCAGTTGTTAACAAATATATCAACTCAGCATATACACTGTAACAGAGTCCCCTACCTCTCCTCGCTTCTGCTACTACCATCATGTGACTCTCTTTTCTTGTCTGGATGTTGAGTACCCTTCTGATTGGTCATACAAGTTCTTATTTACTGTAAATTGTAAACTCTTAATGAAACAAGTACATGCCTGCCTCAGGGCTTTTGCTTTTCCCTCTCCTGTAGTGTTTTTTCCCTCAAGACACCTAAGATCTATACCCTGTTTTTTTTTTTTTTTTTTCACAACGGTGCTAAAATACAACTAAGCAGAAAGGCCTTACTTCTGTAAGACACGCCTTGGGCTTGCGGGGGTACTAGAGAAGTGTGTGGAGTCAATAAACACAGCTGGGGAACATGGTAGCTTTTCTACTCCTTGTGTATCTTGTCTCTCTGAAAGTGTTTTGGTTGACATATATCTATAGAATTTCCTTGCCTTGGAATGATTATATATTTTTTTAGATTGTAATTTAATTACATTTCTTCCTTTTCTTTCCTCCTTTCAAGCTCTTCCATATAACCCTCCCTACTCTTTTTTTTCAGTGATTGTTATTGCATTTATGTATTTGTATATACATATATATATTCCTAAATATAACTGGTTGAGTCCATATATTGTTACTTGTATGTGTGTTTTCAGGGTTGTCTGTTTAGCACTGGACAACCAATTAGTGTGCTTTTCTCTGGGGAGAACCACCTTTCCAGCTCCCAGCTTTACTCAGTGCCTGCGGTTCTTTGTGTAGAGTTGAGGTTTTGTGGGCTTTTCCCCATCCAGTTTGGCATGTTCATTGGTATTGTCCTTGTTCAGCTTAAGTTTGGGGCAGTCATGCTGGTAAGACTTTACAGTTACAGCTTCTGATGTTACTAGGAGACAGCAAATTCCCTGATCCTCTGGCTCATAGAATCTTTCTGCCTCCTCTTCTTCTGTGTTCCCTGAGCCTTAGGTGTGGGAGTGTTTTGGAGATGTAGCCTTTGGGACTGGGTTCCATAACTCTGCATTTTGATTGGTTGTGGTTTTCTGTAGTGGTCTCTGTCTGTTGCAAAGAGAGGTTTCCTTGATGAGGGGTGAAGACTACACTTACAGGTTAGACCCTGGAGGAGGATGTGGAAAGTCTGAGTATGGAGTTGGGTGGTAGAGGTGGCATAGTGGGTCCTGTGGGTGGATGTGGGTCCTTAATATTTTTGACTGAAAAAAAAAATATCTATGAGAAAAAGTGATCAGCAGACTATAGAAATGGCAGAGTAGCTGTGGAAAAGTGGAGCAGTAGAGGCAGTCTGATACTCCTTGGGTAGAGAAGGAAAAACAAAAAGACATTTCCTTGATAATATCCAACCTAGCATTTCACAGAGTGGTACCAAAGCAGACTTGGATTTGGCAGGAACCCAACACAGTTTGGGGCCTTACCTATTCCAGTCCCATCCCAGGTGCCTCTGGAAGTTGCAGGCAAGTCCGGTCTACTTGGGAAGCAGTCTGTGTACTGTAGGACTTTGGATTGTTTTTAAACTAAAAAAGCCAAGCAGTTCAAAGGTAGTGTATGGTATCAGATCAGCAGTTCTCCAGGATTCTACAGTTTTAGTGGATATTGGACATCTTACCTACCTGTTTAAGACTACTGGGAACTAGGCAAGTGCAAGAATTATCTCCGTTTGATAAGTATAGATCAAAGCACAGAAGAAAGCTCCAACTTAACTGGGATTTGGATCAATGCCTTTTGAGTCTCTTTCCTAATCTGGCCAACAAAGAGATAGCTGGCCTACTTTGATTTCATTGCTTTCAGATGTCTTGTCAGGTACTAGTGGAAAATAGAATTAGGACAAAAGAAGTTTAAATTCAAAGAGTTAGCTCCACATCAGGCTTCTTGGATCCTTAAAGCTGATCTGAAACAGGTGCTGTTTATTTCTTAAGTGAGTCCTAAAAGTGGAGAATAGTCTCTAGCATATCTAGATCTCAAAATTCTCCAGATATTGGGCTTAAGATTGATAGATGTGGAGAGTCATTGTTTTGTTTTTTGCTTCCCTTCCCCAACGTGGTCTCATGTAGGTGAGGCTGGCTTCAAATCCCCTTTTTTCCCCTTCTACCTCCTAAGTGCTGAGATTGCAACATGAACCACCACATTCAGTATTATTATTGTTTATTTCTTTTTAAAATTTTCTCTTGAAATTATAATATAATTATGTCATTTCCCCCTTTCCTTTCCTTCCTCCAAACACCCCTCCTTGCTTTCTTTCAAATTCATGGCCTCTTTTCATTAATTGTTGTTATATACATGTATGTCTAGATGTGTGTGTGTGTGTGTGTGTGTGTGTGTATTCGCACACACACATCTGCATACATAAATACAACCTGTTTAATCTGTATAATGTTACTTGTTTGTATGTTTTCAAGGCTGACCATTTGGTATCACCAATTGGTGTGCTCTTTTCTGGGTAAGGCTGTTTCTCCCACTGTCAGCATTCATTAGTTGCCTTTAGTTCTTTGTGTAGGGTTGAGGACTTGTGGTATTTCCCCATCCACTTTGGCATATCTGTTGTTGCCCTTGTTCAGCTCATGTTTAGGCAGTCATGTTAGTGAAACTTAATGGGTGTAGTTCTGGCATTACTATGCAACACAGTCTCAGCAAACTCCCCAGTCCTTTGGCTCTTACAGTTTTTCTGCTTCCTCTACTGCAAAGATCCCTGAGCCTTAGGTGCATGGGTGTTTTGTGTATTCATTGGTACTGGGCTCCACAGCTCTACAGTTTTCATCAGTTGTGGTTTTCTGTAATGGTCTTTATCTGTTGCAAAGAGAAGTTTCCTTGATGAGGGATGAGGACTACATTTGTCTGTAGGTATAAAGACAAGTATTTACAGTGTAGAGCTTATGCTGGTTTAGTAAAGTGGTGGTTATAGGTTCTCCTCCAAGACCCATTACTTCACTAGCATTGTGGGTAGTTTGCTAGGTTTTCAGTACCAAGCTCAGTGTCTCTTGTTGAGTGGTTCTTAAGCCTTATTAGAGAGTTGTTAATTACTGCTAAGCCACTACTGTACCCTTATGGTTAGCGTGCCATGCTGGTTGTTGTTGTGTTTCATAGATATCGTGTCTGGGTAGGACTGTGGATTGTTTTCCTCCTTTGGAAGTTTGCATCTGATGAGCTAGTCCTCTGGGAAAAAACAATCAGTTCAGTTCCAGCTCAGGGGCCTCTGGGCCTTGTGTATGAAGTGTATCTTCAGCAGCAGTCACATAACTTCCACTTTTGTGAAGCTATGAAGGGCAGTAGCAATAGCCTATATGTTTTGGGAGTTACTTGGACAACCCTGACCAATAAATAACCTCATGCTTGGTATTGGAGTTTGTATTAGATGATCTTTGGTTTTTGGAGGGAGAATTGTCAGCCCAGATAAGAAAATTTCATTTAAACTATATATGCACGCATACATACACACACACAGACTTACGTGTATTATAGGTCTTTTTAAGGTAGTTAACTCTTTCAGACATCCTTACTGTTACTTCACTCTCCTCCCTCCTTCTGTGTTTATCTCCTTCCTCTCTCATTAGAGCCCCCCCCCCTTTCCCATTTCCCTGTTATTCCCCTCTCTATTGTTCCCCACCTCCTTCCCCCCCAAGTGGTCTCTTTTTACTTCCCTGGATTTTGCAGTTACTCTAGGATAAAGTCCTCACACCTGGAGATTTGGAACTAGGAGCTTCCAATGAGAGAGCTCATGTGATGGTTGTATTTCTAAATCTGGGTGTCCTCACTCAATATGATCTTTTCTGTCCATTTACCTGCAAAGTTCATGATACCATTTTTATTTACAGCTGAGTAGTATTTCATAGTATATATGTACCACATTTCATTATACATTCATCAGTTGAAGGATATTTAGGTTGTTTAAGTTTCCTAGTTACAGTGCATAGAGCAACAATGAACATGTCTGAGCAGTGTCTGTGGAGTAGGATGTCAAGTCCTTTGGGCATGTGCCAGTGAGTGGTATAGCTGGGTCATTATTTTTAGTTTTAGAGGATTCTCCACATTGATCTCCATTGTGCTGCACTAGTTTTCAGCCCCAACAGTGAATGAGGGTTCCCCCTCTCCCCATTTGTTAGAGATTTGTTTTTTTGATCTTTGCCATTCTGACTTGGGTAATATGAAATCTCAAAGTTGTTTGATTTGCGTTTCCCTAATTGCTAGAGGTGATGAATTAATTAATTAATTAATTTAAAAAGCTATTTATTAGCTGTTTTGTTGTTGTTTTGAAAACTTCCAGTTCCCACGCCCATTTTTTGAATGAGTCTTTTGTTGTTGTTGTTTTGAGTTCTTTATATATTCTGGGTGTTAATTCTGTCAGATGTATAGCTGGTAAAGATTCTCTTCCATTTTGTGAACTTCTTTTCACTAGTTGATTGTTTCTTTAGCTGTACAGAAGCTTTTTAGTTTTAGGAATATCCCACTTGTCAATTGTTGCCTTTAATTGGTAGGCAAATGGACACAAAGTCCCTTCCTTTTCCTGTATCATAGAAGTATGCTTATGGGACTGGAGAGATGGCTCAGCGGTTAAGAACACTGACTGCTCTTCCAGAGGTCATGAGCTCAATTCCCAGCACCCACATGGCAGCTAATAACTGTAACTACAAGATCTGACATCCTCACACAGACATGCGTACAGGCAGAACACCAATGCACATAAAATAAAAATAAATAAATTAAAAAAAAAAGAAGTATGCTTATATTTTCTTGTAGCAGTTTCAGGTTTCAAGTTTAGATCTTTGGTTATTTGGAGTTAGTTTTTTGTTCAAGGAGATAGGTACAAGTTGTCTAATTTCATTCTTCTACATCAATTTTTTTACAGCTCCATTTGTTGAAGATGCTTTCTTTCCCTCAGTTTATGTTTTTGGCATCTTTATCAATTATAAAATGGCTGGTTATATGTACTCGTATTTGGCTCTTCAGTTTTGTTACCTTGGTCTGCATATCTATTTTTGTTCCAGTACCATATTGTTTTTATTACAGTGCTCTGTAATATATCTTAAGATCTGGAATGGCAATCCCTCCAGCATTGTTCTTTTTGTTTAGGATTATTTTGGCCATCCAGGGTCTCCTGTGGTTCTATATGAACGCCAGGACAGTTTTTGTTTGTTTCTTAATTTTATGTAAATGTGCGTGTGTGCCTGCGTGCGTGTGTGTTGCAGAGGGGGCAGTGTTGGGGGACAGTATATGTGGTTCGTGTGGTGTGTGTGTGTGTGTGTGTGTGTGTGGCGGCAAGGGGGGGGGCAGTGTTAGGACAGTATGTGTGGTTCTGTCCTTCCACTATGTGAGCTGCAGGGATCTAAATCAGGCTGTCAGGCGTGGCAGCCTTGTTTGTTTCCTTTTTGGAGAGAGGGTTTTGCTGTGTAGTCCCAGGCTGCCCTTGAAATCTCCATATACTTGCCTCCACTTCCCAGTAGACACGTCTCAAGTCACGTTTTTATTCTTCTAACAAACACTTGGGGATGTTGGTTTGAGGTCCCTGATTATTCTTGTCCTCCTTGTTAAGCCCAAAGGGCTTGATGTTGGTTTTCCTGGAAGAGCTCTGGTCCTTAGTTCTTAGTGATTAAGCTTTTCAAGCATGCATCCATTTTCATATATCTTACAATAACCTTGATTTTAGTAGCTCAATCTTTCGTTTCCTTATGAAAATACATGACATTTGATATGATATATAGTTATTGCAGGTGTGTGAAGAAGAAAACTTGTACTAATGTAAGTGACAATGGCTTCTGTTTGAATGTTTTCTGAGGAAGGTATTTGGGCAGTTAGGGCAATTGAGCTTGTGTATTTTTCCAGTTCTACACTGGTAGAAATTCTTATATCAATAACCCTGATATTTCCTTGCTGCTTTGGTAAGTAAGTGTAGGGAATAGTATTGGTCCGCTTACCCTATTCTGACCTGAAAGGCTCTTTAGACACACTTTCATATTTAGCTTTGATAATATGATAAGCTGATGATAATTGTGGGATATTTTGAGTGCACTCTGACACTCCTGAGACTGCCAATAAAGTTTACTTTGAATCAGAGGGCGGGGCTAGCTATTAGCTGACTAAATTAGCCATAGAGGTTTCAGAGGACCAAGGACATACAGAAAGACACAGGTAGTAGTAGGGAGGGGCTTAGAAAGATTCTCAGCTTCTTGAATGGAGGAAGGAGAGAAGAGGAGGTCACTGGTTGCTTCTCCGCCTCTCTGATCAGTCAGATTCTTACCCTGAAATCTGTCTTCTGAGTTTTTATTCATAAAGAATAATTAGTTAAACGCTTCAGATGATAGTATTAGAAACAGGGCTCTGAGCCAGTAGGTAAGGCCTTTGGTATCCTACTCAGGTGGTAACAGTTTAACATCTTTTTACAGCTGCTCCTGACATCACTGGCCATAAACGGAGTGAAAACAAAAATGAAGGGCAGGATGCCATGATGTACTGCAAGTCAGTTGGCTACCCCCATCCAGAATGGATATGGCGCAAGAAGGAGAATGGTATATTCCAGGTGAGTAGGAGGTAGCCCTATACCTATACCTAAATCTCTTTGCTTGCTTACTAGAGTTTTTCCTGAGGGGGTCCAGACATCTGGACCAGTTATTGCAACAACTATTTCTTTGAATGTAGGATGGCTTGGACCATTGTGGAGTGAATTACAGTTTACATCATGAATATGGAGGTTAGTCGGTACTCCATTGCTAAAGCTGTCTGTCTGGTAAGAGATTAGATTGCTTGCTTTCACAGTAGAACACAGAGCTAAAACTAATCTAAATGTTTTGCTATGATTCTGGAACGGGTTGTTTTTGTTTGTTCTTCAGAAGAAAAGGGACCAAGAGATACTCAAAAAAAGTCAAAGAACATTTTTTTCCAGTCTGTGGAATGATTTTATTTGTGTGTGTGTTGTGTGTGTGTGTGTGTGTGTGTGTGTGTGTGTGTGTGTTTTGTGTTAGTTTACACATTTGTGTGGGTACCTACAGAGGCCAGAAGAGGGTGTACTACCTGTACTCCTGCTCCAGAAGTACAGGTAGTTGTGAGCTGCCTGTTGTGGGTGCTGGGAACTGAATTCCAGTCCTCTGCAAGAGCAGCAAGTACTCATAACTGCTGAGCCATCTCCGCAGCCCTAAATAATTCTGAAACTTTATTTGTTTGGGGGTGGGCTTGACCTACCTGTGCATATTTGTGGAGGTCAAAGAGGGTATTAATCTTCCTCTATCCATTTCCATGTGCTGAGGCAGTGCCTCTCCCTGAACCTGGGGCTCATATTTTCTTGGCTAGTCTGGAAGCCAGCCATCCTCCTGTAGCCACCCCTTCTCAGAGCTGGGGTTACAGGTGTATGCAGGATGCCTAGCTTATTACATGTGCACTGGCATCAGAATTCCGGTTCTCCTGATTGCACAGCAAGCTCTCATAACTGCTGAGCCATCTTCTGGCTCCTGTGGAGTGGTTCTTGACAGTGTTTAAATAGTGCCTTGGAGTCTTTTATTCTCTGATTCAGTGATTTCCAAACAATTTCCTTTCCTGAGAGGGGATTTTCATACATCCACCTCAGCTTTTATGCCCAGATTATACTTTATAGGCATCCTTTTTTATTACCATCCCTCAGAATCAGAAAGGACTCTGCAGCTCATCTAATCCAGCTTCTTTGGAAAAGTAACATATTGAACAACATAAGTTATTGGCAAAATCAAGGATAATATGCAATTTTATTTCAAGTCCTGTGTATTTCCCATCTTATGACCTCTTGATAGCAACATGTCAAGTATTGATGACTCTGGTGTCAACAGTGATTTTTAGAACTACTTTAGTAAAGAGCATCAGGAGCTAGGAGGTGAAGATGCTGAGCTGAGTATTTTCAGGGAAAGCCATTGTGTTTTCTAAAGGGCTACAAAGGAATATCCATTTCTCTTCTGATCATTAGAAAGGCTGTCTCTGGCTTTTGCCAAAACTGATTGAAATTACTTTGTATTTTCATTTCTTGAAAGGTGAAAGTTGGAATTTCACTGTGAAGGTTGAGTTCCCTCTTTCAGCTGTGTACCCACACAAAATGCAAGCATGCTGTAACTGGGATAATATGAAAGATGATCTTCCTCTTTATCTGTGCTATTTTTGTATGTTGTTAGCTGTTGCTAGTGCAGGGTGAAGATGCCTAGAGTGCTCCATACCTGTCACAGCTCCATGACCCTGTACTAGGGCCAGCTCTTTGAAGCTCTTCCTGGCTCTCCTGCAATGGCTCCTCAATACTTCCCAGTTTTCCATCCTGCACTGTTTTGTTTGTGAGTTCGAGGCCAGCCTGGGCTACAGAGTTCCAGGAAAGGTGCAAAGCTACACAGAGAAACCCTGTCTTGAAAAAAACCAAAACCAAAAACATATTCCTGAAGTCAGTCATCCCTTTGGATGTCTGCCCTGCCTTATCCTATCATTACACACATACTGAGGTCTGAGGACAACTTTTGGGAGTTTGTTCTCTCTTGCCATCCTAGGTTCCAGGGATGGAACTTAGGTTGACAGGCTTGCATAACAAATGCATTTGCCTATGGAGCTTTCTCCTTCCTTCTTGAAGCTAGGTTTCTTGTGTATCTTCCCTTTAATAGGATATGAGATATATAGGTATTTATTAATTAGTAGATACTTGTTGATTGGTTGAATAGTCTTTAATCCCAGAGTCCTGGAAGGGAAGTCAGGGTTTTCTCCCTGCTCCCTCCTGAGAACAAGTTTTTAGCATTGCTTCTGAGCGAAGTTTAAAGACTTGTGAGGACTGGTCAGGTAAAGAAATAAATGTGCTGGCTCTTACCAGACAGTCCTGAGGTTCTCAGACATGCCAGACATTGGGTATCTCGCTTCTCAGCTGCAGTTTTTCTCCCCTGTTGTTTGAAGCAGCATTTGTTAATTTTTCTGTCTGTAGGGGTCTGCAAGCAGCAGGCCTCCACTCAGTCTGGAAGTTGGAGAAGTTCAAAGGATCAACAGTAATGGAAATTTGTACCCTATTTCTACCAGAAGTGTATTGAACCCTGAAGGGAAGTCATCTGTTAAGTGCTCAGAATCCTCCGAACAAAGATGGTGTCTCATTCCAGCCATTATTCTGATAAGAATGAGGATATTGTCACCCTTCCTTGGGTAGCTCATGTACTCTGACCTGCCTCTTTCCCCCCAGGACATTTCCAATAACTCTGGTCGCTTCTTCATCATCAACAAGGAGAATTACACTGAATTGAACATTATGAATCTCCAGATCACAGAAGATCCCGGCGAGTATGAATGTAATGCCACCAACTCCATTGGCACTGCCTCCGTTTCCACCGTCCTCAGGGTACGGAGCCACCTTGCCCCACTTTGGCCTTTCTTGGGAATTCTGGCTGAAATCATCATCCTTGTGGTGATCATTGTTGTGTATGAGAAGAGGAAGAGGCCAGATGAGGTTCCTGATGGTAAGAGCATCCCAACAAAACAGTAAAGTTGGGGTTGGTTCTTGGGTGGTTTCCAAGTACTGAAAGAGGAATATAAGGATCTGGATTAAGTACCGAAAGAGAAGAAAGAGAACTTTGATACTAGTGCTAATCGGTGCTCTCCACTCCCCACAAGTTTTGTATTAGCCACCTAGAGATATAATTAGCTCTCTCCCTGTTTAGGTGTTCTCCAAACCCTAGGCCTTGGCCTTCAGGCCATGTGGTGAATGGGCAGCTGTCAAACTCTTTGTTCAGCTCTGTCCTCCTTCAATACAGATCATCAGGCAGATTGAGCTTGAGGAGAATCCAAGTCAAGCCTAGAAGCCACCCCAAGATCACAGGCCACCTGTCCTTTCAGGCAGATTTAAGGTATATAATTGGTTGTCACATGATTACCTGGCATAGTCCCTGTAGGTAACTGTCCCAGCCCAGTCTAGACGACTGTTCAGAAAGCCATTAGAAGGAGCCAAACTTGGGTTCCTTTCCTTGGTCTCTTTGTTAGGTCTTCAAGGCTCTCTTCTGGCTTTTCTGTTTGTGTCCCACTGACAAGAATGGTAGGGAAGATGTAGCTTACTCTAGGTTTAGGAAGCCAAGTGCCAACTCCTCAGCACACACTCAGGGCATTTTCTCCAGCTGGCCCCGAGTTACAGAAGATGCCATGGGAGTAGACCCGTCTGGAACCGTTACTAGAAAGCATAAGACCTGGATATGCGGGATATGCTTAAAATCGGGAAAGCTGTGGGAAAGTCTTGTATATTTGGTATAGATTTTTGATTTCTAACCCTATGAATAGAACAGAGAACTTATCGAAGCTTGAATCACTAGTATTCACTAAAAAGCTCTTCATCTTCTCCCCTATGAACTATAATACTGTATCAGCAAATAGAAATTGATTGGTCAACTAGCCATAACTGCCCCTTGCCTGTCACTGTCTAGACTAGAGGATGTACCCCAAGCTCAGTGCAGACTGCCTGGGGGCAGTGGTGGTGCTGGCTACCATTTGTACTTGTGGTACAGTGTCCTCCCCCAGACTTGATGGATCTATGTCACTGAGCAGTAGTGTGTTGCCCTCTCTCCACATCATACCATATCTGTTAGTGGACAGCACCAAGTGAGATCTTGTACTCCCTTGGAGAGAGTACAGCCTCAAAAGCATGGCATGGCTTTAGACTCTGAAAAGAATGTTTAAGAGCAACAACCACCTTTTCTTTCTTTTCCTTTCTTCTTAGCAGCTCTAAGTCTCTTGTCTGAACTAAGTAGAGTCTGAGTGGAGTTCAGTACTGAGATGGGCAGGAGGTCTTGACATTCATCTCTGAGGAGATCTGGTGGGCTTCCGTCCTGATGAGCCGGATAGAAAAATGGGAGAGACGAGCTGGAAGTAGGGGGGCTTTTGTCCAGTTCCTTGCAGTAAAGGATGTCCCCAGTTTTGCTTTCTCATTCTGTGACGTGAAGCTGCATTCTTAGGATTTTCATGTGTCCCTGATGCCCTTTTCTCCAAGTTTTTCTTTTTCTTGTTAAATGTTAAGACTCCCAGGGTAGAGTGCTGTACCTGTATTCAGACCTGAGAATAAGGGAGGGAGAAGGTTGTCTACCTTTCATATGTTTACAGCTTGGCTATTTGGGAAGTTACATTTCATTCCTAAAAAGGGCCCATCCTCTTAGAATGTTTCAAACATTGCCATTTAGGAGCCTAAGGGCTTAGATTTAGGTCAGTGTTAGAGCCCAAGACCTGGAGTTTGTTCTTCATCACTGGAAGGGGATGGGATCCCCAAAAGACCAGAGAGAGACTGAGACAGACACAACACTAGCTGTGCCAAATACCACCTTTAACTTATATAATGCTTGAGGAGCCAAAAAGTTAGCTAAGAAAAGGCAAAGATGGGCTTCAAAGCCTGGTTTTTAAATTTAAGACAAGGGTGGCTGCCATTTTCACAGCAGTTGCACATTGGCTTAGCCTGTCCTCACCAGAGGGACCAGTCTTACAAGCCATTTGTGTTAGTGTTTCTGTCCCAGCATGTTTTAGGTTAGACTTTAGAAACTGTTAAAGGTAGTTCTGTCTGACAGGCACATGCCTGTGCATGGGAGCAGCTCTCCTCTTAAGAGTTCTTGGTGGTTAAACTGAAGGGGGGGGGTGGTGGTGGCTGGTAGAGCCAGTCTTCGAACAGCTTCCTGGATGGAAAATAATAAGCTACATTTCTATATATAGTGAATGAGTTCTACGTAAAACAGATGACTGCAGGGTAAGTGCAAAGTAAAACCTCCTTGCACTCGTTTCGGGAGAATATTATCATGCAAGCAGCTTTTACTTCTTTGTTGTTGGATTGGGTGAAAATCTGGGATTCTGGAATGATTGCAGTGTTCACCATCTCTCCTTTCCTGACAGCCAGTATGGTCCAGGGTCCATTTTCCATCTCCACTTCCCTGCCCCCTTCAGCATTGTCAGACTTCTCCCTGCTTCCATCTCCCTCTTTGGGTTTTGGCTTTTCTTCTGGAAGAGGGGTGTGTGTTGATCTTCAGTGAATTTTCCTTATGTTGTGGCCTTTCCTTTGTTAAGTTTCTCCTCAGCTCCCATCTCAGTTCATAAGAACGGCAAACTCACTGATGCTTTGTTCCTATTTTCTCCTCCCTTAATTTACTTGTAGATACACATACATATTTTTAGTCTGTTGAGGATGAATGAAGAGGTGCACTCTATCTGAGACAAACTCAGAATGTTTTAGTGATGAAATCTTACCTATAATCATGGCTGTTAGCCTCTTTATGCCACTATGAAAACGTGAAGTTTTTATAGGTCTGGTGTGCTTTTTCTTTACCAAATAGGCAGTTTATTACCAACATCTGTGGTTGATTTGAGCTTCAGTGAACTCTAAAAAGGAACTCATGTACTTATATTTTCAGTAGTCTCTAGTTATTGGTAACTTTTCTGCTTAAGTAGAAAGCACTAAGTGAACAGTGCAACAATATAAAAGAACACAAATACAGAATTTAACTAGAAAAGCATGTGTCCCTTTCGATTTCTCACACTGAAAATGTATATGGTTGAGCTTAACTGCTTTCTTTGAAAGCGGCTTTGGTCCATTTATCTCCTGAGTACTCAGGCCATTTCATAGAAGAAATCACACAGTCCTTTAGTCCCCTGTTAGATCTTTTTGAGGACCAGAGCCACATAAGTTATCTCATAGGCAGATTATTTACACATGCACTTCACTTTTAGTGTTTCTAGTAACAAGTCAATTACAGAGTCCATTCAGAGCTTTGCCTTTCATGGAGAGTACGCCGAGAGTGTTAAGTAGTGCAGTCTTCCTTCTGTTACAACTGGACTCCTACTTGGAGCCACATTTGTGTTAGTCCCTTTTTGACTCAGCTCAGAGTACAGTTAACATATCCCTCCCAGGATTCCTTCTGCCCACTGGTAAACAGAGGCTGGGGTGAACCTGCTCAGTCTTGGGGCCTTCAGTTCTATTAGATATTTTGGTGTCCTTAAAGGCATTGAGTTAAAACAGCTGATTTAAGAAAGAAAATACTAGCATCAGAAACTCTTCAGTTTTCACACTGGGGTAATTTTGTAAGTTGGTCAAAGGATTCTTCCTGAAGTTACTGGTGGAGGAGGTACTAGCATAGCAAGTTTGAGGGGCAGAAGAGGGAGAGCACTGTTTAGTAACTGTGACCTGAGTTCTCTTAGACACTTTGAACTGAAGCCTTGTTCTGATAGTCCAAAATCTATCAGTTGATCAAAGCATTTGGTAGCATAGGGAGCTTCATAGCAGGCCAGAGATGCCGGAAACGAGGTGACTTGGTAAAGTGACACCAAAACACATTCCGTGTGCTTAACTAGGGTCAGTCACAAGTACCTTGTGAGAAAATACAGATGAAACATGGAAAATGATTCAGAGATGGGGCAAACCACAATAAACTCTAGCACTTGAGGCAGGAGGATTGTTTGATGCCAGCCTAGGCTAGATAGCAGGTTCTGCCAAGGGGTGGTGGTGGTGGCTGAGGGTGTAACTTACTGGGTAGAGGGCGTGCCTGGCAGGCATGCTTCCACCTTTGATCCTCAGCAACTTAGAAACGTCCATGGCAGTGCATACCTGGAAGCTTAGCACCTAGGAGGCGGAAGCAGGTCACCCTCAGCCATGTAGGGAGTTGGGCCAGTGTGGGGAATAAAGATCTTATTACTCCACTCCACAAAAGAAAGAGGGAACACGAACACACACACATACACACACACACACACACACACACACACACACACACACACACACACACACACACACATACAGTGGGGAATAAAGATCTTATTACTCCACTCCACAAAAGAAAGAGGGAACACGAACACACATACACACACACACACACACACACACACACACACACACACACATACAGTGGGGAATAAAGATCTTATTACTCCACTCCACAAAAGAAAGAGGGAACACGAACACACACACACACACACACACACCAGTGAGGTGATTAAAGTGGCATAGGGGCTTTGACCAGAATCAACTCTTGGCTGTTTTGAATCTAAAGCCATCACTTTATGTTGTATAGTGGGTGCAGTATGTTACTTACTGCATCTCAGAGTGCCCACCCCAGATAATAAGGTGTGTGTGTGTCAGGATGGGGGGGCGGGCCTTGAGGGCAGCCGTATTTCAGCGAGGAGAGAACATTCAGGCAAATCAGTCTGTGCACCACTCCAACAGGAGCGTCACACTCATCCAATGGATTCCAGAAGCATCTTGTTTCATTCTCCCTCAGTCCTCTCCTCTCATCTAGCCAGTGGCTGTGAGTAATCCCCAGGTGGAGAGAACAGTCTTTAAGGCGGCTTTGACCTGAGGGTTTGGGGGTATGTTGATATTTGTCGGTTACTGTGACTTCTTTTTTTTCCCCCTTCAATTGCATCAAAC
The DNA here is from genome assembly GCF_949786415.1 of Peromyscus eremicus. Taxonomy (NCBI): domain Eukaryota; kingdom Metazoa; phylum Chordata; class Mammalia; order Rodentia; family Cricetidae; genus Peromyscus; species Peromyscus eremicus. The sequence continues at coordinate 53,113,662 of NC_081422.1, forward strand.
CCTTAAAAACATGGTGGTAAGTGAGCGATATGCATGCTTTTGGAGTTTGTTTAATCTCCGCTTCAGTCTATACAATGCACAGTTCATAATGTTAACACTTTCTTCAAGTTTACTTCATTCACTTTCACAACTAATTTGGATTTTCAGTTTGCTGTTTAGTCCTCATTTACTTTATTTTGTGCCTCTCTCTGTAGCTCTGTTCTCTCCTGACCTCCTGTGGAGGTCAAGGTGTTCTTTTGTCTGGCCTGTATGGGAGAGTGGTGCTGCAGGCAGTGGCTCAGCACGGGGTCGGGTAGGGTGGGGTGTCCTCTTCTTTGTGGTGTCCAAGTGGATTTGGGAATGGAAGGGGGTTCCTGGGATTTAGACACAGTGTGAGTCACAGCTGCTCCCACTTTCAGGCATGGCAGCTCCACCAGAGACACTGTTGCTCATACTCACATGCAAACCCTTGCATGTGGCTAGCTTGTTCCGTTGGAAAGTGGTTTAGACACCAGGGTACATCCCCACGCCAAAAGAGATGAATGTGGTGTGAAGTGCGCTTGGGTTAGTCTAGTGTCCTGCTAGGAAAAGACTGGCCTTGCTATTGTGTTTTCCCTTCTCTTGTTTTTTTAAAGTTGGGAGTGGATTTGGCTGTCTTGCATTAGAATTTTGTATTTTGGGGTGCACACTAAAATTAATCAGTTTGTTCCTGTGTCGTCTTTAAATTCCCAAGGTGCTTAGCTTTTAGCATGTTATCTGATTGGCCTGCCCTGGGTGCTGAGCAGTAGGCTGTGGAGGGGAGGGTTCAAGCTGGGCTTGTGTGTCTTAGTACCTGGTATGTCCTTGTATCTTTCCACTGCATACACAGCAAACAGATGTCTTGGGTGTCCTGAGTCCTAGTTTGTTCTCTGTACCTGTTTTAATAGCAGTGTTGTTAGTAGTGGACTCCTGTGGACACTGGTATGTTGCTAGCCTATTGTTTTGCTGATGAGTCATTGGTTTGTGGTTAGTTTTTGTTTTGTTTTGTTTTGTTTTAAATCCTGTTTTGCTCCAGTCACTGTGTGCTGGCGGTGGCTTTGCCTCTCCGTTGCCTGAAAGGAACAGGTGGAGCAATGTCTCCCTGACAGACATTACTCCTGATATGTGCTCCTGCAGATGCCTACACCAAGACTGTAATCTCCATAACTGCTTCATGTGCACCAAGCCCCCTTGTGGAATCCTGCTGAGAGTTTTTCTAGATGCCTTCAGTGAAAGCACCCAACTGTTGTACAGTAAAAACAAAGGGTGCTTACTTGGTGTCCTCCTTTTGTGAGTTTTTAAATAACTTTTTTTTATTTTAATATTTTCTCGATGTATGCATATCTACTAAGAAGACCAAGTTGTCAGAATTATGAAGTATTAATAAGGCTTCTAAATGCAAATGACAAAAACTTTTTAGTTAAAAAAACAAACATCCTATGGCTTTTCTTGTTTTGGCCAGGGCATAATAGTGAGCCCATCTTTTTGTGTGGAGTTTTATAGAAGGGTGTCACTCTTCAGCTCTCCCTATGATGTCACAGAACATCCTCTGCTTCTCATATGTCTCTTCCTGGCCCAGTTGAGCATGGGTAGCCAAGGATTAGGTTGAACTATTATGGCTTCATCTTCCTCAGTCTCATGCTTCAGATCAGTGACCTCATAAAGATTGTAAAACAGCAGGAAAAACAGTGCCCTCTGGGGAAGTGAGGATGTGTGGTTAAATGTATAGAATGTACACATCCATTTACATTGAAGAACTGCATACATTCTCCACAAGAAAACAAACAGCAGGATTTTACAACTGAAATGTTGGTTTGTCTTCTCATCTATTTTGAGTGAACCACTGGAACTTGGGGACAAGATGAGTACAATGATATTGCAGCCTATCTGTCCGCTACAGTTGCAGTTTTTCATGACGAGCATTCAAAGTGTTAACTAAAACCATTGAAAGAACATATCTGCCATTAAAACTGAATCTAGAAACAACTTCATGAGTGTTTTGCACCTCCAGATGGAATGGCCTTTAATAAATGCTATGAATAGCCATGTTTGCCACTTGCACTTGACTGTCCTCTTCATTCTTAGGCAGAGTCTAATGGCTTTCTCCTTTCTTCTCTTATATCTCATGGATCATTAAAAACCGAACACCTCATATAGATGATGAACCAGCCGGGCCAATGTGAGTACTTCATTGGATAGATTTTACAGTTTGAATTGTGTTGTGTTTGCAGTTTGGCCAAAAGGAATACTAAAGATTGTAAGAGAAGGCAATTCCCTTACAATGAAAAGTTGCAGTGTACACTTTTTTTTTTCCCTCTGAGACAGGGTTTCTCTGTGTAGGTTTGGTACCTGTCCTGGATCTCACTCTGTAGACCAGGCTGGCCTCAAACTCACAGAGATCCACCTGGCTCTGCCTCCCGAGTGCTGGGATTAAAGGCGTGTGCCACCACCGCCACTTTTTAAGCCTGACAGAATTCTGACTGGTGACCTCTTGATTCCTAGGCCAGGTCTTGTTTTTAGCCATACAAGTGAATAGTATGCAAAAGAAATTGAAAAAACATTATGTGTTTGACATGCTTAAATTGATAATATAGAAGTAAGCAATATAACCAAGTCAACTTCAAACTGGACTGTAGAATTAGACAAACTACTGTCTAGTTCCATTAACAATTGCTGACAAGAGAGATGGAGCTGTAACATGGAGTCCAAGGCTACCAGGCTTTCCTAGAGTTGGACGTTATAAGAAGCCAGAGGGGCAGTTGGTGGGTTAATGGCCAAAGGGCTCAGCATGGCTAGTTGCTGGTCATCTTTTATCATTTAAGAAATTAAGTGTTCAAGCCGAGCAGTGGTAGCGCATGACTTGATTTAATCCCAGCACTTGGGAGGCAGACAGAGACAGGTGGATCTCTGTGAGTTAAGGCCAGCCTGGTCTACAGAGTGAGATCCAGGATAGGCTCTAACGCTATAGAGAAACCCTGTAAGTATAGTTTAGAAATCTAAGGGAAAGCATTGTCTGCCTTTGGGAGTCTGAAGGATCTATTCATTGAAAGTAGGAGGTACTTTATGTAAGGAATGTTATACACTACTGTTAGAAGTAGACTTTGCTGCTACACCAGGGATGGAAGGAAGTGAAGAGTCTCTGTTTCCATGTGTTGTATTTTTCAAACGATAATGACTAGTTGAACTCACACAGTGCAATTTTTCCTCCAAAGGAAAACCAACTCTACCAACAATCACAAAGATAAAAACTTGCGCCAGAGAAACACAAATTAAGTACTGCTTATAATGTAAGTATGGCCTTCTTTAGAGATTTAAAAGTTCTATTCAAATGAACTGTGCCTCTGCTCACCTTTCTACGAATTCTTCAGTAGTTGGTGTTATGTGGTAAGACGTTATTGTTTATTTCAGAATAGCTGATAACTGATGGAAAAAGTTCTTTCTGTTCACTGCAGTGTATGGAAAGGGAATGTATTTCAGCTGTGTTGACCCACATATTTATATTAGGTTTATTTCACAATATAAATACCTTGCATTGCAGTCTACTTACATATTTTAAAAAGAAAAAAATGGTTACCTTCTTAGAGTATCCCAAAAGCCTGTTAGTACCATGCGTGATCTCCGCTGCAGGCAAGACAGAGATGGTGGCCGTAAGGAAGCATGCTTACACACATGGAGATCAGAAGTTCCTCCCACATCCCTGAGCATGCTGTTTGAACCAAAGCTTGGTTTGATGTGGCACTGACAGCTGTGAGTGACAGTGCATATTCTTAATTTCCAATACTTCCTTTACAGCTCTTTAGGTTCCTGAAAACGGTGGCATCATGACCTGCTACATTTTCTGCTTGGACCTCTTTGGTCTCTCCCTTCAAGTGAGCAACACCACAATGACCGTCTAAAGCATGCCTTATTTAGCCTCTCCTATAAGGGTGACCTAGCCAGGTACATTTTAAACAATGCTTCAGTGTAGAAGGTGTAAACTATTTTGGGCTTGATGTGCTGTGAATGTTGCTTCCCCTCCCTTTGGTAAAATATTTAAATAGAAGTGAAAAGGTCCTCTGAGGATCAGATCATGCATGCGCCATTTTTTACATATGCAGCTGTTAAATTGGCAAAGCTCTAAATGCACTGCTGCCATCTAGTGATCATTTTGTAAAGTACAGCAAAACCTACAGATATATACAGTATATAAATATATATATATATTTATATTTTTGGGGGTGGGAGAAATCCAAAATAAACTAAACGCTTGTTTCATTTTTAAGCTGCTGATACTCATTCCTTATTGTCTGTTGTCAGATGAGGAAGCTGCAGTTCTGGTACATGAGAGTGTAAACTTAAGTCTCATTCTAAGGGCTTACCCTATAACTTTTAAGAACCTGGAACAGTCCACTGAACAGCTGTAATGAATTGCAGTATATATGTATGATTGCTTTTTAAGTGACTTTTCCTTTTGTCAATCATGTAAATTCTGAAATCTTTTGCACTGATGTGTTGAACCTTATTCTTGTACATTCGATCAAGGCAACTTTTATAATTTCCCTTTTGTTTTCAATGACCCTGAAATGTTAATAGCATGGTGATACTCTATGCAACTCTAGTTACACTTTTTGGTTTGACACTGTATTTTTCACATCGATTTAATGATTGATGATAGATTTTATAACCTGACTGGGTTCTCATTCGGTACTAACTGTAGATGCATGTACTTGTGTTCTGTGTAATTATTGAAGTGCAATGGTGTACAAAAAAAAAAAAGTGGATTCACCTCTTTTTAACAATAAAACATTGATAAAAGGTGCTTGGAATAATACTCTTTATTCAAATATTTTCAGTTCCTTAATTGCATATGTGTTCAGGGCTTTGGTTTCTTAGCTCTGTGTGATCTTTTTAAGTTCCTTCTCCACCTCTTCCACAAATGCTGGGAAGTTTTGATCCATGAGGCATAAGCGTAGAAAGGGGCGCAACTCTTCTGCTCCCCATGAAGATTGTTCATAGGCTAGGGGCAGCTTCTCTGATGCCAGGAGAGTCTGCAGGGGTGCCAAAAAAGGGGAGGGTTGACTGCGGGTGGGAACACTATCCCAGATGATATAATACAGGAAACAATGCCTTAAAATTTAGAGGAACACTACCCCAAAACTAAAATGTTCCTGGCTTTACAAAGTCCTTTTCCACACTTAGGTTTCACATTTATTATGTTGTGTTTATGTTTCCTTCCTTCATCCCTCTCGCACACTTGTATTTTCTCCCTGCTTCCTGTCTCCCCACCCCCACAAAAAACAAACCAGAGTTTCACTATCACCCAGGCTGGTCCCAAATGCCTATATTATAGCTAGGTAGTATTTACTGTTATATTTTCTAGATGTATACAAAAAATAAGAGAAGCTTGGATCCTTTATAGATACATCTCCTTAAGTTGAGATCCAGGGAACAAACACTATGCTACTAACATTCTTCATGTGGAAGGTGGATTCTAAATGGAAATAGGTGTCCACCTGGGGATGTAGCTTAGTGATAGAATACTTGAATAGCACAGATAAAGGGTAGAGTTTGATCCTTAGCATCACCAACAAAAGCAAGGTTGGGGGAGGTGGTTGTAAACTGACCATCCAAACGACAAAAGTCATGGTTTTGTGTTTTGTTTTGTTTTTGGTGGTGGCCATCTGAGTAATTTGACAGAAACATGCAACCTTTCCCACAATCAAAATACAGGATGCTTTGTGTCCTAAAAAAAAAAGTCTCTTGTGCTGTTGACTGTTGTCAAACCCTTAAGGCTGGATAACTATGAATCTCTTCTCCGGCCTTCATGTTGCCTTTTAAAAAATGTTATATTCTGTACAATAAATCATAGTGTAAACAGTTCCTTTTTAATGAGTCTCACTCCCTTGATTTCTTGACTAGACAGTGGAATAAAAGTAGTATGCATTCCGTAGAAATTGCCCTTCAGCGCTTGTCCTTTCCTTCGGCAGCAACATGAGATGAAGGCAGCATGGTGAGCTCTGGCTTCCTGTCCCAGGCACGAAGGTCTGTAGCCTGTACTCCTTGCTTAGGTTGCTAAACTATAATGTTCCAGAGGTTAGGTGTTTGAAACATTTTAATGTATTTCGCCTTACAATGACTTGATACAGATTCAGCCACACTGTAAGCTGGAGAGCATCTGTATCTTGGCTTCTTTCACTTAATATGGGTTAATGTTAAGTGTATGTGTAATTCATTCCCTTTTTTGAAATTAAATATTCAGTGGTGCAGGTGTACCACAATTCACACATTCTCTTTCAGTTGGCCTGGGTTTTGCTTTGTGTTGCTATAAATGTTCAGAAGGTTTGTTTGAGATGGTATCTTACCATGTGGCCTAGACAGTTTTCTCTGACTCACAACCCTCCTGTGTTGACCTTATATAAGTACTGGGATTGCAGGCATGTGTTACTGTGCCTCTTTAAATTCAGAGTTTCATTTATTAAAGTAGGCAGATACCTAGGAGTAGCATGGCTGGGCCATATACTAAGTGTATTAAGTAACTTAAGGCAAACTGCCAGGGCCCTATCATTGTGCACTTAGAAGTCCAGCACTTGGTACTGCAGTTCTTTCCTGCCACCTTGTTGAGACAGGATCTCTCTTGTTTCTGGCCTTGGAGCTTCAATAAATTCTTTTATCTCTGCTTCCCATCTTGCCACAGGAATGCTGGGATTTAGGGTGTCTGGGACTGAACTTGGGTTATCAGGCTTGCCTGGCAAGTACCTCTACCCACTGAGCCACCTTACTGGCCCTCTGAGTTTGTTTTTAATTTTGGCTTTTCTAATAAACATGCAGGGCTGTCTCATTGTAGTTTTAATTTACATTTCTCTGATCAGAAGTAATACTGAGCATCAGTTCATGTATTTATTGGACATTCATATGGCTTTGGGTAACCTGCAACATTTTAAAACCAATTAAGGAGCTGGAGAGAGGAGCTCATAAAGTGCCAGAACTCATGTGAACAGAAGTAGTGTGGTCTACCTGCAATCCTGGCACTGGGATTGATTGTGGGTTTCTTGTTTAAGAGGTCTCAAGTTGCACAGGGTGGTCTCAAATCCCTTATGTTGCCAAGGGTGATCTTGAACTCCTGGTCCTCCTGCCTCTACCTCTTGAGTACTAAGGTTACAGGCATATGAATAGAACCCAGGGCTTCATGTGGGCCTACATCACCAACCCTGAAAACCAATTCATAAGTTAGCAACATTTAACTATTAGAGTTCAAACTGAAGTCTGACTGTGCTTGACCATTTGAAAGATGTCATCTCTTGACAGCGTGGAGTCAGTGAGTTCCAGCTGTTGAGATCCTCTTAGTTGGGACCTCTGGCTCATGTGTCTGGCAGCATGCTTACACTAATGCTGTCAGGTAGATAACGCCTGTCAGAAAGGTAGCTCTCTCTGTGGGAATACTACATGGCTTACTGCCTGTGTGCAAGAGTATTTTCTAAGAATAACATGTATCGGTAACAGGAATTTACCTTTCTAAATTTAAATAGAGTTTTAGAGTCTGCCTAAAGGAAGTACAGAGAAAATGAAAACAGGCCATCGTGTTCTCCACTGAGAGCCGCTGTTAACACGCAGCAGTGTATATATTTTCAAATTTAGTATATTATAAAAATGAAAGAATGGTATTTCATAGCTTTAAGAAAAAAAATCAGTGTGCTATGATTGTCCATGCCAATGACAGGGCTTGACATCAATTTGATTTACTTGTTGCTGGGGAGGTTGTGGGAGGTTGCCATGACACACACATGTGGAGGTCAGAGGACAACTTGCCGACACCAGGTCTTTTCTTCCACTTCATGGGTCCGAGGAATCACAATGAGGTCATCAGGCTTGGCAACAAATCGCCTTTAGCCACTGAGTCACTTGCTGGCCCTGATCACAGTTCTCATGTGTGTAGTAATACTGTACTTTAACCACTTAGGAGAGTGAGCATTTATGTTGATTCCATTCTTAACTGTAAACAGTATTATAATAAACATTCTATGTGCCACTATATATCTGAAATGCAGCTGTAAAAAAGTAGAATAATAAACTTGGTTTATATTAACTGGCTTCCAAGAAGTTTATCCAACTTTGTATTCACAGGATAATCTGCCCAAAAGGTCAGAACAAATTCGTGCTGTTTCTGGTCTTGTCAGTATTGTGTAAATCAGCTGCTGGGGCCCCACTGATGGCAGTGTTCTCCTCTGTAAGAGCGCAGCACCTTGCCCTGCTCAGTCACTCCCCAGAACAAAGAAAAAAAGTCTGCCTACTGCTGGACAAGGTTTTTTCCTTTCACAGTTGCTGGGTCATTAAGGGTAAGAGTTCTGTCTTTTTTCCCCTCTTCTGTGTATGCAGATTGGGGATTGAATCCAGGGGTCTCATACATAAGCATTTGCTTTCCTGCTACCTTCTCTCAAGTTCTTTATCTGTAACTACCCCATTTTATTTTTAGTGGTAAGCCAGACCCCCACCCCCACCAGCCCTTATTTTTCTTTATGTACCACTCTTTATACAGTTTAATAGATACTATTCAAATAAAAACTCTTCATCCTTGCATATTGATATGCTGGCTCTGCAGAAAGCACGAGCTGCTGGCACAAAGCCCTTGCCGGGTATAGCCAGGATATAGTAAACCAAAAACTCCTCGGGATTCCAGCAGAGGGGACAGCTGACAACTATAAATGTGACTGGAACTACAAGTGGGCAGGAGCTGTCTGCAAGGCAGCTGAGATAGCAAGCCAAAGATTCTGAAGGGTCCTGGCAATAGTTCTTAAAAGGGCTGAGTAGGCTCCCTGGGCTCAGGCAGACTTACCAAGCTCACTGTTTATGAGCTGTGGCATACAGCTGTTGGTCCAAGGATTTAAAGAATCGGGGGTAGGAGAGGTGGGTCTGTAGGCACGGGCAGCTCATACGGCTTTTATCACCTGTGTCCTTGGAAGTGTGGTATTCACGTTAAATGTTCTGGAAATGGTTCCAGGGCCATCTTTACCAGAGCCCATGTTCCGAAAAACAGCAATAGGGATTTTTATTTTTTTATGCCTTCCACCTACTTTCCAACGCTCCTTAGTTGAGACTGTAGCACTGAAGGTTGGCCCTGCAGGAATTACAGAGTCCAGGTTTGGTTTGGGTATTTGTTTTAGAATAGTTTACAATCTTCATTCCAAAACTGAATTCATTTCTTTTGTCCTTTTGGGGAGGTGGTGGTTTAAGTTCTTTCCCGCACAGTAAGCAGCCCCTCTTCATTTCCTCAGGCAGGCAGTGTGCACAGGCCACCCCCATCTGTGCTCTGAGGGCAGGGTACATGGCAGCAACCGTCGTCCTCCTACCTTCTGTTCGGAACACTTCAGGTTCTTTTCTATAGCAAGGGAAAGACTTAAGGAATAGCAATTCTTGTGGACTACCATTTTTAGGGACAAAACCCAGCACAGAATTACCTGAGCCAGATGCATCACTGAAGTCCTTCCCTCCAGAGCACCAGTGCCAGCTGCCACATATACCTGCTGCTCCAGGTTCAGGTAAGGCTGCAGAGAAACATGCAATTAGAGGAGGGGGTTAGAGATTTCTCTCAGTGGGGTGCTCTTGAGTCCTCAGCTCCAAGGGTTCATCTTCGGAGACAGACGGACAAAGAAAAGCAGCTGTTAATCACACTTAGGAAAGACAGTCCTGGTGATAGGTACCACAGCACAGGTACCTATCACCGTCTACCTGGTGGTCTCGGCCTGATGGGCAGTTAGCCATCACAGCGCACTTCTGCCCAGAAGACCCATGTGTGACTCAGGACTATGATCCAAGGAAGCAGGAGCACTGTGTGCCACCCTGTGTACCCTATGTGCTTATGGAACCCCTGCATGCTGTGAGACAACATTTTAATAAGAGTACACTGTAAGAATCTCATTTTGAACAGTGTGCAGTTCTGAGTTTTTCATTAAATAAAATTCCTTAGATAGTTCTAACAACTGTTTCTACTCAAGGCACTGAGTGATACAGGATGGGCATTAGATGAACAGGACAGAGGTCCCATCCTCTGGAACTCTGTAGCCTGCTAAGAGCCAAGTTTATCTCCTACCACATCCACAGGCCTGGCCGTGCTCTGGGAACCTGTAGCCACACTGCTAATCTTGAGGAGAAGAGTGTCCCTGTGCTAGGTAATAGAGAAAGAAAACACACTGCTCTCTGAGGGCATCTCTTGTCCATCAGAAACATGTCTGTCTGCTAGAAGAAGAGGTTGCTCAGCCTGCCTTCTATGTAGAAGCTGACTTGCTAGTGAGTTGGTGACAGAAAACCAGACTTGAAAGTACCCTCTCCGCTCTCCAAATAGGGATGGGCACACAATGAGAACTAGTGGACACCCAAAATTCAAAATGAGAAAAGGCCAAGGCGGGTGTGGGGTGTGGTTGGGGAATGGGATGGAAGTATATAGGAGCCCTTAGGTAAGTCTGGATCACATGTTCCGTTTCTACAGTTTCTCTAACAGAAGTCAAACTCTGGTGCTTAGTAACCCTCCATCTCTGCTGTCGGTGCTTTCTGGGACACCTATTAGTTCAGTTCACATGGTGCTGCACCAGTGGGAAAGAGACCAGCCAAAATACCATCCCCCAACACTGAACAGCAGCTGAGGGTGGCCAGACTCTTGAATCTGGTGGACTCTTGGACTCAGGTGGGCCTCCTCACCAGCAGAGGAGAGGAAGGCTTTATGCACATAGTAACAGACTTCACCCACCTCTGTGCTCACTAAAAGAAAAGGTCATAAGAACTACCACCTTCTTCCTGTCTGCCCCCACTCCCTGCCCAGCCCTCTCCTATGGTGGGGTGGGTTGCCTCAAGGGCCCTTGAGTTGAGAAACACCTGGTGAGGACACAATTAACAAAATTACAAGGCTGAGGAAAAGTAAAAACTAAAGCCAAGAAATGACTCAAGAACTTTAAATAGAAAAGACATAGAATTATCCCTATCTGCAAAGAAGGGAACAACTACTTCAGACTAAAAGGACATAGTATTGGTAGACATACACTTGAATGCAGCAATGACCTGAACTTGGCCATGCCTCAACTTTTAAGGTAGACTAAGCATGTATCTAGATTTGCATGTCAGAAGTTGCGGGTCAACTTGGGAAATGTTTGGTCTAAGACAGGATTGCTCGAGGCTGTGCTTGTGCTCAGCGGATTCGCCTAGCTGTCTGCTCTGCCACCTCAGTGTGTCTCCTGTTCCTTCTGGGCTCTGGAGGTTCTGATCTTTGCTCACTGGCAGGAAGAGCAGAGCTGAGAAGGTAGCTATGCTGGCAGCAGCGGTTATGATGGACAGTGTGGTTTCTGTTTTGTTTGTCAGGCACTCTTCAGTGTTCCCAGCAGTTCTCGCTCACCACCTCACAGAGGAGGAGGTTCATGGCTTGCACAAGATCACTCAGCTACCACAAAACCAGGCCAGAACTCTGACCTAGATCTGTTCAGATACCAGAGCTTATGGCCTTTGTATAACATCAGGCTGTCTCAACTATCCCAAACACCAAATTACAGATGAGACAAGTCCCTGAAAATAGACTCAGTACTTTTAGGGTGTTTCTACCTAGCCAGTTGGGACCAGCCTTTAAAGTCAGCACACCGGAGCCTTCATCTGCCGTTCCAGCTCACAGCTCCAGTCTGCATGTGTTCCTAGATGGTGCGGCCCTAACTTGCCTTACTGGTTTATGTGTACACAGGCAGCACAGGCAGCAGTGCACTTGAAATGCCCCGACACCACTTGTCTATTTTGTACTTGGACAGCTCTCTCGCAGCCATTTAGAATCTTTAGGTACCATGCATTGGTCAGCCTATAGATACTGGTTCAGTCAACTACACCTAACTTCCAGGTGTTAACAGATTCTGTCACTGGTTCATAAAGAATAAATCACATTCACTTAGGCTCAGAAATGTCTTTGGGGTCAGGAAGGCCTGACACCTGTGTGGTAGACACAAGTTTTCCAAGATTCTAATTTCAACTTAGACTTCCAGCCCAGCACACTGGCACAACCCTGTAATTTTAGCACTCTGGAGGCTGGGGCAGGAGAATCACAGGTTAGAGGACAGATCCTAAAACCAAAACTGCGACCTTCTGTTCCTGTCAGTAAGTAGTGTGCATTGTTATCTGGGGTGAAAGGCCTAGCTTCCCTTTGAGATGATTACTGGAAGCTGCACTGCTATGGGGTGGGTGCCCATGGCTCTGTGAAGCACCATATGAGGGCAGAGGCAGTTTGGCTGCTGGGGCCAAGTGTCCCACCCAGGTGCTTTCCAGAAACAACCAGCACTCGTCCAGTGTGGGTCCTTTTTACTCTGCATGCCTTGTGAAGGAAGGGTGTGGCGGCTGGCAGTTGTGTCCACTGCTTGGCTTGTAGTGGCAGGAGCCAGACCCACAAGTCTTTTGGTCCTACTAAAGCAGACAGTGAAAGTGGTGGATAATGTTTTACTGTGATGAAAGTGGTTTTGGCCTTGGGTCCCAGGGATCAGGCTTTGAGAACCCTTGCTCTGTGACGACGCTGAAATACTGCTGAGGCTCCCTGTCATTTCTTCGAGATTAGGCAGCTAATTTGAAAGTATGAACCTTGAATTGAAAAGATCACTCAACAGATACTTTTAAAAATGATTTGTGGGGGGCTGGAGAGATGGCTCAGAGGTTAAGAACACTGGCTGTTCTTCCAGAGGTCCTGAGTTCAATTCCCAGCACCCATATGGTAGCTCTCAACCATCTGTAATGAGATCTGGCGCCCTCTTCTGGTGTGCAGGGATACATGCAGACAGAACACTGTATACATAAAAAATAAATCTTTAAAAAAAATGATTTGTGTGTGTGTGCATGCACGCACGCGTACACACTCGAGCATATGTGAGTGAGGAGGCTCGGAGAGCATAGTGGATCACCTGGAGCTGGTGTTAGAGGTGACAGTGGGGGTGGACCTGACAGTTCACCTGGGTCCTCACCATGCATTATGCCATCGGGTTTCATGTGGACCCAGCACACCAGCACTCACCCCCTGCTGCAGTGGTTCCTTCCCTTGGCTTTCGCCTGCCCCCGGTGGGCCTGGGCTCTGCTGACACTGCTGGCCGATGCTGTCAGGTGCCTGAACGGTGATGTACTGGGCCAGGGTCCTCACACAGCTGCAGCAGTGCTCCAGCGCCTCTTCCTCAGACTCCCCACTGAACTGTACACGAAACATGCGGCTCTTGTTCTGTGAAAATCAAATGCCATCACCGAGAGGTGTTTGCTGTGGGGTCTTCGGGTGAACACTCTCCTGCTTGTTGGGGCTAGTACAGAGAAGCCAGAAACTTGTTTCTGTGCCGTTTTAGAAGCCTTTCCTCGTGGGAATGCATTTCTCTCAGGCAACCGACATTAGCAAACTGGATGGTCTACTGAGTGAGTGGTAAGCTGGTGTTTTGTCTTGCTTTCAATACAGATTTTACAGCTGATATTTTTAAGTTTTTAATAAATTTTTAGGTTAGCATACAAAATAGCAAGTTTCACAGCATCTAATTCCTTAAATAGAAAAATCTGGAAACAATATACAACAGTCCTGGTTCAACGAAATGTTTCTGAATGGAAAGGGAAGAGCAGGCCAGGCTGGGAGACGGTTCTGAGAGTTACGTGCTTGTTGTGCAGACATGAGGACCTGCATGGGATCCCAGCGTCCAGGTAAAGGTCAGGCACTGCAGTTGGCCTGTAATTCCTGCACTGGGGAGTGGAGGAGGGAGGAACCCAGGGTCCTAGCTGAAACACAGTGAGAACCTGCCTCAAAAACAAAAGGAGGAGAGGGACTGAGAAGACTGAGCTCTGACCTCAGGGAACATCCTACATACATGAAGGCTTACGCAGGAGGGAAAGGAGAGGAAGCAGGCTGCCATATGAAATGAGGTAGGGAACTTCCATGTCCTGGGGAGAGGACACCTCATTAAGGATTCCTAGACAGCTGACTGTTACCCCTTTAGTTTCCTCTATGAGTTACATCCTTGGGCAGATTGACAAGTGTGGGACAGGACAACTACAAACAACCCCCCCCCCCAACCCCAGATGTGGTAGTGCAGAGTTCCTTGATCGCAGGCTTGAAAACAGGCCTGGGCTGTAATAACATAAAACCACTAGTAATAGTTTCCTCCTTCTAGGCTGGTATTCTGTCCAGATGAGTCAACCTACACAAAGCCACCCAAGCGACAGCAAATGCAATTGTGCAGGTTTTTCCCGTAAAGAAAGCAGGTGTTGAGATGAGCATGCAGACCACCCACCCTTTTTACTCTATGTAAACCACATATGTTAGTGGGAAAACATTTCTGACCTTAGCAAATTCTACAAGTTCCTATAAGCAAGTAGTTGCTTTCCTCCAGATCAGCTTATTCTGTTTAAATAAACCACATCAAAACAGAGCCATAGCCGGGTGTTGGTGGCGCACGCCTTTAATCCCAGCACTCGGGAGGCAGAGCCAGGCAGATCTCAGTGAGTTTGAGGCCAGCCTGGGCTACAGAGTGAGATCCAGGAAAGGCGCAAAGCTACACAGAGGAACCCTGTCTCGAAAAACCAAAAAAAAAAAAAAAAGAAAAAAAACAGAGCCATAGTCTTGGACTCTAGGGAGTGTGTAGCATGTCCCACCCCCTCACTACCCTGCTTCTCTTCGCATTTCCATTTACTCTCCTTTCTGAGTGTGAGTTAATTGTTATCACTCCCTTGGACAGTCTTGTGTATCCGGATCTGTTAGAAGACATCTTAGAGCTCTCCTATATAAAATATAATATATAGGTTGTATTTTGTGCATATTTTTAAGCTACAGTGCTGTAGCCTAATTTTCTATTCAATAGGTGTATAAAAATAGAAGTACAGCTCATTACTTCTAAAAGCCGAAGCATATCCCTGTATTTAACTGGCCTCCTACTGACAGATATTCAGGTTGCCCCAGCCTTTCCCTATCACAAACCACACAGAGAGCTTTATAAACTCCGAAAGCATCCTTGAATTAAAAATGCCTAAATGCAGACTTGCCCATGTGCCCACTCCCTGTGCATTCCAGCACTGGCATGCTTACTCATTTGCATCACATACTAGGTAAACAGATTTTCAAATGTGCATTTCTCTGGTTACAATTGAGCTTGAAGAGTTTTCTTAACTTTCCTAGTTGATTTGTATTTTTCTTTTGTGTGTGCTTATTACTGCCTTTGGCCTTTGAGTCTTTTGGGTGAATAATTTCTAAATTATCCAGTCATTAAAAGCGGCCTTCCCTGAGGAAAGGAAATGGCATGTTAGCCACCTGGTTTCTCATGTGGGTGTTTTGAACTCATCCTACCCCCGGTGCTGTAGGAAGATATCTATGCACTCCTTTACCCCTAAGAGTCACACGCACCAAAACCCAGGACTCTAACTGCTGAAAAGCTGCAGCGCAGACACATTAAGTGACCAGGCACAGACACTGTCAGCAGCTGTGCCTCTGGAGGAGCATGTGCAGGAACCGGTTTAGACAGTCAGGGCTCACCTAGAGGAAGGCCTTATGTCTGACGTCTGGGGCTGGCTCCCCCATCTACATCTATGAAACCCTCAGGAGGAGTCTGAGCTTACTGTCTGGAGCCAGAAATGCACCTCGTGCACACAGACCCAAGCCAACGGCAGCACACACTGGGGAGACAGAAAAGAAGACAGACACAGCCATCTTTATCTTCCGTCCTCACTACCAGTGGGCCAGCCAGAAGGTGCACTGGGATGGAACTCTTGCACCTATTAAAAGAATGATCTTACTAGGAACAAAAACATCTTTGTATGTATACATATTTGCATGTGTGTGCATGCGTGCACCCACAGAGGCCAGAAGAGGGTGTCAGATCTCCTGGAGCTGCAGCTACAGGCAGTTGTTAGTGAGCGGCCTGATGTGGGTGCTGGGAACAGAACTCTGGCCCTCTTCAAGAGCAGTAAGTTCTATCTGCTGAGCCATCTCTCCAGCTCCAAGGAAAACATTTTTAAGTTCACAAGCTGTCAAGACAGTCTCTGCTGTTAGTCACCTAATGTATTACAATATTTTAAGAAGTGGTTCTGATGTTAAGTAGATAATTTCAAGTTAATCTCCAGGAAACTCCACCTTCCACAGACCTCTTGAGGACAGAGGAAGTGAGGCTGAATGCTGGCCTCTGCGCTGTCTCCACACACAGCAAAGCGGGGAATTTCTTCCCGGGAGGGACCGGGCTCAGCAAGGCTGACAAGCCATTCTACAGCAGTTACTGTCCTCCGACCCAGGTGATGGGATACCCCCGTGCCACTCAGAGCCAGGGAGGCCTCAGAGAGCTCACACACCCATTGTACTTTCCTGTGAGGTCCTAAGGAATATAATGCCACTGTCAAGACTTCACCAAGACTCAGTTGACTGAATCTCTGTCAAAAGGTTCAGGAATACAGAAAAAAGCCTCCATGCTGAGGGTCAAACCGGGTCTTGAGGCCCAAGAGGACAGACAGTAACCCAGGAGTGTGAGAAGTCAGGCCTTTGGGAGGTCATTAGATTGCGGAAGGTCGCTGGGGAGAGGCTAGACACATGCTTGCACCCTAGTTCTTGCCGTGACATGCCCTGTACCACTTTGAGACCATGTCAGCAAGAAGGCCCTCACCAGATACCAGTCTCTTGAGCCTCCAAGACTGCGGGCTATGTAAACCTTTTTTCTTTATAAAGTAACCTAGCCTGTTATTTCATTATAGCAATAGAATACAGTCAGAGAACAAGTTTCAGTGTGTTTGCTTTGAAACCAATAGGTAATCCTCAAAGCCCAGGCCGGACAAAGTTAACAAACTTGCTTTAGTGAGTTACTAGAATGAGAAACGAAGACAATACTGGTTTAGATTTTCTCCTTTCATCCAAAGTGCCCTTCAGACAGGGATTAAGTGTCTGCTGGTAGCCAACTGGCCATTATTCTGACGAGTGATCAGAACTGTTGAAAGGAAGGAGACCCACCTCACAAGCCTATTTTAGTCTGTGTATTCTGCCTGAAGAGAGAAAAATACTGTTTACTATCTGAAGAATCTAAATTATGTTAAATTTCTGCTACAGGAATGCAAACTTTACCTCGATTTGTTAATTTAAACAGTAGTGTATGTTGCGTAGTATTTAGGAATTAAAAGTGATCCAAAGCCAGAAGCCAGCTAAGACAGAAGGCAGAGGCCGACAGTTGTTATGTGACATCAAAGCAGCAGAGAGGAAAAAAGAAACATCATTTTGCTAAGTGTCAAAAAGTATTTGTGAGGCCTGCAAGATGGCTTAGTGTAAAGGCACTTGCTGCTAATGCTGATAGCCTGAGTTCTATCCCTGGGACCCACGTGGTGGAAGGAAAAACTCAACTCCCAAAGTTGTCCTCTGACCAGGCACTCCCGTGCCTCTTGCCACTCAAACAATAAACTATTTTAAAAAGCACTTGATGGACTGTATTGTGCAATCCTGGTAAAGGTCTTAGTAAATACACTACAACTGAGCAATACCTCCTTGATGTAGCGAAGACCTGAACAGCAGCTAGAGATCATTTACCATCGGACACCACAACGCGTGCAGTCATGGGGAGGCCAGGGTGCCAGGGCTCAGTACAGACACAAGTGAGTTTCCTGTTGCTCTGACAAGTACTTGACGGAAAGCAGCCGGAGAGAAGGAGGGTTTACACTGGCTCAGGGTTGTATGGGGTTTAGCTCCTCGTGGAGTGGAAGCGGTAGGCAGGCTGACAGGGCGGGTCACATGCCCTCTGCAGGCAGAGAGGAATGCTGTGTTCAGACTTCCCTGCTTCGCCTCCACTTTATTCAGTCTGGGTGCCCATGCCACAGCCAGGGTAGGTGTAGCTAGAGTTTTCCTGCCTGGCCCACAGTCAGGACAAAGCTCTCTCACCTGCCAGTCCCACAGCCGCTCAGACCCAACCAAGTAAACACAGAGACTTATATTGGTTACAAACTGTATGGCTGTGGCAGGCTTCTTGCTAACTGTTCTTATAGCTTAAATTAATCCATTTCCATAAATCTATACCTTGCCACGTGGCTCGTGGCTTACCGGCATCTTCACATGCTGTTTGTCATCATGGCGGCTGGCATTGTCTCTCTGACTCAGCCTTCCACTTCCCAGAATTCTTCTCCTCCTTGTCCCGCCTATACTTCCTGCCTGGCCACTGGCCAATCAGTGATTTATTTACTGACCAATCAGCAACACACTTGACATACAGACCATCCCACAGCAGGTAGGTCTTGTCTCCACACTGAAACTTCTCTGAGACACCTGCACAGACATGCTTAGCTGTGTTTCTCCTGGGTGATTCTAAAAAGCCAAACTCTTTTTCACTTCACAAACAACACAGGTTAACCATCAAAGGTGAGGAAAGTATGACAAAATGTGAACCACTGGAAATAAATAATCATTGTTTGCTGATGATAACATCACTTTCCTAGAAGCCTAAAATATTATCGCGTTATTGTTAATAAAAGTTTGGTAAGGAAGTTCAATTTAAATTGACTCAGGGCAGGCCATGCCACTCAACAGCTGCAGGGCACACCAGCCAGAAAAAAGACCACACCAGCCAGAAGAAGAGATAGGCAAACTCAGGCAGAGACTCCCTGCTGGACCAGAAACCACACCAGCTGCCAGACCTCCAGATAGGTGGCTCACTCAAGGACCTCCTCCATCTATCAGTGCCCCCCAACACTATTCCTAGTCCCCATTCCCCTCATCACTGTGTCCCACCCCCTAAGCTGGGCAGCGACCTCCCCCCAAAGGCCATGCTAACCACCAGAAGTGCTGCCCGCAACTCAGATGGAGACTCTGCAGGACCAGAGGTCACACTGGCTTCTAGAATTCCAGGCCACAAAGACAGAAGACCAAAGAGGAAACAGAAACCAAGAAAGAAAACACCCAACCAACAAAGACAACTCAGAAATTGACACCTAGACCTACACTTCCCCCAAACCTAGATGCCTAGACACCAGTGTAAGAACTCAAATCAACAAGAGCCAGAGCAATGTTACCACCAGAGCCCAGCTATCCTACAACAAGCCCTGAATATTCCAACACAGCTGAAGGACAAGAAAATTACCTTAAAACCAACTTTATGAAGATGGTAGAGGTCCTTGTCTTAGTTGGAGTTTCTATTTCTGTAAAGAGACACCATGACCATGGCAACTCTTATAAAGGAAAACGTGTGTGTCTTACAGTTTCAGAGGTTTAGTCCATTATCATCATGGCAGGACATGGCAGTATGTAGGTAGACATGATGCTGGAGAAGGAGTTGAGAGTACTATATCTTGATTTGCAGGCAATAGGAAGTGAACTGTGCCACACTGAGCATAGTTTGAGCATAGGGGACCTCAAAGCCTATCCCCACAGTGACACACTTCCTCCAACAAGGCCACACCTAATAGTGCCACTCCCTATGAGCTTATGGGGATCAATTATATTAAAACTACTACAGTCCTTGAAGAGGAAATGAATAAATCTCTTAAGGAACTCGAGGAAAAGACAAAAAAATTGGAAAAAATGAATAAATCCTTTAAAGCCAAGAAAAAAGCAAACAAGTAGTTGAAGGAGTGAATAAAACTGTTGAAGACCTTAAAATGGAAATAGAAACAATAAAGAAAGAGAAACTGAGGGAATTCTGGAAATAGAAAATCTAAATAAGAGAACAGAAACGACAGATGCAAGCATCACCAACAGAATACAAGAGATGGAAGAGAGACTCTCAGGTGCTGAAGACACAATAAAGGAAATAGATAACATCAGTCAAAGAAAATGTTAAATATAAAAATTCCTGACACAAACATCCAGGAAATCTGAGATACTATGAAAAGACCAAACCTAAGAATAATAGGAATAGAAGAAGAATCCCAGCTCAAAGGCCCAGAAAATATTTTTAACAAAATCATAGAAGAAAATCTTCTTAACCTAAAGAAGGACATGTCTATAAAGGTACAAGAAGCTTACAGAACACCAAATACATAGGACCAGAAAAGAAAGTCCCCTCACCACATAATAATCAAAACTCTAGACATACAGAACAAAGAAAGAATATTAAAAGCTGCAAAGAAAAAAGGTCAAGTAATATATAAATGCAGATATATGAGAATTACACCTGACTAATCAAACCGAGACTCTAAAATCCAGAAGGTCCTGGACAGATGGCCTACAGACTCTTAAGAAACCATGGATGCGAGCACAGACGATTATACCCAGCAAAACTTTCAGTCACCATAGATGAAGAAAACAAGAGATTCCATGACAAAATCAAATTTAAACACTATCTATCCACAAACCCAGCCCTACAGAAGGTACTAGAAGGAAAACTCCAACTCAAGGAGGTTAAAGGTTAACTACATTTACGAAAACACAGGAAATTAATAATCTCACACCAGCAAAAACAAAAGTACGTGCGTATGAGCACACGCACACACACACACACACACACACACACACACACACGCTACCACCATCACCAAGATATCAGAAACTAACAATCATTGGTTATTAATATCAATAATATCAATATCAATGGACTCAATTCCCTAATAAAAAACACAGGCTAACAGAATGGATGCAAAAATAGGAGTCCATCTTTCTGCTATATATAAGAAACATACCTCAACATCAAAGATAGACATTAGCTCAGAATGAAGCGTTGGAATAAGATTTTCTAGGCAAATGGACTCAAGAAGCAAACTGGTGTAGTTATTCTAAAATCTAACAAAATAGACTTCAAACCAAAATTAATGGGAAGGATACTTCATACTCAAAGGAAAAATCCACCAAGATGACATTTCAATTCTTAAAATCTATGCCCCAAATGCAAGGCACCCACATTTGTAGAAGAAACATTACTAAAGCTTAAATTACACATTGACCCTCACACATTAATAGTAGGAAACTTAATACCCCACTCTCACTAATGGACAGGCCATCCAGACAAAAACTAAAGAGAGAAATCCTGGAG